>NW_006159559.1:10343914-10358566 GCF_000334495.1 Tupaia belangeri chinensis
CCTCTCTCTCTGGTCAAATTAAAAAATTATAAATTAATTTAAAAAAATATATGGGCCAGCAGGTAAAATGGAGATTAGGCAACTGGATCCCACATGGCTGACTGTCCAGTTTGAGTCCCAGACCCAGTGGCTTGAAAAACATGCTGGGCATGTGTGTGCATTGTGTTTTACTGCTGTGTCACCATCTGGCCCCCTCTGTTGGAATATTTTTAAAAACAAGTTAGGCAAATTTGAAAAAGAGAAAGTCTCATTTTAGTCGCCACTGGTTATTTAAGAAACTCTGGACACCATAAATAAGGTCAATTAACAACAGGAAAAAGCAGCTGTGGAATTAAAAAAAAAATGGAACTGAGAGCTCAGCCATAGTGGTATAAGCAATAGGGCACTGTGGTGTGAAGCTCCCACATGGGAGGCCTGGACTCGGATCTAGAACCAACTTGAACAAGCTGTACATTCCTGTAACTATAGCTAACTAGGAGGCTGGAACAGAAGATCACAATGGCCAGACCTTGTTTAATAATACCTCTCAGTAAAGAAAAAAGAAGTAAAGGCAAGCAGGCAGGCAGAGGGGAAGGAGGGAGGGAGTGAGAAAGGAAGGAGGAACTGACTGTGAGAAAAGGAAGGAATATGGAGTTAGAAGCAATTAAAATGTATTTAAAAGAAAACCAAGATAAGGGAAGAATAAAAGTATCTTCTTAAGATCCACAAAATAAACTAAAAATCTGACATATGAAACTAAACTTTTGTTCCAGACACAAAAAGCTTTATTATTTTCCTACTGACATCATTACTAGCTCAACACTAAGTTTCATGAACTTTTTTTTTTACAATTACTTTATTTAATTTATTTATTTATTTACCTATTTACTTTAATTTGACCAGACAGGGACAGAGAAAAAGAGAGAGAAAGTAAAAAAAGCAAGACACCAGGTCCAGGACCCGAACTGCATTCACCCTTGTAGGAGGAGTCCAGTGCCGTTAACTACCACACCACCTACTGGCCCTTGGTTTTATAAACTTTTATGTTGGTTATGAGACTTTTACATCACATGCCAACAGTGCCATTTATTTCTCTATGGAATAACTTTGAAAAAAAGGGAAAGGTTAACTAGACAGAAAATCAAAACAATGGGATTGGGGCCACACATGGTGTGACGGCTGAAGTCACTGGACTCCCACTTGGCTGACCATGATTTGAGTCCCGGACCTGGTAGCTTGCTTTCTCGCTTTTCCTCTCCATTCTTTCTGTCTCTCTCTGATCAAACTGGAAGATAATAATAATGATAAATAAAATTAAATAATTATTTTTAATAAATGGTATTAGAAATCTCATAAATTCTAGGAAGAAACAAATGATATGGAAAATCAGTACATAATTATATACAAAAATCCTGCAATAGTCATTAAGATCTAAAACCAAGAAGTTGGTCCAAATGAAACCAGAGAACAAATCTAGAGTTCTCAACTACATACAAGACATCACCATGTCTACTTTGTAAATTAGAACATGCAACAATTGAGAATTGCTATGGACACTTATCTTTGAAACTGGCTCTTTTCCCAGGATTATCTATTCAAAAACTAGAACAGTTCTAATGTTCTCCTTGAAGGAACCTTAAGGACAATGTTTTCATCCCAAGAGTTAGCTGACTAAAAAAATGAGGTGAGAGACCAGCAGTTAGCAAAATGGCATGGCTATGTCGCTGGACTCCCATGTAGTCGACCACGGTTCGAACCCTGGGCCCAGTGGCTTAAACTCACACTGTGTGTGTGTACGTGCGTGCCCAAGAACACGAGAGGAGAAGGGATTGTGGCGTGGCCATCCCTCCTGGGGGTGATTTCTCGCTCTTTGTCTCAAAAAAAACGAGGAGATGGGAACCAGCAGTTGGCGTAATGGCTATGTCACTGGACTCCCATGTAGTCGACCACGGTTCGAACCCTGGGCCCAGTGGCTTAACCTCACACTGTGTGTGTGTACGTGCGTGCCCAAGATCCCAAGAGGAGAATGGAGGAGAAGGGATTGCAGCGTGACCATCCCCCCTGGGGGGTGATTTCTCGTTTTCTGTCTCTATGTCTCTCTCTGTCTGTCTGGCGAGTGCACGTGCCCTATAGCAAAAATCCCCCCCCCCAAAAAAGGAGATACCACACTTAAATTCACTTTCAAATTATTGTAGTATCAAAGGGATCTGGTACCAAATTCTAAGGCAAGATAATCAAGGCAGGCCTACAGTTTTAGTTTCTATCTGGATTAGCACAAATCCTATTAAATGTAGCTGCACACAACTGCATACACTTCAGGATATTATCTACAGTACTTTAAAAGCAACTAGCCTAGGTTCTAAGTTTGTATTACATTTTACTGTACAGGAGGCATTCATTTAGCTTCCTACAAGAGAAAGAAAAACTATAATCACTACAAGGTCAAATTCTATCATTTTACTGGTACTATATAGCCAGTAATTACTTAGTTGAAATAAATGACTCAATTTGCTAAAACCCTGCAGGTTAAGTATAAATTTTACAAATTAACTGCACAATGGGATCTCACAAATGCAAGGAGTTCAACAATTTAAAATCAGCGGGTGGATCCTCTCTGATATCCAATGAATTTCATACCTCTAGTTTAAATTACTCTAAGGGGATAGGTTACTGCCATTGTTTTTGTTTTTCAAGTATTTTCTTGAATAGCTTACAAACTAGGAGAATACAGGTATTAACAACAAAACAAAACGGTAAATGAGGAAGACGAAGAGGACATCAAACTGTCCAAAATCTAAAGCCAAAATGTGCAAGCTAGAGAAAATACGTGGTAGGCAAGAGGTCCAGTTACTATTCCAATTAACCTCACTGTAATGGAAAGCAATTTACACTTCCCTGAAGGGTTTTAACAAATTAAGTCACTTATTTCAAGTTATCATTGGCTATATAGTACCAGTGAAATGATGGGATTTGACCTTATAGTGATTACAGGTTTTAGTCTCCTGTATGAAAATAAATTAATGCTTCTTATACAGTAAAATATTATATAATGCAAATTTAGAACCTAATCAGTATGCAAAAACAGAGAACAGACTCCTTATGAGCTCTAACCCAGCACAATCCAGCTGAAGGACAAACCCATCTTATTTGTTAGAACTCCCAAGAACCATGAGTGTGTGCACACATATACACACCACACATGCACAAATGAACTTTAGAAGACCTGCAAAACATAATTTGCAAACTGGTAAATCAGTCCACTTGAGCCTACACACGTTTGGCTCAAGTACTTCAGTGTAAATGTGTGGCCAACACATTAAAGTTGGGTGATTTTAGACAAAAAGTTGAATTTCTGACTACTGGGGAATGGGGAGGGCAAGGCACTTGGACTATGTAGCAAGACTCAGCTGAAGATGAAGAGTATCTGCTAACTTTGGGGTTTAAGTTCTCAAGTGCTTCTATATAATTTAATGCCCATAGAGATCACCTAGAGGCCTTATTTAAAATGCTGATTCTGAGTAGTGAAACAAGATTCTTCACTTCTTATATGGTAATAACTGCTGGTCAGTAACAAGTTTGGAATTCATTTGTCCCCACCTACTTTATTTTACTCTCTTAAAATACTTGTCTAAGGGATCAGCAGTTGGCATAACGGCTATGTCACTGGACTCCCATGTAGTCGACCGCAGTTCGAGTCTCAGACCCAATGGCTTAAACTCATAGCAGGTAGGTAGGTGTGTGTGTGTGTGTGTGTGTGTGTGTGTGTGTGAGAGAGAGAGACCAAGATCCCAAGAGGAGAATGGAGGAGAAGGGATTGTGGCATGGCCATCCCCTGGGTGGGGGGTGATTTATCACTTTCTGTCTCTGTCCCTTTCTGGGGAGCGCACGCACCCTATAGCAAAAAAAAAAAACTCTTAATAAATAAATAAATAAATAAACCACTTGTCTCAAACTAGAGTATTTAAGTTTCTAGCCAACTGTAGAAACTCTGCTTAATGTGTCTTTTTTCTAAGAGAGATTTTTGCTATAGGGTGCATAAGCTTACTGGACACAGAAAGCAAGAAATCACCCACCAGGGGCAGATGGCCCTTGTCCATTCTTCTCTTAGGATTTAGGGCAAAGAAAGCAAGAAATCACCCACTAGGGGCAGATGGCCCTTGTCCATTATTCTCTTGGGATTTAGGGCGCACATGCGCACGTCTGGTGTGAATTTCAAGTCTTCTGGTCTAGGACTTGAACCAGAGTCAAGCCATGTGAGAGAGTCCAACGATTTAACCATTACACCATCTGCTGGTCCCGATGTGTCAATTTTTAAAAAGTAGTTAATTCCCTAATGGACATACTAAGGAAAGACAGGAGAGGAAAGAAGATAGTAACAGCAGGGGTTACTACTACAAGAGTAAATAAATAAATCTAAACTGGTCTGAATTCCTTTTGCCACCCTCATCTGAATGGCCGTTATAATCCTAAATTAGACATGCCCCCCACAAGCAGGAAAATATTCTGCAAATTAATTTAACTTGATTTGCCTTGCTTAAGGGAGAGTCTTTACATGACATTAACACATTCTTTCATCTCTCCTAACACACTTTTTTCACCGAAGGAAATTCATGTGAATCAATATGTGACTGTTAGTATACAAATGTATTTACATTTCTATCATTGACCACTTTAAAAGAAAAATTAAGACCACCTCTCAACCCAGAATGCACTGATTAGAAGTTCACAGACATCATTCCATGTATTTTATAAATTAGTTGTCAATGTAAAAGTCAACAAATTTCACAATATTTCTGACTTCTGATGGTAGGGAGACTACCGGGGAGATCTGACAATAAAAAGTCCAAATTTCCCATAGCCAAAAGTAAGAGGAATGAGTCGAAATAAAGATATAAATCAGAGTTATCTGTAAATGGAAACTGAAGTTAACAACAGGCATATGACTGCTCAGGGAGCTAAAAGAAGGCATGAGCTGAACCAATCAATAGTACTATTAAAAATGCACTAAGTTTAATGGCCAAATGAAAACACAACAGCAAACAACTGGAGAAAAACTGTGCGGTCACAGAAAAAGGTACTTTGAAAAGAAGGGAGCGTGTCAGCAGAGTGAATGCTGTCAGAGGAGTCAAAGAGAAGGGCTAAGTGCCATGTAACTCACTGGTTACTTGACAAATTATTTGAGGCAAATACATTTGGATTTGAAAACTGAAGAAAAGGAAGCAAACAAGATTATTTGCAAATTCAATACTGGCTTTGATGTAGAAGAACCTGGAAGACTAGAGGAAAATGAGGATGTTTTATTATTTAATTCTTAATAGGAGGATTGGGAATATTTAAAGCCAAAAGCAAAGATACAGTTAAGAATGAAAAAAAGGAATAACTAATAGAATTAAGATTCTTTTGGAGAGAAGTGGGGTTGGTTTATTGTGTAAACTGCTTTACCTCATTTAATCTTCAATGTTATAAAAGGAGAACAGGACAAGCACAAATGTTGATAATGCTGATACACCGGGAAAATGAAAAATAAAACTGCCATTTAATAGTTGCTATTTTTTTTCTATATAATAGAAGGCAAGGTTATTAAAGTTCCGCTTCAGGCTGCAGTATTGTGACTGTTTCCAGCACTCAGGTAGAAATGTTCTTAAGCCACATAACAATCCTAGGAGAAAGATACTGTTAGAAAATGAGGACTCTGTTTCAGTGTCTTCTGAAAGGTCACACAGCCATGGCAGAGCCAGGCCAAACCATGAGACCCAAGCTGTTAATATCTCCTGCCCTCTCCAGGACTGTATTGCTCCACCTAGCTAGTATCCCACAAACATTTAAAGTTACAATAAATCACAATGAGGAAAACCAATTTTTAAAAAACAGAATGTCAGCTACAGAGGCATTACCACCATGTATTATTGATATTTTCATTTTTGGTCATTTCAAAAATTGTGACTGTTAAGGAAGTATCCAAAAACAAAGCGTAATTCTCATCTATCTGAAGCCCTGAAACAGTGATCACTGACCATAAAAAATGAGTTATAGGAACCAGCAGGTGGTGTGGTGGTTAAGGTGCTGGATACTTCCACATGGCTGACCATGGTTCAGGTCCTGAACCTGGTGGCTTGCTTTCTCACTTTCCCTCTCTCTCTCTGCATGTGTCTCTCTGGTCAAATTAAAATAAATGAATAAAAAAAAAAAAAAAAAAAAAAGAGTTAAAAAGGGTAACAATTGTTTTCTACAGGGACCCCTTTTGGGGCCAGCATGTGGTGTGGTGGTTAAGGTGGTGGACTCCCTTTCATGCTTTCAAGCTCTGTCTCTCTGGTCCAATTAAATAATAACAAATAAAATTTTAAGAAAATTTTAAAAAGTTATAAAAAAATCATGTTACATCTGTAAATTTATATAAGGGATGTCCCAAGAGTCTCTAAACTACCTCCTTAGGTTAGGCGTCTATATCCAACCAGAATGTTTTGTTAGTGTTTTTAAAATGAGGAATTATTCTAAATTAGTAAATAAGCATTGCCATGCATATTTGACTAATAATGTCAGCCCCTGATAATACTTTATTTCACTTTGGGACATGAAAGGTTGTTACAGTAAGCAACAGGTTCCCCTGTCTGTCATAGCAACTACTATAAAAATCTATACTTTTAACCAATTATACCGCTTAGAAAACTTCTTCCAGCCCATAGCATGGTGGTTAAAGCAGTTGCATCCCACATGGCCAGCTGCACAGTTCCAGTTCTAGACCCAGGCCCAGGGGCTTGAAAAACACTTTAGGAGTATGCACATGCATAACCAAAATACTGAAAGAAGGAAGAAATGGAGAAGGGACTGCAGTATGACCAATCCCTGTGGAGTGCACCTTCCCACTTTCTCTGGTGAGCACACATGCCCTCTGCAAATTAAAAAGAAAGTTAAGTTCTTCTAGAAAATTAGTTTAGCATTAGAAATAAAGCAATCCTCTGTAGTAACTGAAAGGCACAATTTGGAGATACTAATGTTTAAAAAATTGGCGTTCTTCACTTTCCCCTCTACAATACGTCACTACTGCTAGAACTGTTCAATAATGCAGAAAAAAAAAAAAAAAAGAGAGAGATTTTTACTATAGCACAACGAGCTTGCTGGAAAGAGACAGAAAGCAAGAAATCATCCCTCACGGGGATGTCCATGCCACAATTCCTTCTCCTCCATTTGCCTCTCAGGATTTTGGGTACACATGCACACGTGCCCAACATGAGTTTCAAACTTCCAGATCCAGAATTCAACTGCAGATGGGCATGTGGGAGTCCAGAGGCATAACCATTAAGCCATCTGCTGGTCCCAACAATGCAATTTTTTAAAAATTGAAACAAGAGAAAAATTATCTTTTCTAAGTCTCTGCCTCCTACCCTTCCCTTTGGGTTGTGTTGTTGTTGTTGTTTTTTAGGGAGTTTTAGAGAATATTAACAGGAATTAAAATGAATGCTAAACCAAAAAGTCAGACTACATATCATATATCAAGATCACAATGCAGAAACTTAGCCTGTAAACAAGCTGCAACACCTCAAATATCACCTAAAGTTTCAAAGGCAGTAAAAGGGACCAGCAGATGGCTTTAATGGTTATGTCACTGACTCCCACATAGTTGACCATGGTTCAAGTCCTGGACTCAGTGACAAATTCACACCAGTTGTGTGTGTGTGTGTGTGTGTGTGTACCCCAAATCCCAGAGAATGGAGAAGAGACTGCAGTGAGGTCATCCCCCCAGGGGATGATTTCTCGCTTTCTATCTGTCTCTCTCTCTCTGGCGAGTGCACACGCCCTATAAACAAAAATCTGTCTCTCAAAAAAAAATCAAAGGCAGTAAAGCCATGACTTAATCACCAGATCAATCTCAATACTTAGGATAGCAAGAGTAAAAATACTACTACAGGAAATGTTGGCAAGATATTATTTTAATAAAATCCCATTCTAAAGAGTTAGTATGTTTTTGGATGATGTGCTTATGTCCTAAGATTTTTAAAGATAAAAGAAAGGAAACTACGCTCCAAAACAAACTAAAAAAGAACATCTACCTTAGAGCTGCTTTTCTAGTATTGAAGGTGAAAAACCACCACCACTACCACCCAAAGAAAACCTAGCCATCACAAGAAAGATGATGAAATCTGTTACACTGGGACCAGCTCCATGGCCTAGTAGTTAGTTAAGGGAGCCAGATCCCACATGGCCAACCCCAGTTTGAATCTTGAGTGTGGCAACTTGAAACACATCGGGCACATGCATATGGTTCCTATCTGCGCGCATACCCAAAATCCCAACAGGATGAAGAACAGAAGAGAATGTGGTGTGACCACACCCCACTGAGGAGTGCTTTATTCCCCACCCTCTTGAGTACACGTGGCCTTTAGCAAATTAAAAAAAAAATGTTACGCCATAAAATTCTGATCACTAGGTCCCAAATATATATCAAAGCTAAATAACATATGCTAGAATTCTAAATTACCTGCAAGGACTCCCTGGCTCTATATAGCTGCAATATAATCTCATGTGAGAAACCTGCTGTAACTTAAATCATTCCATTTTTTTAGTAGGTAAAATCAGAACGTCATATTATAAAATATGTTCTCCTAAAAAGCATGTAAAATCTTTAAAAATGTTTCTTCAAATGAGTAAGTCCTTGGGAAAATTCCTATAAACCGGGCTATTTAAAATATTGTAATCTATATAATCCATATTTATTATTATCCAGAAAGATAGGTTGAGTATCCACTACTGAAATGCTTGGGACTAGATGTATTTGATTCAAATTCCCAGATTTTAAAATATGTGCATATACATAATGATAAATTTTGGGGATAGGACACAGGTTTAAATAAGAAACTCAATGTTTTATTATATCTTACACGCATGGCCAGAAGGTAATTTATACAATATTTTATATTATAGCATTTTGAATGACCTATCACATTAAGTCAGGTGTAGAATTTACCACTGAGTCATTATGTGGGGTTTTGATGTATTTCAGATTTCCAGGTTAGGGATGCTTACATTGAAATGTGCCACAGAAAAAAGATTGTTCAAAGTCTTAAACTAAATGCAGTATTTATTACAATTCGTTTGAGTCATAATTATTTTCATCATAAAATGTTACAAAGCAGGACTGTGTCACAAAATAATCTAAAAAGAAAAATTGGTATAGAATTAAGAGATAAAACTGAAATTGCATTTCCCCCCAACTTCAGGGCCTCTAAGAAGACTGCTGAATGCCAAGACGTGATGATTAACTCAACAAATAAATTCAGTATTTTAAAACTTTGTGACAAGAGAGAAGGTATGGCAGATAAGAATAATTTTCTTCAAATTATACACGTCCCATATGACCCACCTAGCACTCAAAGTTCAGAGGGCATCACTGGGAACAATCACTGCTACAGCAACTGCTATTTGTGGTTATCTTTGAGGTGTTTAGAAAACAGAAAAGCCAACATTCTGCACACAATAAAATAAAGATGTACCTCTTTCAATTAAATACATATGGGAAGACTCTCTTCACACTTTCAGATGCCAGGGTAGCTGATATAGGTTTGGAAGTAGGTAGTCTTTTCAAAGGCAAGAAATTCCCTGTGATTTCACATCATGCAGAGGGAATGCTGTGTGAGTGAACAGTTTAAGGCCAGTGCTAACACAAGACTGCAGGGACCACAAATTCAATTACAGATCGTTGAAAATACCTACCCCCAATACCACGGTTTCATGAACCAACTCAACTACCCAAAGGATACGAAGTCAACCCATGCTAACACTATGCATTCTTCTTTAAGAAGGAAAATCATTAAGTTTCTTTTCAAGTGGGAAAAATATTCAAAACTAGGTATTTTACAGTGAATCTTATTCTCAACTTTCCAAAATGAAGTGTTTCTATAACTGTCCTTATGGGTCTATCTAAAAACTAAGTAGTAAAGACCTGAGTAATATATGGTATATTATTTTTCCCATGAAGCTATTCAAAATCCAGAGAAATGTATTATCCTCCTTTACACCTGAGATAATGTCCCTGTAGCAACTGTGGTGGCTAACAGCATCCACATCTAAAAGGGGGCTAACTTCTGACCTACCTAGTTTAGTCTATATGTTTCTGTGTTGAAGTTAGGCTTTATTTTTCTACCTTCAAAAAAATAAAACAGGGCCAGCATGTGGCGTGATGGTTAAGGTGGCTGGATCCCACACAGCAGACTATGCAATTCAAGTCCTGGACCTGGTGGCTTGAGAAAAACCCAGAGAGCACATGCCCAGTGCCCAAAATTCTGAAAGGACGAGTGACAAAGGAGAAGGGATTGCATCATGACCATGCCCCAAGAGGGGTGCTTTCTAACTTTCTCTCTGTCTCTCTCCAGTTAGCACCCTCTGGCAAATGTTAAAAAATAAAATAATAATGACTACAACTACACTGTTTAGTAGCCATAAACTTACAAGATTCTAAACTGTATAATTCACAGAGCTATGAATGCAGCTGCATACACAGTCCTAAATAAAATATCAGATCTAAAATCCAAGTACAAAGACCAATAAAAACATACACTTGCCAAATTCACCAAGAAACCAGAACTGACTTAACAGCTGTCTACAAAACCCACAAAATACTAGGGGAAAAAAAAAAAAAAGAACAGAAAAACAAAACAAAAAAAAACACTTCTGGCTCAATATAAATGACATCTGAAGTAAGATGCTGCCTCCAACAGACATTTCATTTGTTTGCCTAGAACCATTTATATTTCATTTAGGCCAGCTGGTGTCTCCATTTGCAGGCATGCATCAATGTCTAGTGAACAATCTATGTTCCTGTAAACCCTTCTCCATTCACAAGCCGTAGTTTCCATTTTTTTAATGGCAAGTTTCCAGCAAATACAATGAGTCCTTACAAAGGAATTTAACTCTTCATCCAACTCAATTCCTAGGCAGATGAAAGCAATGGAACCAAGTCACAATGTGTATTGATGTGCCTGAGAAAACTCACAAATAGACTGACATCCAAAGAATGACCTCTTCACCAAACCATTCACTATATGATTAGAATACAACGTGCTGGATTTGACTGACAGTCTCTTGTAATGTTGTATAATGTTTTGGTTTTATTAACATAACTTCTTTCTTGGGAATGTCATGACAATCTTTTGACAAAGTGGTAATATTGTGAAGTTTCAAAATCCATTTGAGAAGAACACTTTGAATTTGTTTTTAACTTACAAGGATGAGTATTAATTCAACTACTAGAGGCATTCATTTGCTCTTATCAATGTTTCTCTTCCCCTTACCTCCATTCATCATCCTCTTCTCCAAATGAAGGTGGGTATTTATAAGCCTCGCTGCTGACACCCTAGACCAAGGTATATAATTTTTTTCTGAACCAGATAGTAAAGACAGAACTTTGGAGCAAAATACAGTCTGTCACAACTCAACTCTGTCACTGTAGTAAAATTTTATTTTGAGGAACTAGTATTTGAATTTCATACCATTTCACATCATGAATTATTTTTTTTTCTTTTCCAACCATTTAAAAATGCAGAAAAATATTCCTAGCTCCTAGGCTGTACAAAAAGTAGTCTGCAGACCTTGGAGAGTTATTTCTGAATTAGTAACAACTGTCCCAAAACCCAGGTTTGGGATATGCTGTAAAGTAAGGAGCTCCTAAAAAAAAAAAAAAAAAAAAAAAAATTACAGTGCTAACTCCCATAATGTAAAAGCTCCAAGTCTAGAGGTTATGAAAGCAAGCATAACTTCCTTCAACTCCCTGCCCTTTCCTTTTTCCTAGTGTTAAGTAGCAACAGTGTGAAAAATACTGATTTAAATATGAACAGTCATCAAGTCCAGCTTTGGAATTACCTTTCTGAGATGACTAACATAATAGCTAAGGCTTAAAACAGATATCCAAGTTCCTGAAACTACTGATAAAGTCCCAACATAATTTTGACTATACCATAAGAAACCTATAAGCATCGAAGAACAAAGATAAAATAAATTGTTTATGAAAGAATTTCAAAAGTTCATGGAAAAATGGAATCAAAATGAGTTTATTTTGGTACAAAGTAATGTTGAAATCCATGCAGTTTCTTCCATAGTATGCATTCCTATTATCTTCTCGATGACCCTTGTACATGCTTTGAAAATGCAGTTCGGTATCCTAGTTCTAAATTATATTTGAACTCACAGAAGTGAAAGGAAAAGAGTTTCCACAGAGTCTTAGTCAATCTCAATTAGGTAACCCACTATTGACTTCCAATCCTAGCTAAGGCTAGGCTATATGGATAAACTTATTTCAGCTAAGGCTATATGGATAAACTTTACTTCTGTAAAGTTTGAGATTTTTCACTGTTAAAGTAGAAAACGTGGAAAAAGTATTTCCAAGACTGGTAACATAAATAAAAACTGTGAAGCTTGTGATACCTGCACAACACTGCAGCTCCCATTATGACAACATTATCAAAAACCAGACAGGAGCACACCCTGAACTGGCCATATAAACACACAAAGTCAAACTAAATCACATTTAGAATGTCATTCAAAATTACAGGGCAAAAATGTACACTTTAGCAAGTCAAAACAATTTTAACTAGTCTTCTCAAATCAGCTTTTTGTTAATATTCAAATTTGCTGAAACAGTGATTTTTGGTTTTACGATATGATCAAAGTTCCAAAGCAAATGTCAAAAACACCTTGTGAGGTAGAATACACGGCAGTATTTTGGAAAATAAATCTGAATTTGAATGAGCCAACTTAAACAATTCCTGTAATTCCAGTTACTTTACTAGTATAGTCCACTTAATTAAACTTTTGACATAATATAGTCCACTTAATTAAACTTCTGACATAATATGGTGCCGAACACATTAATCAATGCTACAAATCTATCGAGTAGATGACAGATATATAAAAGATTACAATTTTCTCTGAATAAATTCTCCTTTAAGTTGGGATAAACCCCAGTTGATTTACATATCTATGTGCTCAATTGTTTTAGCTTTGGGATGTACTTTAACTCCCACACCTAACACTGTATAAATTCAACTGAAATTTATACTGGTTAGCTACAACTATATTGAAATAGCCTGAGTAGTTTAGCACAGATTCCAAGATACCACTTTGATTTTCAGCAACATTTCACTGCAAACTGAAAATATCAACCCCCAGGAGCTCATTCTTGACACTGGTTGTTATTTACTTATTTGCTTACTTATTTAAAGTAAAGCCTAACAATCACTGAATGCCTTTACATAGAAGACAGCTTAGGTATGGTCCCTAAATAAAAGTATCTAAGAAATTCCCATGAAAACTTGCTCCATTTCTAAGCAGCATATATTTGTTAGGTCAAATATTTAATGGTAAAAATGGTAGCCTCTCCACGGACTTGGTTAAAAATATTTTAAAATATGGCACTATGGGGGGAAGACCTAAAGCAATTCCAAATGTTCAAAATAGAAGTAACCAAATGTAGAGGCAGGTACTCCTCACTTTCAAATAAGAGACATTTAAATCAAGCTATAAAAAGGCTTTGTCTAAGGACATTATCAAAGGCTCATACAGGAAACCTTTGCATGCTACACACAAAGGAAACAGATTTACGCTTCAAGTCTACAAAAGCCTATATCCTAGGACTGTGCCAGGGACACACTAGGATTTCAAAGTACAAAAAAACTGGGCATACACATGCTGTATAAAGCAGCCAAAAGGCATTCCCCACAGTCACTTTCAGGAAATGTTCCCAAACGAAAAGCAAAAAAGTCTCAAGTCCCTTGAACTCTTGGGTTGATTTCTTTATTATTCAAGGCTAGGTTGTTTTTTCCTAGCATACTTTACTGGGCAGAAATAAAGCATTTCCAAATAAAAGTGATTACTCGGTCCCAATTTTCAATATCATCTGCTTTTCACAAGTTCAAGATTTCACAAGGTCTAATAGTGTGATCGTATTACAGTATTCGGGAAGAGCATTTTCTTTGTTGTTGACCCTGCTAGGGAAACAGGTCTTGACTCAGCCAAAGTGGCGTTCTTGTGGGTGATTAATGACAGGCCTAGATCTCGCCCCAGTGACATCCATCCCCACCCCCCACCCCCTCTATACTAAAATCAGCCATGTCTGAACTGGAGGAGGGGCTGCCGCCTCGCCTCAAACCACCCAGTCCCAGAGTTAAAAGCTGCAACCAACCGATTCACGTGAACAGACACCGAGATTGGGGTGAAATGTGACCGTTCTCTTGCCTAAATGTATGAATATCGCCCTCTCTGATCATTTCCGCTGAGGCTTTACCGACCACGGAAACACTCAATTCCAGTCACTTGGCCCAAATAAAGGATCTTCCTCTTCCTCACATTACGCGCAAGGCAGGGCCCCTACCCACCCACCTCCCCGACCCCTCCCCCCCCACACACACACACATCAGGCCATTTCTATTGTGTCCCCGCAGCCCGAGGGATTAAAAGAAACGTGGTCTTCCGGCTACTAAGAACTAAGACCACAGTCCCGCAACCCCCACTCCAGAGGCCGCGCCGCGCGCCCCGGGACCCCCGCTCCCTCACCCACTCAGACGGCCGCGAGGCCGGGTCCCACCTGTGGTGAGGCGGGATGAGACGTCGCCGAAGGGGGATGGCTCCATTCGGAGATACTTCTGAGGCGAGGCGGCCGCGGCAGAGAAGGAGGCTGCGGTGGCA
>NW_006159559.1:10359026-10409907 GCF_000334495.1 Tupaia belangeri chinensis
GTGGAAGGGGGATTGGGAGGTGGCTGCGGCAGCAGGAGCTGAACTGAACACGTCTAACCGCTTCCCCCCTCCACGGTACGACTCTTCCACCCGCCGGCGGCCCCAATATGGCGTCAATAACAACGCCGCCGATTCAAATCCTGCGGTCCCAGGGCGCGTGCGCAGAGGGGCGGGCCCACTCGCGCGCCTATTCTGGGAGTTGTAGTTTTTCGCTACAGGGAGAAATCGGCGTGAAAGGCGGTTAGGGAGCAGTCGTAGACACTACGACTCCCGTCAGGCAAGGCGCGCGACTCCGAGTTCCGGGTTGGAATTTAAATCCCCCATGCACAGCTTGTGTGTAAATGGAACTCCGCAAAAGAGAAAAAGAAAAGGCTGTGAGACAGTTGGAGAGGGAAGGGAACCAGTGGAGAAAACAAGCTAAGGGACATAGAGACCCTTTAAAACTCGGGACATAGTTGCTCCCACAGTGATTTAACAACTGAGAAATAACTTAGCCAACCTGATAGCCCAAACCACCTTAATTTCCGTATCGAGAGTGCCAGAACCTGTCACATCAGGAAGATAGGAAGTAATAAGATTATGAAAGCTGTTTAGGATTACGAGAGAGAACAACAGTAATAATATCAAATTACCGAGTCCTTGACTGAACTCGATGCTTTGCCTTTTCCAGGTAGCAGTTTGCATCCACTCATTAAATTCGCAAAGCCAGCTTTGCTTTGGTAAATAGGATTTGAACCACCCACAAAATTGTTTTGCTCTGTGTAAATAGCTAATGATACCAGGAATTGTATTATCTCTGCTGAGTATTAGTGTATGTCTTGTGAACAATAAAACAACAAAAAGACATAAATTGTCTAGTAGTAGATATTGTACCCATTTGTAAACAGAAGGGGAAAAGGAGTGTTCTAAAAGTCCTATTATTAACCAGGTACCTAACGTAAGAATCAAATACAGAATTAACTTTTTTTTTTGGATAGGTTTTTGTTTTTGTTTTTGTTTTTGTTTTTTTTGCTATAGGGCGCGTGCGCTCCCCAGACAGAGAGAGACACAGAGATAGAAAGCGAGAAATCACCCCTCCCCCCCAGGGGGGATGGCCACGCCGCAATCCCTTCTCCTCCATTCTCCTCTCTGGATCTTGGGCACGCATTGCACGCGCCTGGTGTGAGTTTTAAGCCACCAGTCAGGGACGCGAACTGCGGTCAACTACATGGGAGTCCTGCGACATAGCCATTACGCTAACTGCTGGTCCCCACAGTTAATTTTTTTTTTTTTTTTGAGAGATTTCCACTGTAGGGCGCGTGCGCTCGCCAGACAGACAGAGAGAGACATAGAGACAGAAAGCGAGAAATCACCCCCCAGGGGGGATGGTCACGCCACAATCCCTTCTCCTCCATTCTCCTCGATCTTGGTCACGCACGCACACGCGCCCGGCGTGAGTTTTAAGCCACTGGGTCGGGGACACGAACCGCGGTCGACTACGTAGGAGTCCAGCGATATAGCCATTACGCTAACTGCTGGTTCCCCCCTCCCCCGCAGTTAATTTTTTTAACAAAGTGATTTATGAGGGCTGTTGGTGTACTGGCTATGTCACTGGACTCCCATGTAGTCGACCACGGTTTGAATCCCGGACCAGGTGGCTTAACCTCCCAAGATCCTGAGAGGACAGTGGCTTAACCTCACAAGATCCCAAAAGGAGAATGGAGAAGGGATTGCAGTGTGGCCATCCCCCCACCCCCAGGAGGGGGGGAGATTTCTTGCTTTCTGTCTCTGTTTTTCTGGGGAGTGCACACGCCCTATAGCAGAAACCTCTCCAAAAAAAAAAAAAAAGTGATTTATGTAGAAAGTTACCAGTCCTCTTCCTATAGAAATGATCACGAGTCTGAGACAAAACTAATGATCATATGCTAATGCTGTATTATTTTTTTTTCTTTTATTGGAGAGTTTGTTTGTTTTGTTTTGGCTACAGGGAGCATGTGCTCACTAGAAAGCCAGAGACATACATGTAGCAATAGAAATCGAGAAATCACACCCCAGTGGGGATGGCCACGCTGCAATCCCTTCTCCTCCATTCTCCTCTCGGGATCTTGGGCATGCATGCACATGTGCTCGGCGTGAGTTTAGGCCACCGGGTCAAGGACTCAAACCGCAGTCGACTACATGGGAGTCCAGCGACAAAGCCATTACGCTAACTGCTGGTCCCAGCTAATGCTGTATTATTAAATGATTAAAAATACCACATCCTGACGGACAATGCTCATTCTTGTCATTTATTCAGTAGTAGGTGTTTTGCAGTTTTGTCTATTATTTGTTATGCAATTTTGAACAGTAAGTATGCCAATATATTGTGTTTTATAGAATTGTCCCATGCCTCAAAGATAGCAGTCCTGGTCAGACTGCATCAACAACTAATTTTAATTTAGGGTATAGTACTGTTTGGAAAGTCTTTTTTCTTTCTTTTCTTTCTTTTTTTTTTTTTTTGGAGAGGTTTTTTGCTATAGGGCACGTGCGCTCGCCAGAAAAACAGAGACAGAGAGACAAACAGTGAGAAGTCACCCCCCAAATGGGATGGCCACACCGAAATTCCTTCTCCTCCTTTATCCTCTCAGGATCTTGGGCACGCATGCACACACACCTGGCGTGAGTTTAAGCCACCGAGTCCAGCGACATAGCCATTACACTAACTGCTGGTCCCACAAAGTCTTTTTAAAAATAGATCAGCATTAAAACAAACAAACAAACAAAAAAGATCAGCATTTACTGAGACAGCGGCTTAACTAAGACACCGACAAGATAAACTTTTACTAAATTCTAACTACTCCAGGAAATCCATGTTACTGTGAAATTAGCAGAATATGCCTATTTTATGCAAAGGAAGAGAAAGTATTTTATCCATGCAGAACAGATAAGAGCATTTATGTTCTTGGTAAATATTTCTAAAGTTAAGATTAGACTTTAAGTTACAAAATTTAACATTAAAAGGGGAATATCTTGAGTTGAACTGTGTCCCCTTCAAATATTTTGAAGTCCTAACTGTCAATACCTCAACGTGGTATTCTTATAAAAGGGAAATTTGGACACAGATCACCACCTGAACATGAAGGCAGAAGTTGGAGTGATACTTCTATTAGCCAAGGAACACCAAAGATAGTCAGCAAACTAGGAGGTTAGGACATAGACTTTCCTCCAAGGAGTTAACTCAGCCCTGACTACACCTTGTTCTATTCCAGAACCCCAAAACAGTGAATAAATTTCAGTTGTTTAAGTCATCCAGTTTTTTATACTTTGTTACTGCAACAGCAGAACACTAATGTGGGATGGGGATCTAGACTAATTGCCTAGAAAATGAAGAAAGTGTTGTATTTAAAAGTGACGGGGGATACCTGGTAAACTTGACAGTTCAGGCATAATAGCTACCCTTGAGGTCACCACTGTACAGCACACCTGCAAGGGCTGTCAAGATTAAGCCATGACAGGGCTGGATTGCCTCTTCTACCAATGGTTGAGGAAACTTTCAGAAATTAGAAGGACAAGGAGGACCCTTCCCTATTCACCTATGTCTTTGCCCAGACTCCTAGCTCTTTGCTTGCCTTTTAAGACTCAACTCAGGCATTAACTCTTCTAGGAAGCCTTCCTGGAAGAGGCTTCAAGGCTAAGTTGGTTTTATAGACTCACTGAGAAAGAGACCCTTATCTGCACATTTTCATCATTATTCTCACCACATTGCAATATAATTATCTGTTCATGAATCTGCTTTTCCCACTACTGTTAGCTCCTCACCCATGGTACAGTACCTTGCACATGTCAATAAATGCCCATTGAATGTTTCTTAAGTAAATATTTTTATCATCCTATCCTATCAATATCCACATTATTCTTGTCCCTTAAGACATGTCTACTAAAATAATTATTGTTTTTTAATTTGCTGCAGGGTGCTAATTGCTGGAGAGAGAGAGGGAAAGTGAGAAAGCACCCTTCTGTGGGAGTTGCGGGGGACCACTATGCAATCCCTTCTCCTCCAGTCCCTTCTCAAAATGTTGGCTACACCTGCACACACACCCATTGTGTTTTTCAAGTTGCCAGGTCTGGGACTCAAACTGCACTGTTGGCTCTGTGGGATCCAGCAGCCTTAACCACCACACCACTGGCTGGCCCTAAAATACTATTAACAAACCATCTAGGTGAAAGAAAGCTGCTAGAGGAGGGAAATAAACTCCACAAAAATATTTCTGAGGCTAAAATTGAAAATAAAAATAATACTTGAAAGCCGAAGTCTTAACATAGTTTAAAGGTGAATTTTAATTTTGTTGTCAAGAAGAAAAAGGAAACTATATATAACACAATAATATTGAGTTGTTGGAAAATCATGATGCATTTTTGCATAGAAAAACAAAACACATCATGACTTTTCTGACAACCCAATAGTTGAATCGGGTCACATGAATCTAAATATATAGTACATCTAATGTCTCCAGTGGCCTACTCAAACCAGAATTGCTCTTGTTGTGACCAAAAGGTCTGTAAAAAGTTTTAAAAGATTGAAATTTTTAGAATACTTTTGCCACAATCTAGCAAGTATTTTCTGATTCGTACATTCTCATAAGCCTCCGAAGCAAAAATCGAACTGTTTTACAAAGATGCTGGTCTATGCTTGGTATTAAACTTTTCTAACACCTCCCAAAATATTCCCCAACATCTCATTCTGATGAGTCATTCTTTGACTAAAGCCAGTAAAAGTATACATCGCTGGATAGCACAGAACCTTAATCATCCTGAGCCCAAAGATGCTCTTTGTCCCATAAATCACTTTCACACAATTTTTTGATGTCAACTAAAGACAAATGCAAACTATAAGGTGTGGAGTGGGGTGTGCTGACTTTTCATGCTGACTGAGTAATTATAGGCTAGGGACAGCAGTTCTAATTCAGGAGCCCCTCCAAATCTATATACAGAACAAGCATTGCCTAGGGCAGAAAAAAATTCTTCAGTCATGTGTAAATGAGTGCAGTTAGGGAAGAATCAACATTGTAATTCCTTCCCCATAAGATTTTGCAGGCTGGCTCAAACCTCTTCTAAATGCCAAATTTGGGAGATACAGCATTTACTTGTGTAGATACCATGCTGGCAAATTTTTGTTTTCATCATTTTGGATATGGTCATTATTTTGAGTTGATTGGCTAGTTCACAGAGTAATCAGAACTGTATATGTAGCAATGATTTCAAAAAGTCACCAGTGCAATCCCTAGCCTTAATGCAAGGTTAATTATTAATATAATCTACTCAAACCCAGATTAGTATCTATCTGATTCTTAAAGATTTTCAGGAAGAGCATTCAGGATCCTGTTCAAGTGTGAATACAAAATTGCTTATACTCTTAACACCTAGCTTTAATCTCTCCTCCACTGGATTTTTCTGTATGTCTTGCTATAGAAAACGAATACAAGAAAGCTTCAAATAGTTCATGAAAAATGATAAACTATTATGAAAAATAATGTTTGGGCCCTCAAATAAACTCATACTTGAATTCCACTTTTCCATGAACTTTTAAAATTGTCCTCATATACTCCAGGAAATAAATACTTTTCTCAAGTACTCACTCTCAAGTTCAAGTATCCCTTACTCAGAAACTACTTACTCTCACATTACAAAAAAATTCTATTTTCCAGACCAAGCTAATTAGAATAATCACATAAAAGGAGAGGAAAAAGGGAACTGAAGATACAATGCACTGGTTACAGCAAGCAATAGAATCATTAGATATCAATGAAAAAGACTGTAAAAAATTACCACAGAATTCAAAAAACACCACAGACTTGAAATACCTATGTGTGAGGATGATAAACCCTACCGCAGCTCAACTGCAACTAAGGAATCACTATTATTACTGCAACATATTAAAAAGGTAGGGCTGCCAGATTTAACAAATAAAACTATGATACACCTAAATTTGAATTTTACTTAAATAAGTAATCATTAGTTAGTGTAAGTTATGTCACAAATACTGGATGTATTTACCTTAATCCAAGTTTCACTGGGTGTACTGTATTTTATCTAGCAAACCTAAATAAGGAACACAAGACCTTGAGTCATCGAAAAAGCACAAACTATATTAAATATATAGTTTAAAAAGCACATAACAAATGCAATACTAGAAAATGTCCCATTGATAGAATTTAGATTGAAATAAAGAAAAGTTTCAATCATTTGGAAAGTTACATGAAATACCTTGGGCTGTGCATGTTCAATTCCCTATAGAGTGCTGTGCATAAAATAAACACTTAGTAAACATTTGTGATTAATGTAAAGGTTAATACACCATATTCCCATTGGTGGGACACCTCAAGCTTCTAAAGGTCATTCCTAGCTCCTCCCAGTCACTTAGTTTTAGAATTTCTTCACACCTTTTCCTGCAGGTGTCAATTCCATAGTCTTGCTTAAGTCCATGCCTGACTCACTCAGAGTTGGTGTCACCGTCTTTGTTTCAGCTTCCAGTTCCCTCTTGTGCCTTTTTTCCTGTGCC
Organism: Tupaia belangeri chinensis; assembly: GCF_000334495.1. NCBI lineage: Eukaryota > Metazoa > Chordata > Mammalia > Scandentia > Tupaiidae > Tupaia > Tupaia belangeri. The sequence continues at coordinate 10,365,544 of NW_006159559.1, forward strand.
TCCATAATGTCACCACGAATGTTCCCTGATGAGATTTTATTTCGGTTTTTTTTTTTGAGAGAGAATGGACGATGCCTTCACTTTCCCAGTATTTTGGGCTTCCTTCTGCAAGCCATTGTTATAAGAGTCAGGCAGGTGTGTGGTATGAAGGAAATGGAGAAAGAGGCCCAACTCCTCTCCCCAACCCCACCCACTGTTAACAAGCATCACCATGGGACCAATAATTGGTCACTAACAGCCCTTAGGGCCTGTGTTAAGGCAAAGGTTTGATGAGATGCCCAAGAAACTGTTAGGTTTTATCTGAAATTTATGTCCCATCATTATTCTTTGTGACCAAATCAGACCAAGAAATTGTTCTCATCTTAGACTGTGAGGAAACAGTCCACAGTCACTCTTGGTTGGAGTTGCCTCTGCACAGTGCATCCTGGAGTGGCTCTGTGGGAACAAGACACAGCTCCCATCTTAAAGGAAACTTAGTTTCTACCTTACATGTTCGCTGAAGATTGTTTTATAAAAGTTCCATTTACTATAATAAGTAGGGAAAATGTCATCCCAACAACCTTCAACCTGAAAACAAAAAGCCAGTACATCTCATAATAATGCCTAGCACATAGTAAGCCTTAGTAAGTGATGGTTATTTTTATCATGCTAAGGCAAACTCCAAAATCTCCCCAAGCCTGAGGTAAGGGATGAATCTCAAAAGTATCTCTTGTCTTTTAGACTGCCTGGAGCCAATGATGGCTGCCAATCAGTTTCTCAGGCAACTGCTCCCACTGCAGACACATCCCTTCAGGTCCTCCACTTCCAGCTAGACTACTGCCAACAGCCTCTACTCAATTTTGTCTTATTCCTGAGTAATGAACTTAACTACCAACTCTGATTTCATTTCTAAGGTGGTTCCTTATTATCATCTATTGTATTTCAAAAATAGAAGATATTTTCCCAAAGGTGAGTGGGGATTCAGACTCAAACTGTTAAACTGGTATTCCCAATTATTCTCCACTTGTCACTCCAATTCTTATTGGAGCTGCATTTTTTATTGTTTTGGTCATTCATAATTGTTGATCCAAAACTCATAATACTTCTGAAACAAATACCACGGTTATTCATTGGAAAGAGAATCAACCAGCCCAACTTAAAAGTTCTCTGACAAGCAGTTCAGGAATAGTGAGTGTCAGGATTAGGGCCCAATTCTAACCTCTAAAATCCACTCTGTCTCTTAGGTACAAGAGATGATGATAGTGATCAGGTTAATTAAACTGGTATAGTGGTAAGTTATTTTGGAATAAGAGAGTAACATAAAAGAGAAGATTGAAGTGCATACGAAAACTATTTTAAACTATCATGGTGGTCTTCCTTGTTTTAACAACGTGTGACAACAGTCTGCTATGTCTAAGACACTGTGTTTGACAAGTTGGAAGTTACCAAGATGAAAAATACCTTTGTTCCCTCCTTCAGAGAAGCTGTAGTCTAATGGGGAAGATACACAAGTAACACGAGAGAGAGTGTAAATGAAGGAGCCCAGAAAACATCTAGTTTCCAAATCAGTGAAGTTGGATTATTCTCTTTATTCCACTTACAGGTGAGTTAGAGTCTGGGTTGGGTGGTATTTGGGGCAGTATTTACAGGGATTCTCACCACGACCCAGATGTATTCTTTATTTAACTAATAAAAATATTACAAGGTATAGTGTTAATACCACTTTACTGTTGAACTTTTGGCCCACGCCTAAGGTCATGCAGTCTAAAATAGATCAGAACTGGGATCATTACTCAAGTTTATAAGCCCACTAAAGATATATTCTGCACTGTTGACTTGGACAGCAAAGAAACCTGGAAGGAAAGAGATGAATTAATTTAAATTTTATAAAGCATCATAATGCAAATAAGTAGCAGGTGGTCAATAAAAAAATGCTGCCTTTTTTTTTGTTTGTTTGTTTTTGAGAGGTTTTTGCTATAGGGCGCATGCACTTGCCAGACAAACAGAGAGAGACAGAGAGATAGAAAGCGAGAAATCACCCCCCAGTGGGGATGGCCATGCCGTAATCCCTTCTCCATTCTCCTCTCGGGATCTTGGGCATGCACACACATGCGCCCAGTGTGAGTTTAAGCCACTGGGTCCAGGACTCAAACTGCGGTCGACTATGTGGGAGTCCAGCGACATAGCCATTACACTAACTGCTGGTCCCAAAAAAATGCATTTATTTTTAAGGATAGTCTTAACATGTGTTCCAGAATACACCAAAGAATGTCTTTTATGACTGCTTTACTGTACTTTGCTTCTCCATGGAATCTGATACTTGAGTACCACACTTTAAAAGATGATTGATTGTTAAATGATCACATTTCTGTTCTTGGCAATTGTGAATTCCCAGAAAGTATTGGGGAATGACGTGGGGCTGTGTGGCCCACATGACTTATTTTCATATCCTAAATAATGTCTTTCATTGCCTCTCCAAAAAAGCTAGCACTCATCTGTAGATCACTAAGACTTACTAATCACACTTTTTACTTCATTGACTAACAAGCGGCTAAACAGAAATTCATATTCTTCTCATTCCTCTTGGTTCTTACCTACTTAAAATGTGGCCCATTGGCATCACTTGGGAGTATGCCAGAACCTACTAAATCAAAGTCTGCATTTTAACAAGCTCCCCCTGGTGATCATATGCATATTAAATTTGAGAAGCTCTGCCCTAGTGCACTTAGCTCCCTCTGGCAGCTGTGCTAATGACACTGTGCCATGGTCCTCAGGTGCATGCCAAGCTCTCTGTGAGGACAGAGTAGTACTAAGATAACAAAGATATGGTGCCTGTGATAGAAAGAAAGTAGAATAGAAGAAAGGGGTCTAGGCAATCTAAAAATGCTCACCTGAATCAATGAGAATTTCTGTATCTAAATGTCCTTCTGCTCTGCGAAAAGGTAAAGTTCATGAGGCTTTCAATGGAGACAGTACACCTGAATGTTGTGTTTGCTTTTTGAAAAAATCGTAACGAGGAAAACAGTAAGAGGAAGAAAAACAAAAACAAAAACATGCACACATCTCTCATGCTGATCAACCATTTCTTCATGCCCTAGTAAATGTCCCTCCACAGCACTCCAAGAGCAATGTCAGAAAGCTAAGCTTCTCAACAAACTTTTCTTAAGTGTCTGCTATATGCCCATCTCTGTGCTGGGTGCTCCAGTTACAAATAAACACCACACGGGCATGCAAACAACATCTAGTTGGTACCCCACTAATCTGTGGGTACCAACATAAGGCTATGGCTTGCAGAATGAATGAAAAGGACTAATTCTGCCCCAGTTTTCTTTTGTCTGTAAACCTTGTAGCATTACCTTCATGGCACAGGTGTCCCTCTCAATAATTTTTTTAGCACCCGAGACACAAATGTTTGAATTAGAGATAGCTACTTTCTTTGGAGGTGGGAATGGTCTTTTAAAACGCATCATCATCTGCTGTCCAGCAACATTTGTCCTAAAACTGTGCAACTCATCATTCCAGCACTGTGCTCTGTATCAGTATCTTTAAACTGCGGCCTGTGGGTTTGTGCCCAGCCACAAGATAAGTAGTATAAAGCAAGATAAATCAACAATGACAGTTTAAAAATTTTTTTAGAACATTTTTAAAAGCTGCTTTTTTTTTTTTTTTTCCTTTTCAGAGAAAGACAGAGTGAGCAGTGTGAGCACCTCCAACAGGGTCGTGCCTCTGCACTTCCTCAGCCTCAGCCAGCCCAGATCTTGGGCATGCATGCCTGTCTTACTCAGGAAGGTTTCCAGCCTCAAACTGAGAACCTTCCCATGTGCAGAGTGTTGCATTTTACCACTGAGCCACTACCTGGCCCTGACATTTATAGCAATATTTATAGAAACATTTATAGCAACTTGACATAGTTACAGAATACAAGGACATTACCAGAGGACCAGTCTCATTGAACAGTTTTAGTTCACTTGTTGAACTAGAATGAGTGAGTCATGTGTGAGAATAACTGTAGACTAGCAATTGAATGGTATATAATATTTTAAGGTTAATTTGTCAACTCTAGCACTAAAGTGTATAAAATCTAGAACTCATCTGATGCACTTGTTTAATAAAGATCATTTAAATCTAACTATAATTTTAAAGGATCAATTTTTTTAACCACCTGCTGATGAAGGATTGAAAATGAATGTTGCATACATGTAATATAACATGCTTCATTTTGGAAAAAAGTTAATGACTATCATTTTTCTTTCTCATCAACCTACCTCTCTGAGGCAGGTTTCTCTACTCTGAATGCTAGTAAAACAAACATAGTAACTATTAATATTTAGGCCTACATGACCCCCTGTTAGTAGCACCGTCATTTTTCCAACCTAGATTATATCATTTAACAAGCAAAAAGCAAGCTCACTTGTCACATGAAAAACTTTAAATATTGCCTCTCTCAGTTCTGCATAGTCACCCTTAGTCTCACCCGCATGACTTCCTTGAAGGGGAGAGAGAGTAAAGATCCCCTGGGGACCCTGGAGTGGCCTCACGTAACCTTTCTTTATAAAAAATTTTTATTTAATTTTATTGATTCATTTATTTTTTAATTTGACCAGAGAGAGACGCAGAGAGAAAGAGGGAAAGTGAGAAAAGCAAGCCACCAGTTCCGGGACTCAAACCATGGTTGGCCATGTGGATGTGTCCAGCACCTTAGCCACCACACCATCTGCTGGTGCCCCTTTGTTGAGGGGTACAACAGGTCTTGAGGGAGGGTAGGAAAAAAAATAAAAACTTTAAATATTAACATAAAAGATGTTTCAAATGTATTTAATATGGAGAATTGCTATTTCCTTTGTAACTTTTCATTTTTTCAGATATGTGGAACTGCAAAACAGTAGTGCAACGAGACTATTCGTTGCCTTACTCAGGCTTTCAATGAAAAATGTATTCATTTTTCTAATTTATTTTTCCTGTTTTGTTCCTCTGGTTGTATTTATTAAATATATATCTATGGAATCTAATAATAAAAAAATGGGCCTGTATTCTATATTTTTCTCTTTTTAATGTTTTCCTAGTAATTTCATTTATCTTCTACTTCTAGTAAGTATTAGTCAACATAAATCTTATTTCCTTCTTTTCTTAAATAATTATTTATTTAATTCCATTTATTGTTACTATTATTTTTTAATTTGACAAGAGACTGAAAGAGAGAGAAAGGGAAAGGGAGAAAGCAAGCTGCCAGGTCTGGGACTCAAACCACAGTCTGCCACGTGGGAATCCAGCACCTTTAACCACCATGCCACCTGTCAGCCTCTGTTTTCTTCTTTTAATAAGTATTAGTCAACATATATTTGAGGCAAAATCGTTTTTCACCTCAGATAGTCTGAGAAAAACTTCTCTGTAGTAGCCTTCCTGTTAATGACTACCACTATAAAATCTAGCACGGCAAAAAATAAAGAATACTATTAGTGAATATGGAGAGTGTTAACTATGTGCCAGATACTGGTCTAAGTGCTTTACATATATTAACTTTTTTATTCTCACCTTATAAACTAGCTGCTATTGTATCACCATATTACTAATGAAAGAACTGAGGCACAGAGAGGTTGAGTTCCTTGCCCATTGTCACATAGCTTTGAAGTAGTACAGCTCAGTTCCACATTCCATGCTGTTACCCAAAGGGGAACATAAGACATGCATTATAGTCCTCTACTAAGTAACTATGGACTTAGGTGACGCACTTAAACTCTGAGGGAAAAGAAAATGAAGAATTATAAAAGATAACAAGACCTACATTACCAAGTCCTTACCATGTGCCAGATATCAAGCTCAGTATTTTACATGCATGAGCTCAGTGTCTCCTAAGTGTGGGTGATACAGGAAATGGTTTTGAGTTAATAGCAAAATGATTTAGTGGTACATGGGCAAGACAGAAATCACAAATTGCATCACAGAGTGAGAAAGCTATTCATTCTTCAATTCTCTGACTCCCTGTCATCACATCTGGCAGAGTCTCCCTTCGGTGTAGGTCTTGAATGACTTTCTAATATCAACTTCCTCCTCTGTGTTATAAAAGGTAGGTTTAACATTTTCTCAGACCTCATGGTCTTTTCTATTTTCATCGCACCTTCAATTTAGGACAAGTTGTTTCCTATTTAAAACAGGGATATAAAATTTCATTTAATACATTTACTGAAGTTTAAAAAGTGAGCTACAGGGGCTGGCAGGTGGCAGGGCGGTTAAGGGCATCGGGCTCCCACATGGTCAACCACAGTTTGAGTCCCGGACCTTATGGCTTGCTTTTCTCACTTTCCCTTTCTCTCTCCCTCTCACTCATTCCCTCTCTGGTCAGATAAATAAATAAATAAATAATATGTATATTTAATAAATAAATACTATTTATATTTAATATCATTTATTTATTTAAGATAAATATAAATAGTATTTATTTATTTATTTAAATTTAAGTTAAATAAAATAATTCTTAAAAAAATTGAAGAGAGCTATAGTTCTCTCTCGGGGCTTCAATTCCAAGATGACAAGAAAAGAAGGAAAACGGACATGCCCAGAAGGGCTGGAGCCACATGCAGCCTATCTGCTGCATGAACCGTGCTGTTGTGTAACCAAAGACAAGGCTATTCAGAAGTTCATCATTCAAAACATAGAAGAGGTCGCAGCCATCAGGGACTTCTCCGAAGCAAGTGTCTTCCACCCCTCTGTGTGCTCGCCAAGCTGTATGTGAGGCTACATTACTGTGTGAGTTGTGCCTTCATAGCAAGGTAGTCAGGAACCGATCTCATGAAGCTGGGAAGGACCTAAGGCACCCACTCTGCTTAAGACCCGTGCGGGCTGTCACACACCCTCCACCAAAGCCCATGTAAGAAGCTGAGTCTTTAGGGACTGAAGAACTGTCCTCTGGGAAAAAATAAAATGCTAATTATACATTACAAAAAATAAATAAAGGTCCAGTGGTTGGCTTGGGGGTTGGGGCACTGGATTTCCACAAGGTCGACTGCAGTTCAGTCCTGGACCTAGCGGCTTGCTTTCTCTCTTTCTCTCTCATTTTCTCTCTCTCTCTCTGGTGAGCTCATGTGCCCTATAACAAATTAAAATATAATAATAAAATAATAAATAAAATTTATTATAGCTTATAAAACTATTAAAATAAGTAAATAAAAATAAAAAATGAGCTATAGGCCTGACCCCATAACCTAGTGGTTAAAGGACTTAGATCTCAAATGACTGCAAATTGAATCCTAGCCCCAGCAGCTTGAAAAACGTGCCAGACATTTGTGTATACATGCCTCAGAATCCCTCTGGAATGGAGAGGGATGGCAATGTGACCCTGCCCCATTAGAGAGCACTTTCTCCTTCTCTCTCTCTCTCTCTCTCTTAGACTCTGTGTCTCTGGCAAGCGCACACACTCTTCTGCAATTAAAAAAAATTTTTAATTAAAAAAATGAGCTACAGGGACTAGCAGTTAGCGCATAATAGCTATGTCACTGGACTCCCATGTAGTTGACCGCGGTTTGAGTCCTGGACCCAGTGGCTTAAACCCACGCCGAGCGCATGTGCGTGTGTGTTCATGATCCCGAGAGGAGAATGGAGGAGAAGGGATTGCGGCATGGCCATCCTCCGTAGGGGGTGATTTCTCGCTTTCTGTCTCTCTGTCTGTCTCTCTGGCAAGCGCACGCATCCTATAGCAAAAACCTCTCAAAAAAAAAAAAAGAGCTACAGAATACAGCGGATAATACTATTGGTCTTCCATGACTAACGAAGTTCAGAAAACCATTATTAGGGGCCCAGCGTCAGTGGCACATGCTACTAAGATACTGCACTGCTGTGTCTTGCAGGCTGGGACCACCTGGAAAGTCTGGGTTCAATTCCTAAAGGACAGGCACAGTGGTATGTGTGCAGGCACTTGAGAGACAAAGGCAGGAGGATCACAACCCAGCAAAACCCTGTGTTTAAAAAAAACAGTTCATCATTTTTTGATAGCTGAATAAAATAGGTACTATTCTGTATTTGTAGGTAGAAGCTCTGAGGTTTAGAAACATTTAGTTGCTCCATAGGAAGTTGATGAGCTAGGATTCAAATTTAGAGACGTCTGCCTTCAAAATCGCTACATAAATTGTCTCCCTTAGATAATGACCATGTATATTTCTTTCCAGGACTAACACTATAGATTCTTTATACTTCACGATCTGAAACAGCAATTCTCAAAGTATGGTCCATTCCAGGTGCTCCTCCTGGTAAAAGTATTTTTAATCAAACAAGTAAAATATTGTCTCTCGTTTCTTTACAAGCATACACGGGAGAAGGCTCCATGACATGTGATATCACAATACGTCGAATACAGAAGTGGATATGAGAATCCAGCTATCTTCTCTCATATCAGATTTTAATAAGCTTTTTTCTTTCTTTCTTAAGGGACACAGAGACAGAAAGCGAGAAATTACCCCCCAGGAGGGATGGCCATGCTGCAATCCCTTCTCCTCCATTCTCTTTTCAGGATTTTGGGCACGCACACACATGCGCCTGGTATAAGTTTAAGCCACTGGGTCTGGCACTCCAACCACAGTCAACTACATGGGAGTCCAGCGACATAGCCATTATGCCAATTGCTGGTCCCCGGACTTTAATAAGCTTTTAGAAACATAAACACAGTCTTCTCACAAAATCTTTCTAGTTTGTTTCCTTTGGAAAATACAGAGTTTTTGTTTGTTTGTTTTTGCCTCTTTTTTTTTAGAATTATTTTATTTCATTTAACTTATTTATTCATTTATTTTAATTTGACCAGAGAGAGACAGAAAGAGAGAGGGAGAGTGAGCAAGCAAGCCACCTGATCCGGGACTCAAACTGTGGGAGTGTCCAGCACCTTAACCACCATGCCACCAGCTGGTCCCCTGAAAAATATAGATTTTTTACAATAAGAAAATATGGGAACCAGCAGTTAGCGGAATGGCTATGTTGCTGAACTCCCATTTAGTCGACCACGGTTCAAGTCCTGGACCTGGCGGCTTAAACTCACACTGGGCGCATGTGCATGTGTGCCCAAGATCCCGAGAGGAGAATGGAGGAGAAGGGATTGCAGCGTGGCCATCCCCCCTGGGGGGTGATTTCTCATTCTGTGCCTCTGTCTCTCTCTGTCTTTCTGGTGAGCGCACGCGCCCTATAGTGAAAACCTCTCAAAAAAAAAAGGAACAAATAAAAAGAATAAGAAAATATGTAATTTTGTTAACATGTAGTGAGTTTGTAGTTATTTTAAATGAATTAATAAATATCGTAAGCATCCATCCATTTTAATTTTTAAAATAGTAAATATCAATATATGAAACCCATATATGCAAGTTGTCTGGGATCTAGAATGTCATGGAGTCTTGGTTACAAAGCTGCAGTTAGACAAGAGGAAGAAATGCTACCTCTTTAAGGTGATTGATATGTTAGTTAGCTTGATCAAACCATTCTACAGTACACATAAATCATAACCTCACTATGCACTCCATAATTATATGTTATATGTTATTACGATTTGTCAGAAAAACCCACTATAAAAGCTATTTTCAGGGCCAGCAGGTGGTGTGGTGGTTAAGGGTGCTGGACACCTGGACACATGTCTGACTGCAGTACGAGTGCCAGACCTGGTGGCTTGCTTTCTCAGTTTTTCTCTTTCTCTCTCTCTCTCTCACTCTGTCCCTCTCTGGGCAAATTTAAAACAGATAAATAAATCAAGTTAAAATAATTCTTTAAAAAAAGCTATTTTCTAGTATGAAAGTGTCTTAAGATGGAGAATATGTGATAGGATAATATTTTTTAATAATAATGGTAACTTTTTCCTCCTAATATTTCCACTCTTCTTTTCCTTTTCCACCCCCTTCCAGTCAAGCAGGTAATCTTTGTGATTCATTCCTTTAAAGGAGAGAGATTACCCGTGGAAAGCAGAAATGGTGCCTAGCTTTTGTATTTCCAAAGGCCTAACCTATTAAGGAAATTATTCTAGGTGCTTTGAAGCAGTAATAGCTAAATGGAGCAAGCACCACTGAGAGAAAAATAACAGCAGTATTAGGACAGAGCAGCTTTCCCAGGACTGGAAAACTATTTCTAACTTTCTGAGGTTTGTGGAGGAACAAAGATAGGAGGAGGTAAGGGGATCAGGGCTGGCCTGAGGGGGCCAGGAAGACAGAAACTAGTTACTGCTCAGCCACGATAAGGCATCTTCCAGTGTCCAGGAGCCAGAAGGAGCTGGGAACTGGCACTGTCTAAATCCAGAGTCTCTGAGAGCCAGCCATCCCCTCCCCATGCTGGTGACCGTCAGCAGGGGTGACATCACTTGTCTGATCTGGCCTGCACAACTGCAAACATTCCCAGCCCATCAGAAGCCAGAGGGAGGGTGACTGGGGCCCTGGACACCTTCAGGAACAGCTCTATTGTTCCCTGCAAGTAGAGAGTCTGATGGAATCGACTGCAGATCCACCTGAGCTGGGAGAGCAGTTTAACATGTCTTGAATATTAGGAGTCCTGGACATACCCTTTGGAGCTCTACAGTAAGTAAAGGCCTGTGCTTCCTTCTAGCAGGAGTTGTGAACTGATTGCACTGTGAAGCATTTATTTTGGTTGCTTATTTTCATCAGAATGCCTTAGGGAAGAAAAGGAACTCTGGAGGGCCCACTGTTCTGCCTCTCATTCATTCAGTCAGCCTTCCCTGCCTTGCCATTGAGGATATTTGACATTTCTTGCCAAACTATACACCGTCTTTGACCTAATGTAGGGCAATTTCTTGAGATGAAACCCTGAAACTATACAAAATCAGGAATTTGAGAGTTTTTCTGGGGAGTGAGTCTTCACTTTCACCAAAAGGAGTCTCTGACACTTGGGTTGGAATCTTGGTTACTATTCACTGCTGTGTGACCCTGAGCATGTCACTTGACCTGTCTGAGCCTCTATTTCCTCATTTGTGAAATGGGAATATTAATGGTATCTACAGGGCTGGGATGGGAAGAAAATGAACTGTCGGGTTATTGGAAAAGTCATGACACATTTTTGCACAGAAAAAATCACGTAAAACACTTTGAATGACAAACTCTTCCTAATTGTTAGCCATTATTATAGAGGGAGACCACAGAGGAGAGAGAAGCCTGTGTCTAAGGGGCCAACCTAGAACAGAGAGGTGAGTGAGGGCACCTTGGTGACCTCAGACCGTCTTCAAAACAGCCTGTGTAGCCGTCAGAGTTCACATATTAGCAAAGGGTCCTGGCATAAGCCTCACTTTGGAAACAGGCAACATGCCTTCTCCAAATGTGGCCAAAAAGGCTGCCAGTTGCTGGGCCATGAGTGATGAGATAGATGAGATGAGATAAATCCATATATAAAATGTACATGGCAACCTGCAGAGTAAAAAAATTAAAGTTTTAAAAAAGCAAGCCTGAGAAAATGGTGGACAGCATGATCCCATTTTCATTAAGCGCAGAGTACATATTATATTAGAAGTACATATGCATATACTTCTGTATGCATTTGCCTGCATGCGTGGGCAAAAATACCTATTTAGAAGAATTAAAAACTAATCACTATGGGGGCCAACAGAGACATGGTGGGTAAAGTGGCTGGATTTCACATGGCCAACTGCACAGTTTGAGTCCCGGACCCAGTGACTGAAAAAAAAAAAAATCCAGCACATGTGCATGCATGCCCAAAATCTCCGGAGGAGAATGAAGGAGAAGAAATCGCAGCATGGCACCATCCCTCATGGAAGGTGCTTTCTCATTCTCTCTCTCTCTCTCTCTCCCTTCTCTTCCCCCAGCGAGGGCAAACACTCTATAGAAAGAAAAGAAAAAAAACCCTAATTATTATTGCCTCTGGTAATAGAATTATGGAAATATAATATCTCATTCTGTCTCTCTGGTGAGTGTACACACCCTATAGCAAAAGTCTCTCTTGAAAAAAACAATCAAACAACAAGTGTGAATCACTTTTGTAATCAAAAGGAAAAAAAAGTGATAAGCTACTACATTCTGGGGGAGGAAAAGGATTTTATATAAGAAAGGAAAATATTTGACTTTTTAAAGTTAAAGTAGTACAACAAAAAATACAGTATTTTCCCCAGGGGCAAATGGACAGAGTAGGTGACAACACGGATCCCCCTGCCTGGAGCCTGGGCTTCTCAGGAGCAGCTCTCAGAATGGACAACTTCTCGCAGCACTATAGGGTACATCAGGGCTGTCACACTGAAGGCATTTGGCTCACTCAAAACCCAGCGGGACTTCCCTTTCTGCTCTAGGCGAATTAATAAACTCATCTGTTCAGACTCAGACATGATACTTTTCTTTTTTTGGAGAGCTTTTTGCTATAGGGCACGTGCACTCACCAGAAAGAGAGAGAGAGAGAGAGACAGAAAGTGAGAAATCACTCCCCAGGGTGGATGGGTACACCACAATTCCTTCTCCTCCATTCTCCTCTTGGGATCTTGGGCACACACGTGCCCGGTGTGAGTTTAAGCCGCCAGGTCTGGGACTCAAACCGCGGTCAACTACATGGGAGTCCAGCAACGTAGCCATTACGCCATCTGCTGGTCCCAGAAGTGATACAATTTTTTAAAAAATTTATTTGTTTATTTATTTTAATTTTACCAGAAAGAGAGAAGAGAGAGAGAGAAAGCCACCAGGTCCAGGACTCAAATCATGGTCAGCCATGTGGGAGTGTTTAGCACCTTAACCACTATGCCACCTGCTGGTCCCAAGAAGTGATATGTTTTTACATTTACACATGAAAAGAGGAGACAGGTGATAGGAATTAAACTTTTCAGTCACGTGAGGTATTGGACACAGGAAAAATTAGAGGTCAAGCTGGGAAAACTGGAGGTGGCCTGGAGTAATTCCAGACACATTTACTTGGTATCAATAATAGATTTGGTTTTTTTTCAGAGAGATTTTTGCTACAGGGCGCATGCACTTTCCAGAGCAACTGAGAGAGACAGAAAGAGAGAAATCACCTCCCAAGGGGGATGGCCGTGCCACAATTCCTTCTCCTCTGTTCTCCTCTCAGGATGTCGGGCATGCACGCACACACATCTGATGTGAGTTTCAAGCCACCAGGTCCGGGACTCAGATCGCAGTTAGCTACATGAGAGTCCAGTGATGTAATCATTATGCCATCGGCTGGTGCCACCCACTCAGAGCTTTTTAAAAGGAACTTGAATAAGTTATGAAATTGAAATTCTCATTGGAATTACTATTTTCATGTGTGCCTTTCTCTTTGGATCTGATCTTTCTTTTCCTTTTTTTGGGAGGAGGAGTGCAAGAAAGACAAGCATTCACACTCAACACAGTCTCACAACACTCCCCTCCCCTCCAAGCCCTTCCAGTGAGTCAGGATCACAGGTACCCACATTCAACATGAACAGGCCCACTGGGAACTGGACCCGTGGCCTTCCACGTGGATGCAGTCTTGAGCAGTGCATTACTGCTGTGCTACTGGGGCAGCCTGATCACTCTTTTCTTGCTAAGACCATGCTAAACATTCAATACCACTACAGATTTCCTTGGGGAAAATTTTTATCTTGCTGTGTAGGCAACTTTATGGGAATGTCTTATTTTCACACACGTACTGTGAGATAGCTGTATTCATTTGGCACAGATAGAAAGCAATCTCAATTAGAGGCCTTTTGTCTTTATTTGCAGCAGGCAGTTCACCAATAAATGCATTTTAGAGCATGGTTCACCATGAGCATTAGAATGGAACCAATTTTCTGTTAGAACTGAAGCATCTATTCACCACATTACTTGTTCAGGCCTCTCACACCTTGACAGGCAAACTCTTAGCACAAGATTTGTTTCTTCTATTCTTTTAGACCCCCCGCCCCCAAGCAAGAAACATTTGCTAAATGCCTAGCTAGGGATTTCAACATTGCTAACCTTACAAAAATGTTTGTGGTAATGGTAGTGTTGGGGTTGCTATACTACCAGACTTACTGCAAAGATTTTTTTGAATGATTGTGCACATGAAACCTGCCAAATCATTAATATTGCAATTGGTCATTCCTTACATTATGAAATTCTTAAAATGAAAATAACAATCATACACTGAGAGAACTGGAAGGTTGTCTTGTGCGGCTCTCTCTGGCTACGTATGAGAAAGTGGGTCTTTGAAAGATCAGGAATGTGGGACCAGCAGTTGGCGTAATACCTATGCCGCTGGACTCCCATGTAGTCGACTGTGGTTGGAGTCCCGGACCTGGTGGCTTAAATTCACGCTAGGCACATGTGCGTGTGTGCCCAAGGTCCCGAGAGGAGAATGGAGGAGAAGGGATTGCGGTGTGGGCATCCCCCCGGGAGGTGATTCCTCTCTTTCTGTCTCTCTCTTTCTAGTGAGCACACACGCCCTATAGTAAAAACCTCTCAAAAAAAAAAAAAAAAAAAAGGAAAGGAAAGATCAGGACTGTGGGGACAGCAGGTGGTGTGGTGATTAAGCAGCTGGACTCCCACATAGCCAACTGTGGTTTGAGTCCCAGAGCTGGCAGCTTGAAAATCATGCTAGGCGCATGTGCATGTATGCCCAAAATCCCAAGAGGAGCATGGAGGAAAAGGGATTGCAGCATGGCCACCCCCCACCCCCACCCTGAAGGGTGATTTCTTACTTTCCCTCCTTCTTTCTCTCTTCAGCGAGTGCAAATGCCCTGTAGCAAAACCTAAAAAAGAAAGAAAGGAAGATGAGGAATGCTATCTACAGTTTCATAACTAAGAATTGGAAAAAAAAAATTACTCTTAATGCCATGCTCTTTTTATCACAAGAAAGCATGCGTCTGTCAATCCCATATCTGTTTCAGAGATACCAAACATTCCCTCCTCTCTACTCACATTCCACCTTGGAGACTGCCCTACTCACAATGCTGGGAGAGAGAGCACTACATGCCATGTGACTGTGCCCCACCAGTCTTAATGACTGACCCAGGGGTAGACATCTGACTTAAGCTGGGTTGATGGAATTCTCTCCCAGGAATTTGAAGTAGGGACAAAGAGGCTGAGTCACTTAGCTATGTGGAGTCAAACTGCAGGGTCATGCCCAGCTGGCCTGCCTTAACAGGCCAAAGCTTCATGCTAGCCAGAGTGAAGGGAAGCTGAGAAACCATGAGTCATCAAATGAAAAACAGTCTGCAAACAGGAACACAAGGATAGAGTAGACACAAGCCTAGAGACAAACAAACCATGTACCTTGAAAGATAGAAAGGAGAAAAAGAGGGAGGGAGAGAGAAAAAAAATCTGCATAATCCCCTTCTTGTTCTTACAATGCCCAGCAGCTGTATCTCCTGCTCCAGCTTATTATAACCCCATAATAACCTCTGCCTTTCAATCAATCCTCTTTTCATTCGAGCTAAGTGGAATTCTGTTCCTTGCATGCAAATTCTTCCTCAGACACTTCGTAGTTCATACTGAATATATTTTGGGGTGGAAAGACTGTTCTGCTTTTCATGACGATTATGGAAATTGAGGTCTTGTCTCAAAACCCATAACAAGATGAGCAACTTTCTGCATCCACCTTCCCCACCCCCAATTATCCCACTCTGGAGACTGAGCTTTTAAGATGGGTAGTTTCAAGAACTTCGAATGGGAGCAGCCATACATTGGATCTTTCCCCAAAGATATCCTAGAACTACCCAGTTCTGAATAAAGATCTTATTGTAGTACGTAGCTGCCATCTTGGGAAGACACAAAGATGCTTCAAAAAGTTTGGGGAAAATGGGATTAAAGTGCATATTTAGTTTGGTTCTAACATTTTTTTTGAAACTCATGCATACTTTCTTCATAATGTACATTTTAAATGAATTTTTTGAAGACTCCTTACATGTTGAGACTTCTTAAAATCTTTCCACTTAGTTTCCAAGAAAGAATTGAGACTAATTTGTTGTAAAATCCCTTTACCTTTAGAGATTCTTATGGAATCCCCATTGGCCCAAGGCTGACCCAGCTGGGACATGACCATGTCCACAGAAAGCTCAGGTACTACTCCTGTACTAGTCTTTTCAAAATAATAGAAACAATCTTTTGAAAAATTCTACTTACCCTTCTAAAATCTTAGAGCTAAACTTTTGTTCAGAAAAGTCCCTCTTGGGACCAGCAGGTGGCGTGATGGTTAAGGTACTGGACACTCCCACATGGCCAACCAGTGTTCAAGTCCTGAATCTGGTGACTTGTTTTCTCGCTTTGTCTCTCTCATTCTCAACCTCTGTCTCTCTCTGGTCAAATTAAAAAATAAATGAATAAATAAATAATTATTTAAAAAAAAAAGTCCCTCTATGCTTGTTTTCTGTCCCAGTTATGGCAAGACTCTTTGACTCACAGGAGGAGTTAAACACTAACCTCTTGCTACTTTGGTTTGGTTGCAAGAGTTTGTTGCTTAATTATTTCATGCCTACCCTAGGAGACATTTGTTATATTTGTGGCCACTCATTGTCTCTTAAAAGTCCTTCCATATCAAGGCAACTTAAGCATAATGTGTCAGGCCTCTTCAAGGTAAAACTAATACTACCTGTTCTAGCCAGGGTATAAGCATGTGATCCAGTTTCTGCAATCAGATGCAATTCTGCAGGACTGCAAAGTTGGAGAGAAAACCATGAGAAAGCAGGTGTTATGCAGGATCTGTTTTCTGGAGAAGGTAGCTTGGCAGAGACACAGACATGGTAGCAGCCCTAGCCATAGTATCCCTACAGGGCGTTATTAGTGTAGTCATAGTGCCAGTGGTAGTGACAATCCCTACTGCAATAGTCTTGCACTATTTGGGTATAACTTCTTACCAAGTACCCTCTGAACATTATTCTCCGGCCCTTACAAATAGTCTTTGTGCTAACTACCATCTTTTAATATGTTAGTTTTATTTTTAAACTAGCAAGAATGGATTCTGTTATCTGCAATTAAAAATCTTGAGTAATATACCTACTTTCATCATCCTATTTTAGGTTACAGAATTTGTAAGTAATTTATTCTTCTTTCTGAAAAAAAAAAAAAAAACCTGCCACCAAAACAAAACAAAACAAACCCCAACTTTATTCATGATAGAGGGCATGTGTGTGCAAAAAGAGAGAGAGAAAGAGAGGGAGAGAGAAAGAGAAAGAGTGAAAAAGAAGGAGAAAGAACTATCTGCCACAGAGTCTGGTCAAGCTGTGATTACCTTCGTCCACATCTTGGGCATTTTTGCATGTGCTCTGTGTGTTTCAGGTTGACTCAGCCAGGGATTGACATGGCAACTGTCACATGGGAT
Source organism: Tupaia belangeri chinensis (assembly GCF_000334495.1). Lineage (NCBI taxonomy): Eukaryota > Metazoa > Chordata > Mammalia > Scandentia > Tupaiidae > Tupaia > Tupaia belangeri. The sequence continues at coordinate 10,382,761 of NW_006159559.1, forward strand.
CCAGCTTCTCTTCAGCAGTGCATTACTGCTGTATTGAGAAACCAACCTGATTAACTCTTCTTGTTTATCATATTTCTCTAGCCTGTAGATATAAATAGGGTTATATTAATGACAAATCCCAAATTTTACTAGCCCTTGCTCCCATCTGCATAAAACAGTTTCCCAACTTTACCCAAAGTCTCTCCCAGAATCCATAGGGTAGCCTCATATGTGCTCTCAATTCTCATGTTCTCCTTATTTGCCTCCTAAGTTGTTAGCTGTGGCCTATGAGGCTATTTGCAGGTGTTGGCTCAGTATCTACGTCAGTGCCAAGCTTGGCAAGAATGATGCCCAGGACAAATATGTACTGCCTCCTAATGCTTTCACTCTGTGTCAGCCCTGGACCCAAAGCACCATAGCCTAGGCCCATTTGCCTTACTGTGTCCCTTATAAGAATACTTCCCTTCACAATTGGCTAAAGTCCTTCTTTCTCTAGGACTTAGACTTGGGTATCTGGGTCTGAACTAAGGTCACATAGGGTGCTGCCAGTCTTTTCCATTTCCTTTCTCTTTTTCTAGCAGGCAGGCTCTTCTGCTCTCTTCTCCCATGCAAATCAACTCACGCAAACAGACCCCACACATACCTACAAGTAGGCTGTAATAGTTGACCATTCAAGCGTTGTCCTACCTGTGTCCTTAGAGCAGGAATTGTTAAGAATAAAAACCATTGGGCTTCTGGCACATTGTGTTTATTTTTTTCAATATTTCAGTTGTTGTTACAATGTAATGTTTTAATAAGTAGAAAATTATGGCCTGAAACAGTCAATTTGTCCTGTGAAATTAATGCTGACACAGCCTGCCTTCACCAGAATGCTTCCTTACAGATGTCTTCTTCCCCCCTACCCCAGGGTATTATCTATTAACAGAATACAGGCAACTTCTTTGGCAACTAGACTCAGAATGTCAGCATAAGGACTGAGTCTTAGGAAAATGGAACAATTAGGGAATTTCTCAACAGTATCACTGCCAGTTTTCCCTGGGCACTTGTACTAGTGTTTAGTTTAATGACTTCAATCAGGGTATTTTATTCATCCTAACCCAGAAGCTCAGGATTTTAGAGATCAACAGAGGATTCAGTGTGTTATAGTCTTGCTTTGCAGAAATTATTGGGTGGAGTTTTTCTGTGGGTAAATGGAGCAGTAAAAATCCCTTCTTACCACTACTTTCCACCCCAGCTTTGCCATTTGGCATCTGTCCACCTGTAGTTATGTTAACAATACTAGCTTATGGTTTATAAAAGATCATAAAGCCATATTATGTGCACAGATTGAATTCTGCAAATAGCATGAAAAATCTTGTCTCTAGAAAATGTTACTAAAAAATGGCTCAGAATTCTATAGGTATAAGATTTCTATTGTTATTTTGATCTGTTATGGTTCTTTTAGGAAACAGCGTTTACTCCCGTACGTTTTTCAAAATTTGTCAAAAGGCAAAGAAAAGAAAGACTGGCAAATGAGACAGGGATATCAGCTATGTTCTGAGGGAGAGAGTTTACAAGCTGCCAACATGGCCCAGCAGGATTTACAGGGAAGAAGCACCCCAAGGAAAGTATAAGCTCTTTACGTTTGATAGCAAGCTAAAGATGCTCTCTGAGGAGATTTGATGGTTGAATCACTATCTCAGAATCTCAGTTTACTCCCTCATCTCTAGTTAAATCCTAGAGGAGAAACGAGACGTGTTTGAGGAGGTGGTAGGAAGGCAGGGTACCTAAGGAGGAATACAGCAAGAGATGTAGAGGAGAAATGTGACCCAGGGTGTTCGTTGGCTTTCAGGGAGAAGACAATTCCATCATCAATGTCTGCTTCCCCCGCTGTAACGCAGTGTCTACCCCCTCTTTCTGAGAGCCAGTTTTACAAAACATCTGGGGGGGTATGCAAATACCCATTTAAAATACATAACTGTACATGAACTATGCATTGTGTTTTATGTACATGAAATAGACTGTCAGATCATTTTAGCAGTGGTTATATTGAAAGTGGTGAGTGAAAAAAAAGAAGAGGGAAAAAGATACTAAATCTATCCAATTATTTTTATAAGATATAAAAAGCCTGGTATGGTCAATCAGGAACTTTGAAAAATGTATTAATTATAAAGGTCATGTAGTTCTGAGATAGAAATGATTTTTATTTATGAGCATAAAATAAAATTTGAGTCTGAAACCCAGAAGAAAATATTTTCAGGGACAATGCTTTTATTTTTAATTTTTTTTTCATTTTTATTAGTAGAGTAGAAGGATAAAGTACAAAACATATGGAAAGACTAAAACTTTCTTGTGTCTTTCTGACTATAAAAAGTGAGTGAATCATTTGCTCAAACACCAACCCAGTTAATTTATCTCCTACATCCTTGGATGAGAAGCCTGGGCCAGGCACCCCTCCAGCTGGTAAGAGGATCTTTGAGTCGCATGATGCAAAGGGGCGGAATGAACCTTCTCCTTTCTCTGTTTTCTGACAGCCTTTCTGCACTGAGACCATCCTCTACCATGATTCTGCACACAGGTTTCCAGTGTCAGTCTTGTCTCCCTTCACCCGCTACTGTTCAGATCACAATCCTGAACCTCTGTGGAAATGCCCATAAGAGCAGGCAGGTCTGGTTCAGTGTCTCTTTTTCATACAAAGGAACATGATCTTTAGGTTCCCTAGAAATTGTTGAAGTAGTTGACTGGGCTCTGAGATCAAGGTCGTCTGTGTGATTACCAGAAAGAGAAGAAGAGTGAACATCCTTAGCCTGGGCCAAAAATCCTAAAAGATTTAGAATGGGAAATGCATGCCCTGGTTCTGAGAAGGACCAGGCAAGTGGGAAAGGCCACAGTGATGTGTGCTAACACCTCTGTGTTTCCCACGAATGTGCCTGTCCTCGAGACAGTTCCGATGGGCCACCTGCACTAAAGAAGCTCAGCAGCACGGATAGTAGAAATCGGCAAGCAGCAAACATGACAGCCCAGGCTCCTCACCAGAAGCCACAGAAGTCCTAGTCACTTTACCCCTGCAGAGGGGGCAGGGAAGTCCTTCTTTCCACTTTAGACTTTGAGTGTGATCATTACAAAATTAAGAGATAAATGAAACTCTGTGGCTTCCTTGGTGAAATTGTGTCTAGAGAGAGACATGAGCAGCCTGTGTCAGAGTAGGAACAATACTTCTTGTAACCACTCCGTGTCATTGTGTAATAGAGTTCTGACACACAGAAAGCCCTGAAGAAACGTAACAGGGAAGGAAGTGAATGAGCCAACTGCCTTGGCTCACTGCCCGAGGAACACCCTGCTTCGAGGATAAAATTGCACCTCTTGTGCCAAGAGTCCGGGCAAGGGAACTTAGACAAATAATGCTAGGAATTCAACCAAAGAACAAGCCCGAAGAGCTCTAGAAAATTTTTAAATGGCCTCTGAGATTGTGCGTTTGCTTTGTTTGTTTGGTTGCTTGCTTCAGTTCAGGCAATGAGGTGAGGGAGTAGGCAACCCACGTCCTGGTTCTAAGTAGCATCTATTTAGATGACACAGAGGGATGTCATCCAGGTGAAAGAGGGTGTGGAACCCTGCTACCTCATACTTCCCTCCTGGGCAGATTTGGAAAAGCCAAGGGATACTATAAAAGGTAATTTGTGTCCAGCTCTTGAGGGTGGGAAGTATTTTCATATTGAGAATGTCACACTCCAAATTTTAACCTGGTGCTGCTTCCTGCTCTTGATCATAAAGTGATTCACAAGGCTTTTAGTAGCTTTAATTTCTTCAGAATGGAAGACTAAGCAAGCCAGTGGTCACCCAATGGACTTAACATGACTAGTTTATTTTAGAGGAAATAAAAGTTAAGCCTGAGGACCACTTATTTCACCAGTTTCATAATCACAAAAGTTACCCAGGCTAAAAATGATCGTTAGTCACTCTGCCATTTATGCCGTTCCCCCTTGCTTCCAAATACTCATGCTTAAATTGGGTGTGTGCGAAAGCTACTTTTAACTTAAAAAACCTTCCTTCTGTCTCTTATGTCATATTTCTCCTCATACAGTCCTTTCAATTATCTATTGGTAATAATAGAAATAGGGTAGCAGGAGGAGGTTCCTAACTCAGTCAAGGACCATAGAGTAAGAATGGAAGATCCTCCTTCCTCAGTTTCTTGTCTGTAATCAAGAAATCAACAAGTGGCCAAATTTAATCAGTTTAAACAAAGGAAACTGTAGATTGTTCATGAATATTGCAACCAGGCTTAGGTAAGATGAACTTAATATGGACCTTTGACAAAGGAGCTCGAAGATAAAAAAGTTCAGAACTGGACAGTAGACATGAAGAGGACGTTTGATCTGGTGAAACAGCTAATACTGAGGAGTTTACTGTGTGCTGGGGTGCTGTTTGAATCACTTTCCACATATTATCTCATTTAATCCTCACAACATACTACCAGTCATTTCCTATTATGAGCTCCCTTTTGAAGAGGAGGAAACTGAAGCACAATATGGTACTTGTGATAAACATGGAACTACACTGTCCAGATCCTACTTCAAAAGACTTTCTGCCCAGTCGCCTCCACCTATCAGCACCTGCAGTGTCTGCCTCAGCTGTCCGGCCTGGGGTTGGCTCTTCCCAGCATGGTCTGCACCAGGTGACAGATAGACAAGGTAAAAAGGTGATTTTAGTTTAATGTGGGACAGTTCTGACAGGTAGTAGTCACAACAGAGCTCCTTGCTGATTGATAAAATTTTGATGAGACTACATCTTATTTCAACTTGTGCCTCAGCTAGGGTGCCACTGTCCCAGTTTACCCAGGACTCCTCCAGTTTTAACACTGACTAGTTCTTGCCCCAGGAGACCTCAGTCCCGTGCCAACCAGGATGACAGTTTGCTTGAGTCCAGTCCTGCTTCTTTTTCTTTCTTTCCACGTGTCTTGATCCCTAATAGACCTCTTGTACTCCAGACTCCATCTCAGCATGTGCTTCCTCGGAAACACCTTCCCTCCATGTAGCGCCTGATCATGTTATTGACACCGAGTATTCCAACATCAGACTGCATGTTTTTGGTTTCCAAGCCTCACTCTCCCTTTATTTAAGTGTTAGGGTACTCAACAGAAGTCCAGCTAGGCATTCTATATCCTGTATAGCCCAGATGAAATATTCTCAACAAGAATGAAAGTAGTGGACGGGCAGGTGGCATAGCGGTTACGGCAAGGGATCCCACAAGGCCAACTGCATGAAGGAGGCTTGAAGAGCACACCGGTGGGAGTGCGTGGCATGCATAATATCCTAAGAGAAGAATGGAGAAGGGACTGCATGGCAGCAATGGCCCCTGGGGGGAGTGGTGATTTCTCACTTCCCTCTCTCTTTTTTTTTGTCTCTGGTGAGCACACACGCCTTATAACAAAAAACGAAAACAGAAACAAACGAAAGAACGAAAGCAGCTAGTGTGCATTTAACATGCCAGATGATAGGCTAAGCATTTTATCTATAAAGTTTTATCCTTATTTTCCAAATGAGGAAACTGAGAGTTAGCGTTTACTTGACCAAGGAGAGTCTCAGGATTTGAACCCAGGTACTCTGTCCCTAGGCTCTAAATCAGAGATATAGATAAAGAGAAACAGCATACTATTATAAAATGGCAAGTGCTTTCTTTTTTCTGGAGTAGAGTTCTTGCATGGGTCAGTGAAGAGTTATAAAGTGACCAGCAAAATAGTAGGAGGTTACAATCTAAGTTGTTAAAAAAGTTAAGTGAGTTTAAGAACACGGGCATTAAATATTTCATTTGAAGTTGTTTACATTACAGTAAAGCAAATCTTTATCATTCCCTCTGCCTTCTCAAACTGTAAAGCCTGGCATAGAGTAGCCTACCATTTAGAGAGAGGGGGAGAGAGAGAGAATAAATTGCAAAGGGACTGTATGAGCAGACAGCAGAGGTGAGAAAGCAGTGAGAAGGGCTGTGTGACAGCCCTCTTCAAATTCCCCCTCACTCCCACCTGCTCCCAGACTTGAAGGAATTTTCAGAAATGTTTAGGAGTTTATTGGACTTTCCACAGGCCTGGGAAGGGATTAGAGCCAAATTTATTTACATCTTTTTAGGAAGATTCCAGATGACAGCTGAGAAACACATACATAACCAGAATTTTATAAGTTAAATTTTAAAAATGGGGGCTAGGTGGTGGTACATGATAACACAACTGGACCCACGTGGGAGAGGGCCTGGGTTCATGTCACAGGTCCCTCTGTACACACTGGGCATGTGTGCATGTTCTTAATCTGGGCTCGCTGGGCGGTGGATCACAGCACGAAGATACTGAGGGGGCTGGGTTTTTCTTTTTCTCTCTCTCCCTCTTTCTCTCTTGGAAGAAATAAAAAAAGAAACAAAAAAAAATTTCTATCTCTAGGGGAGGGAAGTAATGTGTTAACTTTGTAAACTGAGAAAAGAACAATAAATTACCAAAATTTCTCCTGTGTTCCTGATTATATAGGCTCCTCTGTCTCTTGGGTGTGCCTAGTCACTAAAAAAGCCCACAAAATAGACACATGTACCATGCCATGCCATTGATTAATGAATATTTCATATAGTTACAGAAAAATGGTCTCCATATTGAGTAAGAACTCACTACCCTAGTGTCAGAGGACCCAAAATCTTTCTGGCCATTATTCAGGGGCTAGGAAAAACAAAGGATCTTGGGAACCAGCAGTTAGCGTAATGGCTATGTTGCTGGACTCCCACGTAGTCGACCGCGGTTCGTGTCCTGGACCCGGTGGCTTAAAACTCACGCCGGGCGCGTGTGCGTGCGTGCCCAAGATCCCGAGAGGAGAATGGAGGAGAAGGGATTACGGCGTGACCATCCCCCCTGGGGGGTGATTTCTCGCTTTCTGTCTCTATGTCTCTCTCTGTCTGTCTGGCGAGCGCACGCGCCCTACAGTGAAAATCTCTCCAAAAAAAAAAAAAAGAAAAGAAAAGAAAACAAAGGATCTTTAAGCTTTAGCTTCGCATGTGGGCGCCAAGGGAGGAAGATGTACGCATTCTTGTAAGCCATGTGGGCTGGGCAGGGGTGGAACATTTCGGCTTGTGGTCAGTCTCTAAGAGAATTTCTAGGTGCAACAAAGCCTGAATTTTGAAGATGTCATGAACATTGTTATGACGTATTTTCCAAAAACTTGTCATAGAAGATGGTGAAAAAAACCAGGATCACTACTTGGATATAACAAGTATATAGGTAGCTGCAGATAAATGTTCGGCTCGTTCAGTCATGGTGTTTAAAAGTACTTTATTGCCTCAAGTGTGGCATGCGACATTTTGAAGGAAAATGAAAAATCGATCAAGAAAACAGGAACAGAAGCAAAGAAAAAAGTTGTAGAAAAAAATCTTGAGGTCAACCCTTGAGACTTTGATAAGGCCAAAGCTGAGATTGATCAGTCTAAACTTTAGTCCTGATTTGTTTCTTTTCTTTCCTTTTTTTAAGAGGTTTTTGCGTTAGGGCACATGCGCTCATGGAGTGAGGGGAGAGGCAGTGAAGGGGAAAGTGAGAAACCACCCCCTGGGGAGATAGCCATACTGCAATCCCTTCTCCTCCATTCTCCTCCTCAGATCTTGGGCATGCACACACACACACACACACACACACACACACATGTGCCTGTGCCTGGCGTGATTTTCAAGCCACTGCGTCTGCGTGTTTTAAAAGCCACTGGGTCTGAGACTCAAACTGTGGTTGGTCATGCGGGAGTCCAGTGATGGAACCTATGCCATCTGCCGGTCCCCTGACTTGATTCTTGTTTTCTTTTTATAGAATTATTTTATTTACCTTTATTTATTTAACTTTATTTATTTATTTATTTAAATTTGATCAGAGAGGGACAGAGTGAGAAAGACAGAGAGAGAGGGAAAGTGAGAAAACCAGCCACCAGTTCTGGGACTCGAACCTTCATCGGTCAAGTGGGAGGACAGCGCCCTTAACTACCACATCAGATGCCGGCCCCATTGATTCTTAACTCTTGCAATTTTGACTATGCAGGCTTTTTACTCTATTCTCTCTTCAGTTTTTCTATTCTCAAAATGACCGATATTCACAAACAGATTGTTTTAAAAAGTTTTTTTGCCATAGGGTGGATGTGCTCACCAGAGAGAGACAGAGTGAGAAGTGAGAAATCAATCCCATGTAGAATGGCTAGCTGCGATCCTTTCTCCTCCATTTTCCTCTTGGGATTTTGTGCATGCACGCTTATGCACCTGGCGCAACTTTCAAGCTGCTGGATCCTGGACTCCCACCTTAGTGGATCCTGCGGGAGTGCAGTGCTATAACCACCATGCCACCTGCTGTCCCCACAAACAGTTTCTTAAAGAGAATTTTGAGGATTAAAGTTTCTATGTAAAAGAAAAGTTATGATGATAACGTATTTTAGTGTTACTAGTCAAGCAAATGACTAATATTCAGATAAAAAAACAGAACTATGAACAAATTTTCTTTCTTCTTTTGAATAAGACAAGTTCTAGTATTTAATGAGGAGGCTAATTTAAAATATAACACCTCCCCCCATTCATCAGAGATATTTAATAGGAAAACAAAGGCACCACTTATTATTTTTGAATAGCTCAAGTCCTTTAGGGTGCAGAGGGATGAAAGATATATGATTTCATGTCTTGGAAAAATCACTTTGGCTTGCTAATTCCCACACCTGGGCAGGAAGTGATGGAAACATGACTATTCTTTGTTCTTCTGGGAACATGAACAGACCCTGAAAGGAGGCATATAAAATTTAACACATTGTTATAAAAAGAAAGGAGATTCCCTAACCCTTAGCTCCGTATCCTCCTGGCTGACAAGTAAAAAATAGTTTCTCTCATCTTCGATGTTTTAGCTTGAACCCAGGCATCGAGTTTTGCTCCTTTTTTTTCTGCTGAGGTGTTGCTTACTACCCAGGAGCCAATTCTGCTTCTGATTCTGAGTCACTAGGCAACATTTACTCCTGGGGCTCAACTTATAGATGAACGAATTACGAATTTAAGCTTTATGGTGATCTTAAGGGTTTTTTTTTTTTTTTTTTTTTTTTTTTTTAGTAAGGTTTTTGGTAAAGGTGTGGGCATTCACTGGAGAAACAGAGACAGTGAATAATATATATATATATATATAACTATTGAGTAAGGTGGGAAACTAAAAGCACACTGTATCTAGGACAACATACTATTTTTAAGTTTTTCTTATGATGGGGCTGGCAGGTGGTGTGATGGCTAAGACCGCTTGACTCCCACATGGCCAACCACGGTTTGAGTTCAGGACTTGGTGGCTTGCTTTCTCACGTTCCCCTTCTCTCTCTCTCTCTGATCAAATTAAATAATAATAATAAATATAATGAAATAAATAATTCTTTAAAAAAGGTTTTTCCTATGATCATTTCAAAACTCTTTCTCTGCTTTAGATACATTTTGGAAAACCAGGTATAGAATACATTTTGGGGCAGCAGATGGTGTGGAAGTTAAGGTGGTAGATCCTACATGGCTGGCTGCATAGCTTGAGTCCTGAACCTGGTGGCTTGAGAATCATGCTGAATGTATGTGATTGCATGTGTACCCAAAATCCTGAGAGGAAACTGGAGGAAAGGGGATTGAAGCATGGCCATCACTCCCTGGAGGGTGATTTCTCACTCTCTCTCCCTCTGGTGAGTGCACACACCCTAAAAGAAAAAAATAGTACATTTTGGGAACCAGCAGTTAGTGTAATGGCTATGTTGCTGGACTCCCACGTAGTCGACCGCGGTTCGTGTCCCGGACCTGGTGGCATAAAACTCAGGCTGGGCGCGTGTGCGTGCATGCCCAAGATCCCGAGAGGAGAATGGAGGAGAAGGGATTGTGGCGTGACCATCCCCCCTGGGGGGTGATTTCTCACTTTCTGTCTCTATGTCTCTGTCTGTCTGGCGAGCACTCGCGCCCTATAGCGAAAACCTCTTAAAAAAAGAAAAATAAATAAAAAATAGTACATTTTGAGGATAACTGGGACAAAATTTGAAGATGAACTGAATTTTAGGTGGCATTAAGGAGTTAACATTAATTTTGTTCAATAAGAAAATCTTAATTAAGCGTTGAAGAAAAATGTTTACTTTTTTGTTTGTTTGTTTGCTGTAGGGTGCATGCACTTTCTGGGGAGAGAGAGAGAGAGAAAATGAGAGGAAAAATGAGAAAGCACTCCTTCAGGTGAGATGGTCATGTTGTAATCCCTTCTCCTCCATTCTCCTCTCAGGATTCTGGGCACACACACACACACACTTGGTGTGCTTTTCAAGCCACCAGTTCTGGGACCTGAACCACACAGTTGGCCATATGGAACCAGCTGCCTTAACCACCACACCACTGGTTGGCCCAAGATGTTTACTTTTAAGTGATGTATGTTGAAGTATTTATAGGTGGGATGCCACTCTAACTATTTTGCCTTAAAAACTTCAACATAAAAATAAAATCCCAAGATGGCACAGTTGGTAGATCCTAAATTTCAGTGCTAGAAGCCCCAGGGTCAACTGCCAGTTTGGATTCCTGGCCCAAGGGGCCTGAAACACAGCAGGCATGCATGCAAGTGCTCGGGATCCTGAAGAGCTGGAGGACCGGAGAAAGAAGATTGCAGAATGATAGAACCTTGTCAGGGGTGTGTCTCAGTCTCCACCTTTTGCTCTCTTATGAGTGTACGTGTTCTCTAACATGACTATAATTAATGAATTGAAATAAAGAAAATGAATTTAATTCCATTATGCTTTCTATTCCCATTTTTGTATATGACTTATCTTCTAACATTTTACCTTTTCTGGCACTTTTATTTATTCACATATTGCTTATTTTTATTATGGAAATATGATTACAATATTTCAAAAACTTGAAAAACTCACAATCCCATTTCCCAATCCCAAATATCATTGTTAGATGTATTTTCTTTCATTTTTTCTAATTATATGATTATATTGATTTAATCCTTTAAACACAGTATTTGTACAATTTTTTAAACATAATTTTTTTAAAAAAATTTTATTTATTCATTCATTTATTTTTAATTTGACCAGAGAGAGACACACAGAGAAAGAGAGGGAAAGTGAGAAAGCAAGTCACCAGGTCCAGGACTTGAACCATGGTCAGCCATGTGGGAGTGTCCAGCTCCTTAACCACCACACCACCTGCTGGTCCCAGTATTTGTACAATTTAGTATCCTGTGCATTTTCCCATATCTTGAGTCCTACATCCCCTGAAATTTCCAAACCTATATTTGTTCATTGCTTTTAAAGGCAGGGTCTTATTTATTTATTTATTTATTTATTTATTTACCTTTTTGCTATAGGATGCATGCACTTGCCAGAGAAACAGACAGAAAGTGAGAAATCATCCCCCCTCCCCCAGAGGGCATGGCCATGCTGCAATCCCTTCTCCTCCATTATCCTCTCAGGATTTGGGGAACACATGCATACACACCTGGCATGAGTTTCAAGCCACCAGGTCTGGGACTCAAACCGCAGTCAGCCACATGGGAGTCCAGTGCCCCAACCATGATACCAACTGCTGGCTCCAAGGGCAAGTTATTTTTAACTTCCTTATATTCCATGCCTGACCCTACTCTGTATCTCATGGCCAGTCAGGCCCAGGTGACCATGTGATGAACACACGGGCTGCCTCATGGCCAGAGTGGCAAGCTGGAATGGACAAGGAAGTGCACCATCAAACATTGAAGCCTGGGTTCTGCTTTATCCCCATAACAATCTCATACCTGACCCCGCAGACAACATACATTTAGGCTTTAGGCCTCCTTCTACAAAAGGGAAAGGAAAAGCCCATTGTATATTTGTATGATGCCAAAAAGTCATTCCTCAAATGACTTGCCAGTCACAAAGAGGAAAACAGAACTTAACAATGATGAAATCTGGGACTAACCACCTAAACCCAATGACCAATTTTGGCATCATCAATAGTGACACACGAGACTAAATTATGTACCTTTTGATATGATTCATAGCTTTTACCAGTAAAATATTGCTGCCAAAATGTTTAATCGATTCTAATTAAGTCTTTTATATCTACATTTCAGTTTACAGGAAGCATACAGGATTAAAAAGTATGTTAAGTAATGCCAGAAAGAGGCAATCATGTAAATCTGGAAGTTGAAATATTCTATAGGCAACTAGTCAGAGCTTCTTACCAAGTCAAAGTCATGTAAAGAAAGGATGGGGGGCGGAATAGAGCAGATGGCATGGTCGTTAAAGTACTGGCTTCCCATTTGGCAGACCATGGTTTGAGTTTTAGACCGGTGCCTTGAAAATCATGCCAGGTGTGTGGAGGAGAATGGCGGAGAAGAGATTGGGATGTGGCCATGCCTCATAAAGGGTGACTTCTCATTTTCCCTCTCTCTGTCTCTCTCTGGTGAGTGCACACATCCTATGGCAAAAAACTAAAAAAAGAAAGAAAGAAAGAATGAATGAGGGGAGAGTAGCCACCATGCTACAAGTGATGGCTGGGGCCACATGGGAGGCCCATTTTCAGATCCCAGGACAATCTGAACAGGACAGGCATGATGGAGCATACCTGTGGTCCTAGCTAACTGGAAGGCTAGAGCAGGAAGGATCACAATGTCACTACATTGACAAAATTTGACAAAACAATACCTCTTGCCCTCCCATGCCCACATGCACATGCTCTCTCTCATTGAAAAAAAAAAAAAGAAAGAAAGAAAGAGAGAAAGAAAGAAAGAAAAGGGGACCAGAGGATGGTGGTTACATAATTTAGTCTTGTGTCTCACTATTGATGATGCCAAAATTGGTCATTGGGTTTAGGTGGTTACCCTCAGATTTCATCATAGTTAAGTCCTGTTTTTCTCTTTGTGAATCCATGTAGTCAACCACAGCTTGAGTCCCAGAACTGGCAGCTTAAAACTCACACTGTGTGTGCATGTATGTGTGTATGTGTTCTCAAAATCCTGAGAGAAAAATGGAGGAGAAGGGATTGCAGCATGACCATCCCCTTGGGGGGTAACTTCTCACTTCTGTCTCTCTCTGTCTCTCTGGCGAGTGCACTCTCCCAATAACAAAAATCTCTCTTAAAAAAAAAGAAGAGAAAAGAGAGGATGAGAGGGAAAGCGAGTCATTTTATATTAAAAGAAGCCTGAGATTCATAATAATAAAATGTATATTCTTTGCTTGGTTCCTGGTTTGAACATACTAGATATAAAAGAAATCTTGTGGAAAACTGGATATTAGATGATAATATAAGTTATTGAAGTTTTGGTATAGTAATTATATTACATATAAGAATATTCTTATTTATTGGAAATGAGTGTAATATTCTTTCTACTTTTTAATATATTTAAAATATTTTATCATTAAAAAATGTTTTCTGAGAATGGAGTGGAGGCAGGGGAAGGAGATACTCTCATAGGAGAAGGCTGAGATATTCCTATTGCTATCTGCTATCATAATACATGAGTTATTATTCAAGACATGAAGGATGAGATCACCAAGTAATGTAAAATAAAAAGTTACATAAGATTAAACAACTTTATTCAGTGTGTGTAGTAGAATTTTATTTCACTTGCTTCTTTCTGAGTTGGGGATAAGTAAATTATTTTCGGATGGGAATACTTCATCCAGGGGTTTTACTACCCAGGGGAAATGAGGAGAAGACAGCCACATAAATATTTACCGAACACCTACCACATACCAAGCACCAAGTTGGAGATACTACAACAGATAAGTTAGATGTGGCCCCTGCAGAGTGGAATTTACTCTCTGGAGAAGAAGACAGACAAAAACACGCACACAGACAAATAACCCAACTTTATAGTCATTCCTCCTGCAGAGGAAACAAACAAGGGCTGCGAAAAGAACAAATGTGGTCATGAAAGGGCTCTTCCTGGAGGCTCACACAGCCTGAGTCCTATGAGAGGAAGAAGGTCAGGAGAGGGAGGTGAGGCGAAAGCAGAAGAGGCTATGTGCTCAAAACTCCTAGTGGGGGATATGGAACTGAAGAAAAATTAGGTGTGGTGAGAAAGGAGGACTACAGCACAAAGTGAGCTAGAGAAATAACTTCTAAGCTATGGCAAGAAATTTAGATTTTTTTGCCTAAGTGTAGGGTAACTGTATTTAATGACATTCAATTATTGAAGAATATTCCATCTTTTTTTGTTGTTTCTTTATGACAGACTGGGGGGGAGGGGAAGAGAGAGAGAGAGAGAGAGAGAGAGATTTTTTTGATAGGGTCTTGCTGTGTCTTGGTCCTCCTGCTCTAGTGTCCCAGATTACAGGCACATGAAACCGTGCCAATCTGCCTTGTGTGGTCAGCCGGGGAACACAAACCATGACTCCCATGCAGCTTCTGGCCCCTCAACAAGTAACACTGCCTGTGTGTTCCTGCAGCCGGGCCAAGAATATTCTACTTTGAAGAATACTTAGGGCAGGTCAACCTATGGTGTGGTGGTGAAGACTGCTGGATCCCACATGACTGACTGCATGGTTTGAGTTCTGGACATATGGGCATGTATGCGTGTGTGCCGAAAATCTCAAAAGGAGAGATGGAGGAGAAGAGATTGTGATGTGACCAGGCCCCGTCTCTGTGTGTGTGAGTATGAGTGTGTGTGTGTGTGTGTGTGTGTGTGTGTGTGTGTGCATGTGTGTGTGTGTGGAGGGGGTTCTCATTTTCTCTCTTTCTCAATGTCTCTTTGGCAAGTGTACATGCTTTCTGGCAAAACAGAAAGAAAAAGAGAGAATACTTAGGGCAATTGCTAATACACTAAAAGCTTAGGAGTTCCAACTAAATGTCTTATACTTCAGCCATGTTCAAACTCCATTACCCTTTCACTTCTAGTTGGATACCTCCTACCTGCCAATATGGCAAATGGACACTCATTTAGTATATTAGGAATCTATTGCTGCATAGAAAATTATCCCCAAATGAATTACTTAAACCAATAATGAACATTTATTATCTCAGTTTCTGGGGGTCAGAAATTCTAGAGTGGCTTAGCCATGTGGTTCTGGTTTGAAGTTTCTAATGCAGTTGCAGTCAAGATGTTGACTGGGACTGCCATCATTGGAAGACTTGACTAGAACTGAAGAAGCCACTTAAAAGATGGCTCACCCTCATGGCTATTGGCAAGAGGCCTTACTTTCGTGCCATGTTGTCCTCTTCATAGAGCTGCTTGACTGTCTTCATGAATGGCAGCTGACTCCTCTCAGAATGAGTGAGCCAAGAAAGAGCATAAGGATGAAACCACAATGCTATTGATAACCTAGTCTTAGAAATAACATATGCTATAGCTTCTCCGTGTTCTATTAGTGTCACTAGAGATGAGTCACCAAGTCTAGCCCACACTTGAAAGGAGAGTTAAGTTCCACTTCCAAAAGTATCCCAAAATTTGTGGACATATTTTAAAACCACCACACTTGTCAACTCAGCTCATACATTAGCTTCTTTGTAAAGTCTTCCTTGATTTTCCTGAGCAGAATTCTTCTCTCAGTTTCCACAGCATCTCATATTTTGGTGTGTATATTCACAAGTGTTGAATTTTTGTCTTTTTGTCTTTGGTTTTTGTGTTTTTTCTTAGACAGGGTCTCACTTTGTTGTGATCATCCTGCTTCTCAGTCCTGAGTAGCTGGAATTACAGACATGTACCACTTTGCTGGCTTTCTAAAGTGGGCTGGAAATCAAGTCCAGGTCTTCCATGTGGTCTCAGTTTGCTGAGAAGCAGTGTCTAGTACACCCTAAAGCTCCTGAGCCAATGTCTTGTTTCTATCGCTTACAATTCTTGTTTTGTTTGTAATTATAATAAATTTATTACATGCCTATCTTTCTCATTAGCCTGGCTGTTCCCTCAGGATAAGGAAATGTGTCTTATTTATCATTTGCATCCTCAATCTGCTCATTAATGAAAAGTTCAGGACATCATGGGATTTGGCCATGTACTACTCCTGAGATAGGTTTTTAAAAGACCCTTTCATGCTTAGTACTTTTCTTGATTTCTTTTCTGTGTATTTTGTATATATGTAAATATATACATACACATAGGAGAGGGGTGTCTTCAAAAAGTTTGTAGAAAAATGTGTACTATGTAAAAACTGTGCATAACAATTTTTTGTACCAAAATAAAACATACTTTAATGTAACTTTCCACAAACTTTTTGAAGGTCCCCTCATATATATGTATACGTATGTGTGTGTATGTGTATGCACACTTACACATGCACATCTTCTCAACCAGATGATAAATTCCAAAAATAGGACTATCTTAACTGGGTGGCCCTGGTGGTATGGTGGTTAAAGTGGCTGGATCCCACATGGCCAACTATGCAATTCCAGTCCTGGACGCAGCAGCTTGAAAAACACACCAGGTGTATGAGTGTGTATGTGTCCAAAATCCTAAACGAGAATGGAGGGAAGGAACTATGACACGGCCATCCCTCCTGGATGTTGATTTTTCATTTTCTCTCTCTCTCTTTTTGTTCTCTCAGCCTTTCTGTCTCTCTCCAGCGAGTACAAGTGCCCTATAGCAAAATTAAAAAAGACTGTATCAGTCATCTCTCTTTTTAAATTCCTCATAGACCCAAAGGCAATGCCCTTCATTATAGTAATAAATAACTTTGAAAAGGAATTAAACAAAAAAGGCCCGTCAGAGTTCAAATCATTCCAGATTTTTTGGTAATCTGAATACCTCCTGGCTATCTCAGCACTATGTAAACTCTAATAAAAAAAATTACCTCAGTTTATAAAGTATAAAACATTCATCATTGAGAAAAATCTCTGAAGCCCAAGAGTCTATTCTGTTTTGCCTCTTTATTGTTTAGTAGAAGAGAAAGCCATGTGAGACTCCCCTTAGCATTCAATAGAAAGAATATGAGGAAATCTTATTTTTATTGTCTCTCTAAAAGTGAGAAACCATATTTCTTATAGTTAAAAAAAAAATCATCCTGTCCTTGGTCTTAGTTTTTGTAATGTTCTCATTGAGAACATTCAGGTCGTTTTATCCACATTGAGTTGGAGGCTTAGATGGCCTTGGTTTTGATGACTTGAAATCCTGTGACATTTCAAAAAATTTCCTGGGGCAGAGTTCTTTGGTTTTTGCAGAAGTGGTTTGACCGCGAACCTTTGATAAGCTCAGTGTAGGGGCAGGGGTAGAAGAGGTGGACAGAGGCTAAAACATAGTCTGTAGTTTTGCCTTTCTTCACCCTGACAAGGAAGTTCTCTCTGATAGTTTCTCATTAATCAAAAATATGGCACATCAAAATTAAAGAGAACAATAGGAGAGCTAGCAAAACACTCTATGCAGCATGGAAAAAAGCAAAAGAATACCATCTCCTCTTCTTACTCTTTTTGACCTGTAATGACAGTGCTGTCTTGGTAGGACACAATCCTATTTCTAACAAGATAATTGGTTCGTGATAACATGGCAAGCCAGATCATGGTCTCTGGTGCACAACAAGCTCTCGTCAGCGGTGATTGCCCTGATGTTATAACACTGATGTTGGCTGGGTTCTCTGGTATTCCAACAACCTAACTGTGGTCACATCCAACCAGATATTTCTAGCAAGAAGCTAATAGGTTCTGAAGAAAGACCCAGAGAACCTGAATCTCACCAGGTAGCACTTATTTGGCTTGAAAGGCTTCACATTTTACATGTTTCAAATAATTCACCAAACTTGAAAGGAAGAACTAGGCTTTTAATGCTGTTTGAAGGAGGTGTATTCTAGAAAAACTCTCCTCCAAGAGGGATGTGGTAGGAGGCCTTTTAAGGGAGGACATCACTTTCACCTTTCTAAGAGAGGAAAGAAGATAGAAGGGTGTTTGTTTCACATTGAAGTTGACAGCACAGATTACTCTTTTCTTTGTTAAACAGATTTCTGAAACATGTTAGTACCTTGTCTGACTATTACCTGACAGGGTGGAGGGCAGAGACTAAAACTGCAAATTGCTGGTTAGTTTTCCAGTATTCGAGTTTTGACACATCTGGAATTCACACTTATGTTCTATTTCATTTCAAATTTAGCATTGCATCTGGAAAATCTAAAATCTTCGTAACAGCAAATTAAGTGATAAATGAATTTGAGAATTAATGCAGAGAGATCAAGAGTTCAAAAAGAAAATAATTTCAGTTAATCCTCTATCTCTCCTGTGGTTCTCTTTTCTAAGTCAACTGAAAAATGTTTAATCATATGCCTTTAATTAAAGCTCTACAACCATGCAAAAGCACAAAGTGGGTTTTGCTCCACTCAGGCAAGTGTCCAGTGTCTAGGTTGCTAGAAATGAATAACATACATTTCCGGGAGGGACTACCGTTTGTTTCAAATTATGAAAAAAGTGAAACTTGCTGAAGAAGAAAAGAGCCTCAGACATTTCTTCTGTTTTTCTTTTCTTTATTTTTTAACTTTCATCTCATTTACAGTGGTTATGAGTGTATAAACTTAGCCTGAGCATAGGAAACATAATTGTTAGGTGGGATGAACACTCTGGGATCCATTTTCTAGAGACCAGCAGTTGGTGTAATGGCTATGTCACTGGACTCCCATGTAGTCAACCGTGGTTTAAGTCCCGGACCTGGTGGCTTAAACTCACGTGGGGTGTGTATGCATGCATACTCAAGATCCCGAGAAGAGATTGATTTCTCACTTTCTGTCTCTCTGTCTCTGTCTTTCTGACGAGCATGCATGCTCTATAGCAAAAACCTCTCCAAAAAAAATAATAAAAACATCGAAAATTGTTATGGGCACTTGAGACAAAGTGAAAGGAGAGTGTGGGAGGGGAAGAGTATAGGAAAGGAAATTGGGGGGGAAATAGAGAGATAAGACATTTGTGGGACACAGATATGGTTTATTATCTGTTGATGATGTGTATAGTTTTCTCAACTGGGCTGGACTTACCCTGCTGGGTAAAGTCTCTTTACCATCTAAATGATGTACAGCGATTGGATGTGTAAATAATAATAAATTTTAAAAATCTATTTTATAAAAAAAACCAAATAATAAAAATCATTAAAAAAGAAAGATGGGGCTGATAATAGACTCCATGTGATAGGGCTGCTGTGAGATTTAAATGTGAGAAAACACCTCAAGCTTTTAGAATACAGCCTGGCATAAATGTTAGCTGGCATTTGATTTTAGAATGCTTCCTTTTCCAGATGGGTTTTTCTGAGTTTAGTGTTCTTGCCTGGTCACCACCCCCAACTGTCTGGAGTGTCCATATGTGCCCTGTGACTATTTTGTGACTTTAATTATCTCATGGAAGTATCTGGTGCATGTTTTGCATGGCTATTACAGCTCTGATTTTCAAGCTGTGAAAAAAAGTAAAATTTGTTAGGATGAAAAGCTGTAAGCTTTAAATACCTCTAATATTCTTCGGTTTTAATCTCGTGTGCAGTGGTTGCTGTTTAATGCCTCTGTGTGGCATTAAGTGTCAGGATCTGAAAGGAGATGTTAGAAATGCCTACGGCTCCTGCTGCCTTATAAGTCATTAGACTTTACCTAGATCTCTAACTCAGAGGCATTTATTCATTCACTCATTCAGTCTTTCACTCAGAAGCTCTTATTGGACACTTGCTATGTGTTTGTCACTATATAAGATACATAATACATGGTTCCTCCTTTTGAAGGGCTTAGAGCCTAAGAGAAAGAAAGATGGAAAAAATGACCAACGTGGCAATTGTTACAAGGTCATAAACAAAGTGTGGGAACTCAAAGAACCAAGCAATCATTTGTGCCAGAAGGAGCTAGAAAGTGACAACTAAAGTGAGGACCTTTTTGTGTATGACTGTGTGTGCTTATCTGGGCATTACAGACAGGGGGAAGAGCAAAGGCCTTGTGGAAGGGGCTGAGGCAGTTGGGAGGCATGCTCTACCCTCCTTGGAAATAAGAAGCTTTTTTTAAGTGGCAGGAAAGCCATGGGAATAACCCATCTAACTTCCCCCCTTCCTCCAGGGGCGAGACAATTCATATTATATGTACTGACAACAAAAGGAATAATATCTTTGTAGGATATTTAAATGTTAATTCTTATTTATAAAAGGTCCATAATTATTTTGAGTAGCCCTATAAGAATGTGGTACAGTCAAACAACTGCTAAATTCATCTCTGAAATATATGAGGTATGGAATGCTATCCACAATTTCCAAAAAGTATTTATTTATTTATTTATTTAGAGAGACAGTTTTGCTATAGGGCACATGTGCTCACCAGAGTGACAGAGAGACAGAAAGCAAGAAATCACTCCCTAGGAGGGATGGCCACATTGCAATCCCTTCTCCTCCATTCTCCTCTCAGAATCTTGGGCATGCACACACACCTGGTGTGAGTTTAAAGTAATTGGGCCCAGGACTTGAACCATGGTTGACTATGTGGGAGTCTAGCTACATAACCATTATGCCATCTGCTGGTCTCCCAGAGTAAGGCTTTTAATGAGGTAAGGAGAGGTACCAGCAGATTGTGTGAGCACATGTGCCCTATTGCAAAAATCTTTCTTAAAAAAAAAAAAAAAGAGAGAGAGAGAGGTAAGGAGAGGGGCCAGCAGGTGGCATAGTGGTTATGTTGCTGGAATCCTACAAGGCTGACCATGGTTGGAGTCTCAGAACCAGCAACTTGAAACTCACACAGGACACGTGTGCATGTGTGCCCAAGATCCTGGGAGGAGAAGGGACTGTGGCATGTGTATTTTCCCTTGGAGATGATTTCCCACTTTCCCTCTTACTGTCTCTGTCTCTCTTGCTCTCTTTCCAGTGAGTGCATATACCCTAAGGCAAAAACCTCCACAAGAAAAAGAAAAAAAAAAGAAGGTAAAGAGAATGGGTATCAGAATACAGAAGATAAACTAACCCAGTGGTTTTAGGAACCTACAAAATCAGTGCAATGAACACTCATATTCCTACCACCTAGAGTCCATAGTTACTAACCTTTCCTATTTTGCCATTTTTGATTCATACATATGTACATGTGTATATTTTTTTCTGAGCCATTTGAAAAAAAGATAGACATTATGATATTTAATAAGAACACACTTCT
Source organism: Tupaia belangeri chinensis (assembly GCF_000334495.1). NCBI lineage: Eukaryota > Metazoa > Chordata > Mammalia > Scandentia > Tupaiidae > Tupaia > Tupaia belangeri. The sequence goes on from NW_006159559.1 coordinate 10,403,748, forward strand.
GCACACTTGAATACATGTGCAAAAATTTAAGCATTTTAAGCATTTTCCTGTATAACCAAACACCAGTATCACACCTAGCATGGCAAACAATAATTCCCTGATTTGTAACACTGAGTCTATATTTATATTTCCTTGGTTGTCCCTAAATGATCATTTACAGCTCTTTTTTTTGACAGGATCATTATGTATTTAAAGGATGGCATAAAGTTTTTAGACCTCTCAGACATGTACAAGCCTAATTTCTACTTCAAACTATAGTTTACACTCTACTAGACGTCTTTGTAGTTGAAGTATCACTTGGTCTTTATAAGTACATATCAATGCACTAGTGAAACGGGATATATCTGCTAAGGAAAGCTAACGGAAAGAATTGAGATTTAGAAAACAGCGACAGTCTAAGAACTCTGTCCCTTCAGGCCAAGTCTCTCAAAAAGGTTGGTATGCTTTTTTCTAAGAGAGCCCTGGAGAGATTAAATTGACTGTAAAATAAAAATGATAACAGATGATACTCGACTTTTCTTCTTGACACTCCACAGAGGGCCTGGGTATTTTAATAAGATGTTAGAAAATAAAAAAAAAAAATCTAAACAGTGAAGCAAGAACATTCTGACAGCTTTTCAAAATCATTTTTTCACACCTCTTCTCACCATCCCACACCACGGGATTCAATCAGTGATGTGACAGCTCCTGCTAGACTCACGGTCAGGCTTGGGCCATCCTCTGATTAAGGTGCCTGGCCTGAAAATGTGGTGGCTCTGCAGAAAATGAGAAATATCATTTTTATAAAGAGAATTGAAACAGTGGTTGAAGAGAGAAGACTAAATTATGTTAAACAGAAAGGACTTGGGACCGAGTGATGCACATTTAAAATTCTTTGTTATAATCTCTATTTTATAAAAATATTCTAAGTACAGTATAGAAATGTTCTAAATGTTCTAGAACTTTTTCCCAGAACTGTGTCAGTAATTTTCCAACCTGATGTCCCATATTCCCCTAATACTTTGTTCTTTTATGTAACCACAAAATAACCATCAAAATTAGGGAATTAGGATTGATATACCACTCCCATCTAACACTCAAAGGCCATTCAAGTTTCACCAAATTCTTTGATAACAGAACAGTTCAGTTCAGAATCACTTGTGGTATTTTCCTGTCATGTCTCTCTCCCTCTCTGTCTTTTAAATTATTTCCAGAGAGTGCATGCATATGCTTGCTGGAGAGAGAGAGAGAGTGAGAAAATTCTCCCCACTGCCTCATAAGGAATGGTCATGCCACAGTTCCTTCTGCTTCATCTCTCTCACCTGCTGGGATTTGGGGCACATAAGCACACGTGCCTGGCATGTTTCTCTAGCTGTCAGGTCTGGGACTTGGCCCCTCATTTGGATTTGAACTTCATAGTTAGCCATGTGAGTTTCAACCACCTTAACCACCACGCCACAGGCTGGTCTGTCATGTCTCTTTCATCTAATGTAATTAAGAATGCCTCAATACTGACTTTTATGACCTTAAAACTTTTGAAGAATATGATTTTGTGAACTGTCCCTCAGTTGTTTTGTTAGGTGTTTCCTCGTGATTAGATTCAGGTTACTTGTCTTTGGCAGAACTATCACAGAAGTGTGCTGTGTTCCTATCAGATGGCACACTGTTTTGATTCGGCCCATTACTGGTAATATTCATTCAGATTACTTGATTAAGGTGCTACCTGACACTTTGATTTGCCACAAAACTACTCTTTTTAATCATTAATTTGTTTTTCATGGGAGGCCCAAGTGGTCTTCAAAAAGTTTTTGAAAAACAGAAATAAAATATGAGTTTATTTTCATGAAAGCAATTTTTAACACCATACATAGTGTCATAATTATTTATTTAAAGAAAAAACTTTTGCCAGAGGATGCTTGTGTTTGCCACAGAGAGACACAGAGAGGGAGGAGAAAACACCCTATCATGGGGAATAGTTGCATCACAATGTCTTCTCCTCCATTTATCCCTCGTTTTGGAATTTTTGTACACAATATGCACCCAGAATGTTCTTCAAGCCACCAGGTCTGGGACTCAAACCACTCAGTTCGCTATGGAAGATTCAGCTCTTCCAACCACTGGGCCATGGGCTGGCCCCATAGCGTGTGTGTGTGTGTGTGTGTGTGTGTGTGTGTGTCTGTGTGCGTGTGAATGTGTGTTTAAATTATTTTATTTAACTTTATTTATTATTATTATTTATTTTTGAAATTTGACCAGAAGGAGACAGAGAGAGAGAGTGAGGGAAAGTGAGAAAGTAAGCCACTAGGTTCAGGACTCGAGCCGTGGTTGGTTGACCATGTGGGAGTCTAGTGCCTTTAATCATCATGCTACCTGCTAGCCCCCCATAGTATTTCTTTTTTTTTTTTGGAGAGGTTTTTTTTTTTTTTTGCTATAGGGTGCGTGCACTCGCCAGACAGACAGAGAGACAGAAAGCGAGAAATCACCCCCTGGGGGATGGCCACACTGCAATCCCTTCTCCTCCATTCTCCTCTCGGGATCTTGGGTACACACGCACACGCACCCGGTGAGTTTTAAGCCACCAGGTCCGGGACAAGAACCACGGTCGACTACGTGGGAGTCCAATGACATAGCCATTAAGCCAACTATTATTCCCTCACTATAGTATTTTTATAATGTACATTTTCCATGAACTTTTTGAAGATCCCCTCATCTATTGTATATCAGTTAAAACTGTCAGTGAGAGCTCCTGGGAGTCACAATTCCTCGAAAGCAATGAATGCACCTAGCTTCTAAATATTCTCCTCCATTAAAAGAAACCAAGGATCTTTGGAGAAATGGCTGATTCAGGCCAGGAAAAATGCAAGATAAATCTGGAATATATTTTTGTGTCAGAAAGCACAGAAGTATGGGGCCAGTAGTTGGTGTCGTTATTAAGGTGCTGGACTCCCACGTGGCCAACTATGGTTCAAGATCTGGACCTGGTGGCTTGAGAATCATGCTGGGTGTGTGTGTGTGTGTGTGTGTGTGTGTGTGTTGGGGGGGTCCATGATCCCAGAAAGAGAATGGAAGAAAAGGAATAACACCATGGGTTGGATGATGTCTCATTTTTCCTCTCATTGTCTCTCTCTGATAAGTGTACATGTCCTAAGACAAAGCAAAACAAACACAACATAACACAGAAATGCTCAAAGATGAAGACTTGCCAAAACGACACAGTAGTCAGTGTGAATGGGCTGCCATTGAATAAATCTGGGAAAATCTGAGCATCAACGTAGTAATGGGGCTGGTTCAGTGGCACAGTGGTAATGCACAGCTCAAACAATGCTGGATCCATCTGGAAGACCATGGGTTCAGTTTCCTGGTCAACCTGTACTTTCTAGGCACATGCCCATGATTCTGGTTGGCTGGGAAGTCTGTGCATGGGGTCGGGAGTGGGTTATGGCCTGAAACCATGTTGAGGGTACTTCTCTCTTTCTCTCTCTGTATCTCACTCTCATAAAAAAAAAGAACTTTAAAATAAATAATGATAGTAACAGATTATAAACCATTGAATAAAATAGAAATATGAGTCTATCATGATATAATTTAATAAGCAAAAAATTAAAAGCTTGATGAAGAATGAACATTTATATCATTTCAAAATACAATTGAGTCCATCTAATAGTCCAGAATCAGCTTCCCATCTCAAGGTCTTTAACTTAATTGCATCTGAGAACTCCTTTTGCCATATAAAGTAACATATTCATAGGTTTCAAGGATTAGAATATGGACATCTTTGGAGGTCCATTATTCTGTCTTTCACAATATGTACATACATATAAGCACACTGATTTCTCTGTATAAGTGTATTAAAAACCACGAGTGTACTTGGCTACTTCCAATTCCAGGGTTTCTGTGTCTCAGTGTTTGTAACACCCTTCTCCAATCACAAAAAGCCTGCCTCTCATTATCTTTAATCAGTTACTTGATTAATCTCCTCTATGTAACCAGTCTCTTATTTCACTTCTGTGCCCTTATTCATGGTGGGAGTATTCCCACTCTGCTGGACCCTGATATTTTTACACCTGGCTTCCTTTCTACTTGAACTCTGTCACTCCAAGTCAGGCTGCCCCTGCAGGAACACTGTCCTGCCTTCTCAGGCTTTGACTCCCCATGCCAAGCAGCCCTCCTAAACAGACACTCTTCTCACCTACAGGGACTCCTCCCGCTAGGCATGGATGCCAACTTATTCTGCCTTTATAGCAAGTTTAGAACCAAATTGTTGAGAGAAAGAAGAGAACAGAAAGAAAAGTCCAAATGACATATTTTTAGGAGGGAGAAAGGACACTGATCCCAAGAAGGGTGGGGAATGGCGAATGTTGAGGGAGAGAGTAGGGGAGATGCACAAGTAAGTACACAATAGCGGACTTGAAGCTTGAAGGAATACTACTATTGGAATTGGCCCTGTTCTTAGGCTTGTTTGCATGTGTGAGGAGTCAACTCATATTTTTTTGGGCTGAGAATGCTGCCATCAGCCTGGAGGCTCATCAAACCACTTTTTATTAAAAAAAAAAAAAGACATACACACCCCCTTTGGCTCCTGATGTTTTTTATGCTGATTAAGTGCCCTGACTTGGCTGAAGGAACAAGGGGGCTGATTGTTGCTCTGTCTCTTGAAGCTTTTGATCAAGTTGAGTGGGAGTTTATATTTAAGGTACTTTAAAAAATGAAATTTGGAGATAAGCTTATGAACGGAATTTGAACTTCATTTCAAGTTCATTGAACAGAAATGTTTCAGATCCTTTTAATCTGGAATAAGTCCATTGTTATTGCTCTTTTAATCTCTTATTTCTCTTTAAGATAAAGCCTCTTCTCAAATTGCTTATAGTTTATCTACCTACTGAGAAGGGCTCTTCAAAAATAAACTCTAAAGTTTAAAGATGTTAAATTTTATTTGATTTTTTTCTGAGGTGATAGGAAACTTGGTTCAGGTGCCTGCTCTTTGCCCCGGCACCCAGAGGAAAGATGTTGTCTGGCAAAGATGAGGTGGACCAGCCACTCTGGTGGCAATCTGGGGGGCAAGTCCAGCTTTGCCCTATGGGGCTGTGGGCTGGTTGCACAGAAAGCAAAAGCTTATGGGTTCTAATCTCAGTTCCTCTGTGGGTTTCTGAGTGACTTTAGGCAAGTCATTTAATTTCTACATGCTTGGTCTGTCCCATCTACCACATGGAACTAATGATACTACTCACCACTTATCTCATGGGGATGCTGTAAGGCCTAACTAATATACAGGGCAGTCAAACATTGCCTTATGAACTAAGAAAAGTGAGACCATGAGCCCAGAGACCTCGTCAAATTAGAGGTGATCTTTTTCTTTTAGGAATGAGCTATGTTTATGGTGCTGGTATTTTTTTGGCTGTTTCTCTGTTTGTTTTTATTAATTCAACTCATGCTATTATTAATTATATACATAATAATGCACTTAGTTTAACACAGATGAAGTCATCTGCTTTGATTTTTTTTGGTTTGTACTTCCTATATGCCTGGAATTATCTGTATTAGAATTAAAAACCTAAGTAAAAACCAAATTATAAGAAGGTCAGAAAATAGGAAATATTTATGAGCAAAGTTGTGCTTCTATTTCTAATATTAATTCTGACAATTCGTTTAAACAGAGATGCCGGGGACCAGCCTCGGCGGGGGTGGGTTTGCTCGAAGGAGGCGACGCTGGAGGGAAAGAAAGACAAAGGCCTCGTGCTTTTTCATGCACGTCCTAAGCCGGACACTCCTCTAAGATCGCTCTCTGAGGAGTGACAACTGCTAGGAATCACCGTGCCTTTTTATTGAAAATGGGATACATGCAAGTAAATGGGAGAGGGGCTACGTGTACTAATGATCAATTCATAATATTTTAACAATAGAAACCATTCAGGGTTTGATTAAGGGCAAGTCTATTAATCATTGATACAGTTCAATAATTGTTTGATTGATGAAAGCAGGTTCCTGGTAACTTCAAGCAGTGCAGTTTCAGGAAACAGTTCCAGCAAGCAGAGTTAACTATCAACCGATGTTCAGCAGCAGCCGTCTTATGATTACTAAAAGAAAATCTCAAGCATAGATATTAGTTCTTACAGATTTTCATAAAGAATGATACTTATATAATTCTATAGGGATTTAAAACGTAAGGAATCCTAATATATTT
>NW_006159559.1:10410180-10437656 GCF_000334495.1 Tupaia belangeri chinensis
ATGTATGAGGGAGCTATGTAATTCTTTTATAGTAGTATATCGGGGAGTCAGAGGGGGGTCACTTCCCAGCAAGGCTATCACAGTCCCGGAGCGAATAGCAGGTGGCCTTGCCAACATGCTAAGTGACCCAAGCTTGCTCCATGGTCGGGGGGCGTACAGTCGCGGCCTTGCCAACTCACTGAACCGACAGGAAGTGATGCTCAAAGGTCAAGGGACTCAGACGGGTCCTGGAGCCCCACCGGGTTGGACTCCTCCACAGAGACTTCTCTCTCTCTCTCTCTCTCTCTCTCGTTTTTGAATTGTCAGAGGGCACATGCACCCTCTAGTGAGAGAGAGAGAGGGAGAGAGAGAGAGAACTCCCCAATGGGGAGTGTTCATGCTGCAACACCTCCTCCTCCATTTCTCCATCCTGTCAGAATCTGGAATCTTTTTTGCACAAATACCTTGCATATATTTTTAGGTTACTGGGGCCAGAATTTGAACCATAAATAGTCATGTGGAATCCTCTCCCTTAACCATGAGGCTCTAGGGCCAATCTCAAGAGGCTTCTCTCTTTATTATAAATTTATCTGAGGAAAAAGCTGAGCTTCAGTTTCTGAATGTTTGTGAAAGATTTCTTAGTTTTTGAAAAGAAGAGCTCCCTGTTAGCCAACTTCTCATAGAATGATAGTCCTCCATTTAATAAGTTTCCACACAGCTATTCCTTGCTAAAAAGGACATTAACCTAAATTAGGCCTTCCTCTTTGCAGTGCCAAGCACATAGTAAAAATGAATACTGCTAGTACCTTCAAAATAGGGAAGTGAAACCAGATTGCACATGAACTGAAAACTGATCTAAAAGTGATTATTTCATACTTCTGAAAATATTAATTTATGTACATGTGGAAAGAACTGCTTTTCACAGAACACCCCTGCCCCATACAGATGGTCATTATCGTCAGAGGCATTATCTATGAAGCAGGAAGTCTCATGCTTTTATGTCAACCAGAGCTTATATCTAAATTCAAAATTCCGAAGGAAAAAAAATAAGAAAATACAGACTAATACAAGATAGAGTGGGAAGTAAGGGTTTGGCAACTTTTGTTTCCAGTTGTTGGCTTTGGCTCTGAGTAGGGCTTCTGGTTGGCTGCTGGAGGAAAACTTTTGGACTATTTTCGACAGATAGACTAGGCCACATGAAATTTCTATTATTACTTCCATCTTGGCTGGCTCGAGTGCACAGAACTGGCTGCCCTATGTCCCTTTTCCTGCAGTGTGTCATTTCTGAATGCAGCTCCTGTACATGGGGGATCCTCCTTTCCCAGCTTGTTTCGGGACTATAAACTCTTTGGGGTGAGAATATCCTGTAAGGTCCTTGTAATTCTGTAGTTACCCAATATTTCTGGAAGACAATTAAGCCCAACCTGATTTTTCTTTCCTAAAACTCTGTTATAACTGTGTTAAAAATTTAAGGAACTAGGGGACCAGCAGTTAGCATAATGGCTATGTCGCTGGACTCCCATGTAGTCGACCGCAGTTTGAGTCCTGGACCCAGTGGCTTAAACTCATGCTGGGCACGTGTGCGTGTGTGCCCAAGATCCCGAGAGGAGAATGGAGGAGAAGGGATTACGGCGTGACCATCCCTCCTTGGGGGTGATTTCTTGCTTTCTGTCTCTCTGTCTCTCTCTGTCTGTCTGGTGAGCGCACGCGCCCTATAGCAAAAAACCTCTCCAAAAAAGAAAACCAGGGAGAATGCTTCCAGTTCTCTAGGCCACTCCCAAAAGGAGAGCTTGAATTTATTTTTCAGACTCTATTTTCTCTTTTAGTTAAGGAGGAAGACGAAGGCAGGCTAAAGGATGCCCTTGGAATTTAAATAGAACTGACAAAGCTTCAAGTGTTTAAAGTAATAATTTTTAAAAATTTGGCAATGAAAAACCCAAGAACCTATGTCTTAGTGATGGTCTTTGAACTTCTAGGCAAGGGGAAGATATTGCCCATTTTTCTAGATGATAGACCATGTTAAGTTCACTATGGGGTACAAATAGGTTGAGGTTGACTGATTTCTATTTTTCTTAGGAATCCTGAGATTCAGGGAAATGGAATTCTATCTAGGAGACAGCTTTGCCTTTGAAATGGGTTTTTGTTTCTCCTTGATCAAGGCCTTGAGGACCATTAAAGATGGAATAATGATGATGGCAGGGGGGATGTATACAGAATGGTTGACAGAAAATTGAGAAAGGGGCTGGGCAGTGGCATAGTGATAATACAATTGGACCCAGGTGGGAGAGGTCCTGAGTTTGACTCCTGGGATCTCGCATGATACAGGTTGGCTGAGACTGTGGGTATGGATAGTAGCATAAAGACCCTGTTGAGTGTGATTGCCTCTGTTTCTTTCTTTGTCTCTGTCTCTCTCTTTGTCTCTGCCTCTCTCTCATAGGAAAAAAATAAATGAACTTAAAAAGAAAAGAAAATTAGATCAAGAAAGTTTTAACTTTGGCATTGTTTCACTTGCTCTAGTGACCCGAAGCAATTTCCTTCACTGTGTCACAGCTCAACGTCTCTACCTGTAAACCAAGGATCTTGACATTTATCACACAAGTAGAATGGCAAATGAGTCGAGAGCCTGGGCTCTGAGTTGGAGTTCTTGGTTTTAATTCCAGCTCTACCACTTCTGACTGTGTGAATTTGGGCAAATTATTTCTGTGCTTCATTTTCCTGACCTACCAAATGAGAATAATAATAGCACCTACTTCATATTGCTGTGAAGAATACACGTGATGATATTGGTAAAATACTTGGCACATAGCATCCCTTCAGCACTAGTATTAGTGTTCTCTTGTTTATCCGGAGTTCGTTTTGTGTTATTATAACCTAACCAAAGATACTGAGGTCCAAAGTAGAGAATGGGCACAGACAGAAGTTTATCTTGAGTCTACTTTTAAAACCAGTCACTTTATACAAGAGTCAAGATTTCAAGAATGTTTGTGAATGTGGATTCACTAGAAATATTTCACAATATCAAAAGAAAAAAACAAAAAAGAATGTTTTAAAACAGGGCCAATCCCAGTCCTGTAGCCTAGTGTTTAAGTCCTGTAGTCTACCTGCCCAACTGTGGCTTTTTTTTTTTTTTTTTTTTTAAGATGTATTTGCTATAGGACACGCGCACTCACCAGAAAGACAGAGAGAGACAGAGAGATAGAAAGTGAGAAATCACTCCCTGGGTGTGTGGGGGGGTGGCCATGCCACAATCCCTTCTCCTCCATTCTCCTCTCGAGATCTTAGGCACAAACGCACACGTGCTCATCGTGAGTTTAAGTTGACAGGTCCAGGACTCAAACTGCGGTCGACTACATGGGAATTCAGTGACATAGCCATTATGCTAACTGCTGGTCCCCCCAACTGTGGTTTTAATTGTGATCCTTTTGACTTAAAAATCTGGTTGGCAGGTGACATGGTGGTTAAGGTTACTGGATTTCCACATGGCTAATCATGGTTTAAGTCCTGGATCTGGTGGCTTGCTTTCTTACTTTCCATCTCTGTTGTTCTCTCTTGCTCTGTCCCTCTCTGGTCAAATTAATAAAAAAAAATCTGGCTAGGTCTGTGCACATGTTTCAAATCTTGACAAGATAGAGATGGAGGAGGAAGGGTTGTGGCATGACCACATACCAGCGGAGTGCTTTCTTTCTCCCTCTTTCTCTGGCAAATGCACATGCCCTGAGGCAATTAAAAAAAAAAGAAATATTTCACAACATCTCCATGTGATGTCAGCAAACATTTAAGGAACAAGCAAGCAGAGTGATGCAAGGTCAGGGAGCAGAGTGGGAGGTCCTGCCTCTGTCATCACATCCGGGACTAAGTCAAGGCTTTTGTAGGATCTCTAACAATATCCTCATAACTATTATTTTAGGTGGCATTTGGATTTTATAAACATTAATTAGTTACTTGGGTAAGGCGTGGGCTATGTCACTCCCTGGGCTGGGTTAATTAAGTTACAGATAAACAAGTGCACAGAGATGATGCATCCCAAGGTGTTCGTTTACAAAGGTAAAACCTGAAGTAGTGAAGACAAGGCAAGAAGTCAGGGGAAACCGGGGTTTCATTTGGTCTTGGCTTTCCTCAGTTGGCCCTTCTCTGTCTTTTCAGGCTTATTCTCTGCTTTTCCTCAACATGGCCGTTTCACTCTCTTCAGCTTTGCCTCTTCAAGGTCCCATGGCTGTCTGTGCTTAGGCTTTTACTTACGTTTGCTCTTGGGAAGCTTCCTCTTCTCATCATGTTATCATCTTTTATTCTTTTGTTTGTTGGTAAAAGTGAAAGACAAAAAAGAGGGACAGAAAAAAAGAGAAAGACAAGCACGCTCAGCAGGGTCTTGGGCCGTGATCCCCCCTTAGCCTTCCTGGCCAGTCAGGATCATGGGCGTGTGTGCCCAGCATGTGTGAGTTGCATGTTTTATGAATGCCCACAGTGTGGTACGTCTGTACTAGCAGCCAAGCATTATGATATATTGTTCCTGTTTCACAGATTTTTTTTTAAAATGAAACTCTTGAGAATTAAATGATTTGTGGGGGACCAGCAGGTGGCATGGTGGTTAAGGCACTGGATACTCCCACATAGCTGACCACAGTTTGAATCCTAGACCTGGTGGCTTACTTTCTCTCTGCGTGTGTGTGTGTGTGTGTGTGTGCGTGTGTGTGTGTGTGTCTGGTCAAATTAAAAAATAAATAAATGAATAAATAAAACGAAATAAATACTTCTTTTTTACAAAAAGAATTAAACGATTTGCTCAGCTCCCATGGCTACCCAGTGACAGGAATGGAATTTAATCTGGGTCTGCCCTTTTTCTGACTTTCTGTGAAGAATCTCATGTATTGACTGTGAACACATCATGGTAAATAGGTAGGAGGGGTGGGGCAGACTTAGAAGACCTGGGAGATAAGCTTGACAGAGGAATTAGAAGTGGTTACCAGCTTTACTGGGCGATTGAATGAAGGTTGTTTAGACAGAGTATTCAGGACTGAAGGTGGAAAGGAATGAGAAACCAATCCTCGTGGATGAAATGGGGACTCAGAGACGGTAAAAGTCTGGTCTTTATGAACTTCTCCCATGTGGAGAGACTTGTCTAAACTTGGCCGGAGTACCAGTAAGAGGCTAATGTCAGGGTGAGAGCTTTGCCAAACAAGTAGGGAGATTCCAATGATGAATGCCAGCTTTGCCCTCAGGAGGGGAGGAGGCCAAATGAGTCTGTTCATTTGGTCACTGAACCAAGCACTGGGAGTGAGGCTAGAGCTGGAGGCAATACTGAGTGTCAGACACTGGACAGAGGCCAACTGTGGTGGTGCAGGCAGCAGGGGGGTCACTGCACAATGACACATGGAAGTCACATGAAAGACCTGAGTTCAGATGTTAGATCAACCTGAACATGCAAGGCACAGTGGTATACACCTATAATCCTGCTTAACTGGGAGAATTGCAATGTGTGAGACACTGTCAAAAGTAAATAAATAAGTAAATAAGAAGCAGCAACTAAGTGGACACTAGAAGGAATCAAGAATAAGTGTCAAGAATAAGTGTGAACAGAGCTAGCATCCAAGGCATACTTGATGAATGGAGCTGGTGGGCTAGGGCTTGTCTGAGATGGCTTCATGGGGGCAAGGATGGACCTCTGTGGGTTATAGGCATCAGGTCTGGAAAAAGAAGAAAATGAAAAGCCTTAGATGAGCAAATGAAGAGGGCAGAGTTTAAAAAAGATCTCTCATTTCTCTGATGCCAGAGGGAAGTGGCCAGGTGAGAAGAGAGGAGACAAAGAGCTGGCCAGTTTGTGGCAGAACCAGTTAAGGGCCTCTGTAGAACTGATTGGTTGGGAGTAGCAGAGATATGGGTAAAATGCCTTACCTTCCCTAAAATCTTAGTATAGAGTACAATGTGTCTAGAAGGAGTTGCATGTGATCGGAAGTTTCATGACTGTCCGTGGAAGGGCTCTTGTAGGGATACTGAGGGATGTTTTGGGAGCTGTGATCACCTTCCTTTCATTATTGACTAATTATTTGTTGAGCACATACCCTTGTGCTAGATACTGCTCTGGGTTCTGGAAATAGTGGGACTCCAGGCATCAATATCCCAGTGTTGCATGGAGATTTATTATAGTGATACCTGGTGAGTGAGTGTGGGTTAATCAGGTGATGCATAGGGGAAGAGCACTCTAGGACAAGACAAAAACTTTGAGGTAGGAAAAAATTTAGTTTCAGCAAAAATAAAGGAATTCAGTTACCAAAGTAGATGTAGGCTGGAGAAATATATCAGAGATTTCAAAATTTATCTAATATTCAAAGAAACGCCATCAGAGAATATAAACAGGAAAAAGAATTGATGTAACTCTGGCTGTTGTGTGGAGAATGGATTAGAGAAGTGAAAGTGGGACGACCATTTAAAAGGCTACTGTGGAAGTTAGGGCAAGAAAAGACCATACCCAGAAAGAGCAGCAGCAGCAAAAATGGAGAAGTGACAATGGTTGTTAGCTACAAATGTGAGCTATACAGTATTTTCAAGGTAGAACCCACAGGGCTTTATGATATATTAGAACCTCTGAAAGTAAAACGACCCTTCAAAATCACATGGAATGGAGTGCTACAACTGTAGCGTTTATTTGGATTCCAAAGTGTCACTAAAGATGCTGATTTTTCCCCCTAACATCTGTCAAGAAAGAATGCAAATTGTGTGTCTTCTTTTGATGATTCCAGGAAGTCAGCACATTAGGTTATGAGCAGTCACATCTGAAGTTGTGTGCTTTACGATCTTAAAGCTAATGATTTCTTAGTTGTAGTCATTAGTCTCTTGTCTGCTCCAGTTATATTTGTTTATGCAAGACTGTGGGTGGACAAATTTTACCATATATGAATGTCCTTAGTGAGAGGGTCACAAAGGGACAGCAGGGATGTTACGTGAGCTGAACTGAAGACAATATGCACAGCACAGGGAAGACAGTTTGTGACCCAGCAGGATTGCCAGATGATGCATGGGTCTATTTGCATTTTGAAAAGATTTCCTTAGAAAAATAGTCTCAGATTAGCCAGTGGCATGGTGGTTAAAGTGGCTGGATCTCACATGGACAACCACATGGTTTATGTCTTGAGAAACATGCAAGGTGTGTGTGTGTACACCCAAAATGTTGACAGGAGAGAGAGAGACTGAGAAGGAACTGTGGTGTAACCCTGTCCCATGAGGGTACTTTCTCATTCTCTTTCTATCTCTCTCCAGTGAAGGCCCTCTGGCAAATTAAAAAAAAAATACACACACAAACACACACACACACACACACACATACATATATATATATATATATATACACATTCTTTGTTTCTGCCGAGTAGTTTACTTATATTTGTTTGCAAATTTAGCTAGTAATAATAGAGTAATATGAACACTTAAGTGGGCTTAGACTTCTAAGAGTTCAGAAGTGAGGATATAAAAGATATTTAAGAAATTACTACTGATTAAATATTGACAGAGAAATCTCATAGATGAAATCTTAAAAAAACTGTTATGTTGGGACCAGCAAATGGCATAATGGTTACATCACTGGACTCCCACATACTTGACTGGGATTTGAGTTCCAGATCCAGTGGCTTAAAATTCACACTGGGAGACCAGCAGATGGTGTAATGGTTATGTTGCTGGATTTCCACATAGTCAACTGTGGTTCGAATTCTGGTCCCAGAGGCTTAAAACTCACGCTGGGCACTTGTGCATGTGTGTCCAAAATCCCAAGAGGAGAATGGAAGAAAAGGGATTGCGACATGGCCATCCTTCCTGGGGGATGATTTCTCACTTTCTGTCTCTATCTCTCTCTGGCAGCACATGCACCCTATAGCAAAAATCTCTCTCTCTCTTTTAAAGATGTCCTCAAAAGAAGCAGTTCTGTGGGATTCTCTGATTTGCTCCTCTTTGGATGTGTAATATGTGATGTTTCACGCTTCCCTAATTCAAAGTGTTGGAATGGCAGCAGAGAGGAAGCAAGAGGAGTCCTAGAAGACTAGGAAAGAGCAATATCTTTGCCTTGTCCTTTAGAGACTGCAGTGGAGGACCAGGAACTAGAACAGCAAGACAAACACGTTTGAATGATGAGCAGGGGCTCCAGGGAATCTTCAATGTCTTTAAAAGATAGACAGGGCCTAGGTTTTCAGGTCTCCTTTCTGAGGGTTCCAAACAGAGAAAGAGATAAAGAGAGATGGAAAGAGAATGAAGCGGAGCCAGGGAGAAGTCAGCAACAGCAATTTCCAGCAGGGGTATATCCATTTTTTCTCAGTTGTCTTTGGTCTGGATAGTTGTAATGACCTAGCAAAGGAGGGCACACCACCCTCTCATCAGATATCTTTTCCTAAATGGTAACTAGAGCAAGAAATCAGGTACCTGTTATAATTACCAGCAAAAAATGGAGAACTTAGTTAAAACAACACTTAAAGGTCATATTCACCCCAACCACAAAGATCTCAGACATTTTTTATAAGAAAAGCACCTTCAAAGTTCCACAGATGCCTTGGGCATTTTCTTTCTTTTTTATTTTATTTTATTTTTTTTTTGGCGGGGGGTGACCCTTGGATATTTATCTCTTATCTTGAGCTCTGAAGGCAACTTCTCAAGCAACCTTGAGTATCCTTGGCAAGGAGGGGAGAAAGGTCTAAAAAGGGTCAAACCCAGTTTGGCTGGTGGGAGGGGACATGCCCTACTAGGAATTAATTGGGATCAGAAGATTTCCACCTAAAAGGAGGAAAGAAAGTGGGGGCCTGCTTGATCTTGCTGCAGAGATCTGACTCGCCCAGAGGTAACAATGGAACAGCCCAGATGTCATTAAAAAACCACCTGACTGCTGTCTCAGGACCCCTTAATCACCCCACTCTACCTCCCTTTCCTTATCTCTAGCCTCTGTCCTCCCACCTACGCAACTCTCACATCTGGCCCCTTTGGAAAGAGAATAAATCTTGTCTTTTCACTCGTTCTCTGAGTCTGTGAATTCTTTCAGGACACAGGTCACCCTAAAAATCCCTAAAATAAAGTTCATTGTTAGTGAACTATTTGGGAGCCTTCTTTATCATTTTTAACAACAACAAAAAAGCCCTTTCTTTTTCTGTTAGGTGCAATAGAAGTAGAGTCTAATCTTTTTAGCGGGAACAATTTTGCTTTTGTTTATCAGTTGTGTAAATTCAAATTCCTGCTAGAGCATAAGTTCCATGAGCTCGGGCTCACTGATGAATCAGCAGGTAGTAAGCACTCAGTAACTACTTGTTAAAGGAATGAACTAATTTGTATTTCCTGAGCCTTGATTTTCTCATATTAAAGAGGGAAATGCAGTACCTCAAAGGGCTGTCATGAAGATGACAGATGGTGTATTATCAAACACCTAACCAGAGAAGACAGTCTGGTTAGAGAAACCTTGGAATAACTTCAGTCGTACTCTTACCTCTAGGCACGGTTTGTTCTTGTCTCTCTCTTTCAAGTTTTATATTTGAGTTTTTACCATTTTGCTTATTAGCTATTTATCTCCCTGTCTTAGCACCACATTTAGATATTGGGGTGTTGGAAAAGTCATTGCCTTTTTGCTTAGAAAAATATGCCATGACTTCTCCAATGACTCCATAGATTTAATTCTGTGATGAAGGAAGGCAATTCTTTAAAGACTATCAAGTCCTGGACCTGGTGGCTTGAATATCATGCCAGGCATGTAGGCACACATGCTCCCTCTCTCTGTCTCTCTCCAGAGAGCACATATGCCCCATGCCAAGAACCTTAAAGTAAATAAAAAACAAAAAATCAAACTGTCTATAAAGGAGAATCCTGCCACATGCTGGTCTACTGGGCAAACTTTTAATGATGTGCTAATGAAGGACTGACTTACACAGGTGAGTGCTGTTCTTCAGGGACTTTTAGCCATCTAAAAACATGCTTTTGAATAGCCACATACTTTTACCTCCTTCTCTGTCTCTCCCTGTCTGTGTTTTCCTGGCTACTGTAAGTCCTTCCCACTTCTTAGACAAATCACATGCTTTCCGGACTTCCAGTCTTCACACATCTGTGCCCCTGCCTAGAATTCTTCTCACCTTATCCCGTCTTGTAGGTCACATTTTAAATGTCACCTCTTCAAAGATGCCTTTTCCAATCTTTCAGAGTAGCTCATAGTATGATCCCATAATTCTCTTTGTGTCCTTTTTCATATACTAATCACACGTACTTTTAATTCATCACTACTATCTTCTCCACTACACTCTGAGCCTCACAATAGTAGAATCTGCTTTATTCACCATCGCGTCCTTACTGTCTGGCACAAAGTAAATACTCCAAGATTTTTGTTGAATTGAAAGTAAATAAACTAAATGAGTGTCTCAAAAACATTTCAGTACTCTAAAGGAGCTCAAAGGTATAATTTCTTTATTTTCTTTTTAGTTTTGCTGTAGGATGCTTCTGCTCAATGGAGAGAGACAGAGGGAACGTGGGAAATCACCTTCCAGGGGGATGGCCATGGTGCATTTCCTTCTCCTTCATTCTCCTCTTGGGATTTTGGGAATGCACACATGTGCCTAGTATGATTTTCAAGCCAATGGTTCTGGGAATTAAACTGTGATGTCAGCCCTGGGGGGTCCAGTTTCCTTAACCTCCACGTCGTCTGCTGGCCCCAAAGGTACAGGTTGGTTTTCTCAAACAAAAGACAGGAGTCATTATCTGATAAATAATTTTGGTTTTGATTTGTTAAATTGTTTATATGAAGATTCTAGTAAAACTGAAAATCCAAGACTCTTTAGTTCTACATTTAATACTTTGCCTTTATTAAAAATATTATAATTGCTTGATATAATGATAAGCAAGAAATATCTGGTATGAATGCTGCTTTTACTTACAGTTATCCAGAGTTCGTTAAAATAAATTTTTAAGATACTAAGATACTTTTCATTCTGATAATTGCACATTGCCTCTCAATTCTTGATTCTAGAGTTAGACAGCCTGTGCTCAAATCCAGCCTCCACCATTTAATTCTTACTGATTTTAAGCAAGTTTTACTTCAACTCGCTCTGGCACACTGTCATTATTTGTGAGCTGGATAATAAAAATACCTGTGTAACAGGATTATTTTGAAGATCAACCTAATAACACATGTGAAATAGTACTTGGCACATAGTTCCCAATAAATGTTGTCTTTCTCTTACTATTATCATGTATAGACAGAGCAAGCACAGCTGAAAACAAAATAGTCATTGCTTAGCTTTGCATTTTTAAGTGCTTTTAAAAGTCTGTAATAGGGTGACATCAGCAAAAAATGGTAAGTAGCGACCTAAGAAAATTATTTTTTCCATGAAAGTTACAAGATAATTGGGAAAGATTGTCAGAACAAATTTTCTTGAAACTGGAAATTAATCAAAAGCTTGCCACAACCTATTTATTCAAGAGAACTGTGGAATCTCAATAGAATTATGATCTTTGTGGCATTTTAACATGCCTATCCCCCACTTTCTAATGCCAAGATATCCTAAAAGCCAAAAGCCTATAATTATGGTAAAATCCTACAATGTGGTAGTTACTGGAGGAGGGAAAAGCAGGGTCGAATTGCCTTTAAAGCTTCATTCTCAGAGTATTGTCATATTTTTTTTAGAGTTAATTTAATTTTATTTATTATCATTATTATCTTTTAAATTTTCTTTAGGACATGTATGCTCACCAGAGAGAGACAGAGAGAGAGAGAGAGAAAGGGAAAATGAGAAAGCAAGCTGTCAGGTCCAGGACTCTAACCGTGGTCAGCCATTTGTGAGTCCAGCACTTTAACTACCACATCACCTGCTAGTTTAATTGTCATTATTTTTTGACCTGTCTAATAGTTTTCTAATTTTTTTTGAGAGGTTTTTGCTATAGGGCGCGTGCGCTCACCAGAAAGACAGAAAGAGACAGACAGAAAGACAGAAAGCAAGAAATCACCCCCCAGGAGGGATGGCCACATTGCAATCCCTTCTCCTCCATTCTCCTCTCGGGATCTTGGGCATGCACACACAGGTGCCTGGTGTGAGTTTAAGCCACCAGGTCCAGGACTTGAACCACAGTCGGCTACATGGGAGTTCAACAACATAGCTATTACACTAACTGCTGGTCCCTGTGTCTAATGGTTTTCTGAGAGACCTTTTTATGAGACTATCTTTATTTAACCTAACTTGGAGTTCATTCAGCACCATAGAAATTACTTTTTCCCTTGAGATAGAGTGTTAGTTGAAAGTACTAAAAGGTAATTGTTTAATTTTGTGGCTCCTTGAGGTGGCAGATAACAGTAGGGGCAAATAGGCCAACTGAAAAGCCTAAAAGAAAAAGCTGAGAAATGAGATCTCTCTAAGGACTTTGAAACACGTTGACATATCCCTGGAAACTTAGTTATGTGAATGTTCATGCTAAGAATTGTGTGTATGCCTGGGCAAGATCTGAGAAAACCTTGAGCTCCCACATCTGACTAACCTCAAGGCTCTACAGAAAGCAAAAAGGGCAAAGTAGTCAGCTGACTGGCTAACTATACAAAAAGGTGCAAGAATATCTCTGTTTGATCTCTAAGTGACCAATAAGCTGAGTAGAGGCATCAGCAGCCACATGAAAAAGAATGAAGATTTTTCTAAATTAGTTCAGAAAAGTCATTAAACAACAGCAAACAGCAAGAGCAAGTCCTCAGCAGGGGGTAAAATCTCATTTCTGGAGTTTTTACATTAAGTTTTTTTTTCAAATTTTATTTGTACTTTTTAAAAAAATTGCCAGAGAGTATACTCACCAGAGAGAGACAGAATCAGAAAAAGACAGAGAGAGTAGGGTGTGGTCACACTGCAATCCCTTCTCCTCCATTTCTCTGTCGCATCAGGATTTTAGGTGCACACACGTGACCAGTGTGTTTTACAAGCCATAAGGGCTGGTTTTTAAACAGTGGTTGGTCATGTGGGATCTAGCCCTTAACCACTAGGCTATGTGGCTGGACTTTACTTGTATTTTATGTCTAATTTTCAACCAAAATTTTTAGATTTTCAAAGTAAAAAAGAATATATAACCCATGCACAAGGGCAAGAAAAGCAAACAAAAGAAATTCTCCCTAAAGAAGCCCAGATTTTGGACTGGATAGATAAAAACTTTAAATCGACGATTTAAAAATAAGATTAAGATATGAAAGGGGGGGCAGTCAGTGATATGGTGGTTAAGGCAGCTTGGTCCCACATGGCTAACTGGTTGGTTTGAATCTTGGACTCAGTGACTTGAAAGACACTCTGGACACATGTGCATAGGTGCCCCAAATTCCAAGAGGACAATGGAAGAGAAGGGACTTCCATGTGGTCATCCTCCTCTGGGAGGTGCTTTCTCACTTTTCCTCTCTCATTCTCTCTCTGTCTCTATCTGGCAAGCATATGCACCTTATAGCAAATTAAAACAAAACAAAACAAAAAAACTAAAGGAAAATAAGAAAGTGATGTCTCATCAATAAGAGAATATTAATAAAGAGAGAAATTCTAGATTTGAAAAGTATTATAGCAAAAATGAAAAATTTACTGGAGGATCTCAGCAGCAGATTTGAGACAGTAGAAGAAAGAATCAGCTAATGTGAAAATATATCAGTTGAGATTATCCTGTTTATTGGACAAAAAGTGAAAAGAATAAAGAAAAATGAATAAAGCCTTAGAGGCCCGTGGGATGCCATCAAGCATATGGCTTATGTAAAATGGGAGTTCCAGAAGGACAGGGGAGAAAAATGGGTGGTAAGAATATTTGATGAAATAATGTCTAAAAACTCCCAGTTTTGATAAGAAGTCTGGAACAGATAGAATAGTCTGAGAGCCAAAGAGCTTTTAGTGTGCAAGAGCCAGGGTTTGGGGAAAGCTCCTCCCTGCTCTTGATCACCATCTATTTTTATTGAAGTCATACCACTTACATATGTTATGAGGAAACAGGTATAATGATGTTAGGTGCTTCCAGGTGGGCAGAGATGATATAGGACCTCTTTCTGGGCTGCCAGGGGGAGCTCAAAACAGCTTAAGAGGAAAATTAGAGTCGAGATGTTGGTTTAAGGTTTCGTACTCCACATCCCTTTTCTCAAGGTAAAACTTCTGATTTGGGCATAGGTAGAAAACTCAAGGAAATATGGGATTCCTTAAATCTATCTGGAGCTCTGGGAAAAATGACTTGGGCCAATCTGGGAGGTCACAACAGAGAAGAAAATAAAGTACTGTATGTTTAAGTGTGGGTGTGGCAGAGTTGGTTTGTCCACTCCTCTCAATCCCTCCACCTCCCCATACAGCAAGTACCCCTCAGTCCATGGGTCTAGAGCATATCTGAAAATTAATCTGCATGTGTTGACAGTACCCAGAATGTGTTTCAAAACTGAGGCTAGGTGATCTGCAGAAAGGTCACAGTAGTGTGAAATAAGGGGACTCCAGAGTTGAGAAAGCTCTCCAGTACAGGATAGAATGAGGCTGAGGGTGGAGGATTGGCAGCACCATTGAGAGACAAAGGTTGGGACAGGGGAGGAGACCACTGAGCCTCCAGGCAGTCCTGGGGCACCAGGGAAGCAAGGAGGACAGGTTATTGAAGGCTGATCTTGGTCATCAACAGAGTGGAGAAAGAAACTGCTGCTCAAAACCAGGTGAAACAGGACACACCTCAGGAAGGCCAGTGAAGACTGGGATTATACATGGACCATTGTCCCTTCCCTCATGCTAGGATGTTATGTAATCCCCCTGGGATTCAGATTACCCTGGGAAGAAGAGGGGAAATAAGACTGAAAGCAAGAGAAACTTAAGAGACTGTATCTTAATATAGAAGTGACTTAAGTTCCTGGAATTGGTACAACGAAGGTTTTTGCTATCAAAGAGAAGAGAATTTTAGCCTTGGACAAATTTATATTTTTGCACATCTGGACTGTTGCACTGTGAAAATGCATTCCTACTGTACCTATTTACATTATTCCCCACTTACTTCAAAGTTATACTTATTTTGCATCATCTGTGCATTTAATTGTGTGAATTACTCTGCAAAAAGAAAGAGAAATATTCTCTGAATAGTGTGGGAGAGTCCACCCACTATATTAACTCAGTGAGCATATGTTCCTGAGTGAATGTGAGCTGAGACATGTGAATAAGCCATTCCCTAGCTTCGCTCAGAACCCAAGGGCTTCACATAAAGTGATAATCATACCAAACTGAGAAGCATTCTATTGCTGAAGACACTTAATTTTTACAACCCCAAATGCATGTCAGTTATTTCAACTCAAGAGAACAATCTGTTTCCATAATAGAGCAAAGCTGTCTCCATAGAATTTACAGAGGAAGTGTAATGGTCTGCAACATAGAGTCTTCCTAAGGCATATGTCAAGGGTGATTTTCCTACGTGTTTTTCTCTGTATGTGCTCGTGTTTGAATCAAACACTACAGAAAGATAAGACTTCATTGTACATTCAGATTTTGGCTGAATAAACAGACCAGCTTTGGATACACTGCCTATAGAGAACTGACAGTGGCTTTATGTTTGTGGGTTAATTTTTCTTTAATAACTTTGCAGATCAAATTAAATTAATGTTTATTTTTCTCAAAATGTTAGGATGATTAACCTAAATTAAGTTCAAATGTGGTAGTTTAATATATTCTCTTAACAAAGTACTAATGTTTGAGGAAAAGGATTGCCTTGTGGATTTAGTTTCATATATACTGGGGTCTCTCAAAGATGCACAAACATTCGAAGCCAACTGGAATTTGATGCTGAGTTAAAGCATTCAGCTAGCTAAGCATGGTTGCCAAGGCCCTGGGCAATGATCCCACAATGGCAGCCATGGCAGGTGGGGCCCTGTTTCTACGTCTCAGCAGATTCTGGAGTGTATCTGGGCATTTTTCCCTGTTCAGTTGGTCAAAATGTTGAAAAGGGGAATTGAGTATTGACAGTTTTGTTTTCTTTTTCTTTCTCTCTCTCTCTCTCTCTCTATCATCTATCTATCTAACAACCATCTATGCTATTTAGGAACTGCCTTTGTTTAAAACCACATTTTATTTATTTAATTATTTGTTCTTCTTTTTTTTTTTAAACATTCGATTACTGTACATCATTTGGCTTGTAAAGAGAATTTACTCAACATGAAATACTTCTCAGACCAGTGCAGTTGAGAATACTATACATGTTATTATGAACAGGTAATAAACCATTTCTGAGTCCTACAAATATGTCTATTTTTTCTCCTGCTTTCTGTCTCTGTACTCTTCCCTTCTATTCCCAACAACCCTGTTCCACACTGTCTTCAGCATCCATAACTATTTTCACTGCTTTTATACCTTCCAACATTTCAATCTCTACCACAGAGTGCAGAAAGTCAGTATATATTCTGGATATCTTTCTTTCATAGCCTGGTTTGCTTCATTCAGCAATAAATCTTCCATATTTGACCACTTTCTATCAAATGCCAGAACCTCGTGGTTTTTTTTTTTTTTTTAATGACTGAATAGTATTCTATAGAGTATACATTTCATGTTTTTTAATCCATCCATCTGTTTGTGGACATTTGGGTTAGTTCCATGTCTTAGCAATCATGAATAATGTTGCAATAAACATTGATGTGCAAGCACTTTTCTGACTGAGCATTCTCCTGTCCTTTGGGTAGATACTCAAAAGTGGGACTGCTGGATCAAATGGTAGTTTTAATTGTAGATCTTTGAGAAACCTCCATATTGTTCTCCACAGTGGCTGGACCAATTTATATTCCCACTAACAGTGTAGGAGAGTTCCCTTTTCACTACATCCTCACCAACACTTACCACTTTTTATGTTTTTAATCTTTGCCATTCTGACAGGAATTAAGTGGTATCTCATTGTGGTTTTAATCCGCATCTCCCTTATGATGAAGGATGTTGAAGCATTTCCTCTTATGCTTTTTGGCTGTTCGTATGTCTTCCTTAGAGAGATTTTTGTTCAGCTCATTTTCCCATCACTTAATTGGGTTAATATTTTTTTTTTCAGGTAAGCCGCTTGAGTTCCCTGTGTATTTTGGTTATTAGTCACTTATCTGAGGCATAGTTTTAAAAAATATTCTCCCATTCTGAGGGTAATTGATTTACACTAATTACTGTGTCCTTCACTGTGCAGAAACTTCTTAATCTAATATAGTCCCACTTGTCTATTTTAGGAATCATTGTCCATGCTTTGGGAGCCTTATTGAAGAAGTCTTTGCCTACTCCAATTTCTCCCAGAGTTTCCCTAGTGTTTTCCACCAGTAGTTTTATAGTTTGAGGTCTTAGGTTCAGATCTTTGATCCATTTTGAGTTGATTTTTTTAATGGTGAAAGATGGGTATTTAGTTTCATCTTTATGTAGGTGGATACCCAGTTTTTCTAGCACCATTTGCTAAAGAGGTTTTCCTTTTCCCACTGGATTGATTGGTATCCTTTGTTGAAAATCAGTTGGTTGTAGGTTTGGGGTTTGTTTCTGAGGTCTCTATTCTATTCCATTGGTCACCGTCTGTTTTGGTGCCGATACCATGCTGTTTTGGTTATTCCAGGTTTATAGTATATTTTGGGATCAGGGAATATCAGGGTGGCTATGATAAAAGAGATTCATTTCTTTGGTTCTACTTTGTTCAACTTTTTGTTTGTATATAGAAATGGCATAGACTTTTGAATGCTGATTTTATATCCTGACATTTTACTGTATTCTTTTTAAAGATTTTCATAGTTTTCTTTGTAAAGGTCTTTGACTTCCTTAGTTAGGTTTATCCCTAGGTATCTTACACTTTTGGTGGCTATAGTGAAAGGGATTCCTTTCTTCAGATCTACTTTGTTCAACTTGTTGTTTGTATAAAAAAATAGTATAGACTTTTGGATGTTAATTTTGTATCCTGCCACTTTACTGTATTCATTTATTACTTTGAGAAGTTTTTCATGGAAACCTTTGGGTCTTCTAAGTATACTATCATGTCATCTGCAAATAAAGATATTTTCAACTCCTGTTTTGCTAATTTGAATGCCTTTTATATTATTCTCTTTTCTTATTGCATTGGCTAAAACTTCCAGCATTACATTGAAAAGAAGTGGAGAAAGTGGGCAGACTTGTCTAATACTAGTTTTTAGTGGAAAAGCTTTTAGCTTTTCTGCATTCAGTATAATGTTAGCTGTAAGTTTTTCATATTTGGCTTTTATCATGTTGAGAAATGACCCTTCTATACTAATCTTACAGAGAGTTTTAATCATGAAGGATGTTGTATTTTATTAAATACTTTCTCTGCATCAATTGAAACTATCATATGGTTTTTATCTTTCTATTAATATGGTGTATCATATTTATGGTCTTGCGTATGTTGAACCACCCTTCATCCCTGGAAGAAAAGTCTGCCTGGTCGTGTTGAATAATCTTTGTTATTATATTGTTGGATACTATTTACAAGTATCTTACTGAGAATTTTTGCATCTATATTCATCAGAGATATTTGGTCTGTAGCTTTTTTTTTTTTCCTGTCATGTCTTTATCTGTATTGGGAATGAGGATGGTGGAGGCTTCATAAAATGAATCTGGAAGGTTACCTTGTTTTTGGATCTTTAGGAATAATTTGAGTAGGGTAGGGGTTAACTCTTCCTTAAAAGTTTTGTAGAATTCAGAATTGAAGCCATCCAGACCTGGGCTTTTCTTTGTTGGGAGATTATTTATTACTGATTCAATCTCATGGCTTGTTATGGGTCTATTCAGGTTTTCTGTCCTCCTGATTCAATCTTGGTAGATTATATGCATTCAGGAATTTGTCCATCTCCTCCATGTTCTCTTGTTTGTTGGCATATAGTTGCTCATACTATTCTCTAATGATGTATTGTTATTTCTATTGTGTCTGTTGTAATGTTGCCTACTTTATTGTGTGTTTGATTTATCTAGTTTCTTTCTTTCTTCTTTGTCAGTCTGGCTATTGGTGTGTTGATCTTGTTAATCTTTTCAAAGAACGAGCTTTTGTTTTCATTTATTTTTTGTATAGTTCATTTCTTTTTTATTTTGTTTATTTCTACTTGAATATTTATTATTTCTTTCTGCCTGGCATTTTTTGTAAAAGCAAACTTTATTTTTTTTACAAAAAGCAAGTACCAAGGAAAAGAAGAGAGGCAAGCTATTCAAGGGACACAGAAATGGAGGATTGTCTGTTGATGATAATATGTATGATAATATCTTTTACTGGATTGTTGTGTAGTGTATTTTTGTTGAGAAAATTTATTTCACAAGCTGTGTTGATGTACAGTGATTGAATGTATAAAGTAAAATAAATTTAAAAAGGAAATAAATGTAAATAGTTCTTAAAGCACAATAATATTACTGAACTCTATCTTTTTTATCTACAAATTCTCTTTTCTACAAGGTAAAAACTTTCAACATTTAAAAATACTCAAGAAGAGGTTTAAACAAAGGTAATAATTTTCTGGTATTTATTTCTCCATTTCTAAATAATATACTGCTTTTCTTTGTTCAATTGTAGCTCTTAGGTACTTCTTACTATGAAAGATGAAGATTTAGCTTTCTTACCACCAATACAAATCTGGAACCTGCAGATGGAAGTAGTATGGGTAAGGGGTCAGCAGAGAAAAATTGTGACCATAGGTCAAAGAACATAGCTGCTGCCAAAATGTTTTGGCAGTGGTGGAGGTGAGGGTGGAATAAATATTTGAATCTCTTCTGCGCTTTGATTTCTTGTTCTTGACAGTTGTAACAGTGGGAGACATCACTGAGCCAAGCCCAATTTCCACAAAATTTTTCAAGAGCCCAAGTGTGTGCTAGCTTTTTTCCATTTTCTTTGCTTCAGGCAGTTGACCTGTATAGACCTGCATGACCCAGGCCTCTTTGTTTTCTTGCTTCTAATTGGGTTCAGCCAGTAGAATGTCTCCCACTGTTTCCAGTGTGTGTAGTGAAGATTATGGGTTCGATTCTCAGGCGTACCTAGATACCCAGGGAGTGCCCATGATCCTGGCTGCCTCGGGGATGGGGATCGTGTTGTGAGACACTGTTGAGTATGCTTGTCTTTCTCTCTCTTTCACTCTCATGAAAGAAATAAACTTTAAAAATTTGTGGAGAAATGCAATTAAAGTATGAGCTTATTTTGGTGCAAAAAATTATCTTGAAATCCATGCTTTTTTTTCCCCCCACAATACACATTTCTATGAAACTTTTAAAAGGCCAGTCATATAATTTCATGTGTAGTTTTTTCATAATGCACGTTTTCTATGAACTTTACTAAAGGCCAGTCATATACTTTTCTGTTTCTCTGAAGTTAATAATTATCCCACTTTTATTATTGCTGTTTATTTACTTTATTTCCTATTATATTATAAAAACAAAACTGTTATTTTGACCATATTTCGATATGATTAAGTACTTTTTACTCAGAAAGAATTACCCAGACCTGGTGGCTTGCTTTCTCACTTTACCTCTCTCTCTCTGTATCTCTCTGGTCAAATGAAAAGAAATGAATGAATAAATTAAATGAAATAAAATAATTAAAAAAAATAGTGAGTGTATATCTCGTTCTGGTCCCTAAATAATAAAACCTTGAATATTTTCTATAGACCTCACAAAAACAATTTTATGCTTGATTTTTTTACTATGTGATATCTGAAAAGTCTTGACTTTTGTGAATGAGATAATCATGATGGAGAAACAATGTAACTCATGTGAACTTGGTAGCTTGGTACTTTTGCTTGTTTTTAATTTTTACTTTTTTTTTTTTTAATTTCCTTTAAAAGTTTGTGTTTTTAATTTGGTAAGCTAGGCCTTCTGGGTCTGGCTTTCTCATACTCTTCACAGGTAAAGTTATTCTTTACCTTTCTAAATGCTTCTGTCTCTAAGTTTTCCTTTAGCAAAGCCTATCAGTAACTCATCCAGAAACTCCCTGACAGAAATGAAAACTTATTTTCAATGTTTAGCATCTTGGTATTCTGTCATTTTCCACCTGTGGAATCTGTCTGGTTTAACCTCTACAGAAAGTAGCCTGAGTAGGCTTAGAGTGGGATATGGCTGCACAGGAAGGAGCGAAACAATTGGAAGAAGGGATCAGGTATTCTGAAGATTCATGCATAGGGACCAGCTTGTAGTGAGGTGGTTAAGGTGCTGGACTTCCACATGACTGACTGTGGTTGGAGTCATGGACATGTCAGCTTGCTTTCTCACTTTCCCTTTCTCTAACTGGTCAAAGTAAAAACCATATATATATAGATATATATATGTATATATATGTATCTATCTATCTATCTATCTATAAAATGAATAAAATTGAATAAATAAATAATTCTTTAAAAAAACAAAAGTAAAAAACGTTCCATGCTTAGAGTTATACAGGGATCCTGTTCTCAGCCCTATCTCTCTGCTTGCCTTTGGCATTTCCTGGTGTCTTTAATTTTTAAGGCTATTAGAGATCCTTATTATTAACTCCTTCTCTACCCTCATGGAAGCATAGGTTTCAGTTTTTTCCCCTGTGCTACTAAGTTGGTTATTACTTACCCATTTGTATTCTAGTTTCTAAAATTTGTAACAACTTCTTTTTCTTTACTTTGATCTTGGAAGGCCTATTTTATTTTTATTTATTTATTTGCTTTTTAATTTGCTAGAGAGTGCACATGTGTGCCAGAGAGAGATAGAGGAGAAAGAGAGAGAGAGAGAGAGAGAGAGAGCTTGAGAGAGAGAGAGAGGAGAGAGAAAGAGAAAATACTCCACACACCGCCACCAAGTGGGGTACGGTCACACTGCAATCCCTTCTCTTACACTTGTCCATCCCAGTCGGGATCCTGAGCATGTATGCAAATGTGCCCAGCATGTGTTTTAAGCTGATGGGGTTGGAACTCAAGGTATAGTTAGCCATGTGGGATCTGGCTCACTTAACCATTAGGCTATTGGGTTGGAGTAAGAGCAGTTTATTTATTTATTTATTGTATATTTATTTATTTATTGAAATTTTTGTGGTTTATATTTTTTAAAATTTATTATTATAATCTTGTTTATATTACATTGAATCACATATAACTTTAGAGTATTACATTTCTTTTTTCCAAAGGAATACCATGCATACCAGTCAATACATCATCATCAAATAGCTTTTCATTATTTTTTCCCAAATTATTATTACTATTATTCCAATTATTTTTAAACATTCAACCACTATTTATCATTTTGCTTGTAAAAAGACTTTACCCAACATGAAATATTTCTCAGATCAGTCCAGTTGAGAATACTATACACGTCATCAACAGGTAAGAGTAGTTTTAAAAGTTATTTCAGTGGTCCTGTGGCTTTCAAAGCAGGCTTTGAATTCGCAGTTGATTTTCCTGAATCTATCATTTTTTTCAAGGCTTCCAATTTTGCTAATAGCAGTTAAGATCATTCTATGATTTTTAGTTGTGATTGCTTCCATACTTTTCAAGCACCACAGTCATTACATATCTATTGCCTCAACTTCTATCTCCACCCAAGATCAATTAAATTCAGATGAAAAGCTTAATACTTGTGATGTCATTGCATGCCAGGAATTTCTACTCCATTTATTCCATAATAGAAACCTCACTGTTTTCAGATCAGTACCAAAATCACTTTCTAGGGTTATTCTTTCTTTTTCTCCTCTTCTCTTCCTCCTCCTTCTCCTCCTCCTCCTCCTCCTCCTTCTTCTTCTTGGAGAGGTTTTTGCTACAGGATGTGTGTGCTTGCCAGAGAGACAGAGAAAGACAGAGAGACAGAAAGCAAAAAGTCATCCCCCGGGGGAATGGCCACACTGCACTTCCTTCTCTTCCATTCTCCTCTAGGGATCTTGGGCATGCACCCACACGCTCCCAGCGTGAGTTTAAGCCACTGGGTCCAGGACTCCAACCACAGTCTACTACATGGGAGTTCAGTGACATAGCCACTACACCAGCTGCTGGTCCCTCTAGGGTTATTCTTTCTAGGGCTACCCTTGGTACAAATGTCTGAGTGATAGGCGGAATTCTAAGATGATCTCTAACGATCCTTGCCTTTGTACAATCCCTTTGCTTTGAGTGTGGGTAGGGCTTGTGAATGTTACATTATACTGCCAAAGGATTTTGCAAATGTAATTTAAGTCCCAGATCAGTTGACTGTAAGATAGGGGGACTATCTATAGTAGGCCTGACCTAATTATATGAGTCATTTAAATCTGAGTCTCAAGGTCAAAAACAGAAAGATAAGAGAGATTTGAAACACAAGAAAGATTCCATGTGCTATTGCTGTCTGTGAAGTTGGGGGTTTACAACAGGGCAAAGAATGCAGGTGTCCTCTAAGAGCTGAAAACATGCCCTAGCTCACAGTCAGCAAGGAAATGGGGATCCTGGCCCTGTAACAGTGAGGAACTCAATTTTGCCACAACCAGATGAGCTAGAAAGAGAATTTTAAGCTCCTGAGGAGAACACAACATAGCCTAAATCTTGATTTTGGTTTTGTAAGAACTAACACTTAAGCTAACCACACTAGGGAGGACTTTCGACTTATAGATCTGTGACCTGATAAATAGATATTGTCTTAAGCAACTGAGTTTATGGTAATTTGTTGCACAGAAATAGAAAATAAATAAAATTATTCCTTAGTATCCACAAGGGATTGACGCTAGGACTCTTGGGGATAGCCAGAACCATCAATTCTTATGCCTTTTATGTAAATTGGAGTATTATTTGCTGGTAATTTAGGCACATCCTCCTTTAAATAAGAGGTTTCCAACCCTCTCTCCATGGAGCAGCATTGGTCAATGACCTGTTAGGAACAAGGCTACAGAGCAGGAGGTGAGTGGCAAGTGAACAAGTGAAGCTTCATCTGTATTTATAGCCACTCCCCATCACTCGCATTATTGCCTGAGAGTTGCCTACTGCCAGATCAGCAGTGGCATTAGATTCTCATAGGAGCTTGAACCTTCTTGTGAATTATGCATGTATGAGATCTAGGTTGTGTGCTCCTTGTGAGAATCTAATGCCTGATCATCTGAGGTGGAGCTGAGAGGATGATGTTAGCAGTAGGGAGCGGCTAAAAATACTGAATTATGGTGAGTTGCATAATTATTTCATTATATATTACAATGTAATAATAATGGAAATAAAGTGCACAATAAATGTAATGTACTTGAATCATCCTGAAACCACCCTTCTGCCCCTGATTTATGGAAAAATTATCTGCCTCAAAATTGGTCTCCAGTTCCAAAATGGCTGGGGACTGCTGCTTTAAATAATTTCTAGATTACTTATGATATTTTATACAATGTAAATACTATGTAAATAGTAGTTATACTGCATTCTTGTATTTTTTATCATTGTATTGTTATATATGTGCTTTAACAAATTTTTTGATCCATTATTGAATCTACAGATGTGGAATCCATGAATATGGAAGGTTAATTACATATTCCGAGCCTTGGTTGCTCAGAAAACAGAGCCTGAGGCCAAGACTTGCATGTTACTACTTTATTAGAGAATGCAATTCTCTAATAGGTAGCTGAGAAAGGGGGAAAATGTGAGGCAAAGAGGAAGAGTAATGCAATTTGGGGATGTGTATTAAGAGAGCTGATTCTGTGATCTTGAAGAAATATTTATTGAGAGACATATAATTTATTGCTTCTCAGGATAGTCTTCCCAGGCAAGAAAGGGAGAATTATCTGTTGGTTCCCCTTGGTCAAAGTTCTCTCCACTGGATGTTAATTCCCCTGTGCTTCCTGAATGTGTATGTGTAGACGTGAAGTATGTCCTGTGGGGTCTTACACCTAGTATCAGCCAGAACCACAGGACAGGAGGTGAGAGATCTGCATGGAGAGAAGTGCTATTGGTCTGCTCAAGTGAAGTTGGCTGGAATTTACAGAGTTGGCTGCTGCAATGTTGGCTGAACTGGAACAAGAGGCCAAAGGCCACAGAGAAGATAGGACTGAGAGGTTCTGAACTGGCACATAAGAGGTGACCGATGCGGTCAGGATGGTTTCTTGGTGTTCTTTCTTACGTAGAGAAAGTTAAAAAAAGTGGCTAAAATTATATGATACTGTGTGTTGTCTGACCTAATACTTTCTTTGACAGAAATCACTAACTGCAATTGTGAAATCCATCATAAAATATTTGCTGTAAACAGGATGTCTAATCCTGCTGGAGCATCTCCACAGAGATTGTGCTAGGCCTCTTGGGGGATCTTTAATGTCCCAGAGCAAACTATTCACTGTCAACTCTTTTTGGAGTGAATGTAACAGTTTTCTCTCAGAATTTCTATTTTTTTTTTCCAGACACAGTTTTACTGTTTCTTATATCCTGCAGTGTTTGACTTGGAGAGTGTTTGAAGAGTTAGATACAATCCTTTGATCTATATGGCATTCTCCAAGAGTAAACACAGGTCTGTAATATCAACCCTTCTGAAGTTCAGATTGCACTGGTCTTTGTCTGCACTTGCTTTGAAGAGTCTCCATTTCCCCTTAATCTCTGTGCCAGGGAAGGGATAAGCCTTCTTGTGGTTATTGTTATTATCACAAAGAAGAAACTTCCCAAAAGCGTCTCAGAAGGTTTCCCCTCATGTTATCTTGGCTAGTACAGTTACTTTTTTACCCCTAGCTGCAAGAGAGGCCAGAAGAGGCTGTATCTGGCATTTTTACAGTGCGTTATGGAGGTTGTTTTTGGCATCAGTGACAAAAAAGAAAGCAATTGCTGTTGCAAAGGCAAAATGGCAATTACTCTATTTTCTTAATTTCAATCAGTCCCGTCTCCCTGAGATATTCTACATACCTTGACTAAAACTGGAGAAAGGAAATCTTCTTAGCTACACATTTACAAATCAATTACAGGATAGGCAATTTCTACCCATGGTTCATCTCCTCCATTACCTGTTGATTTTTTCCCCTTAGGGCACTTGTACTCACCAGATAGAGACAAATAAGATAGAGAGAGGGGGAAATGAGAAAGCATTCCTGTTGGGGGATGGTCACACTGTAACCCCTTCTCCATCTCTTTCTACATACACACCCAGTATGTTTCTTAAGCTGTCAAGTCCAGGCCTTTATCTGTGCAGTTGGCCATGTGGGATTCAGTTGCCTTAACCACCAGACCCATGTGTTGATTCTTACTAGGATCACTCTCACAGAGTCACCTTGCAGTTAAGTTCAGGCGGTACCTTACTATTAAGGCAGAGGTCACAAGTTTTAATCTACACAATTTTAAAACAGTTTTGAGTTTGAGTTTTTATTGTGTTTTGAGTTTGAATCCTTACAGCTATTTTACATATTTGTCATTTGTTTCACCCCTGAAGCATTTCAGCTTGCAACTGCTAGGAAATAAATCAATTGCAAATTTACTGGATAAACTGCATACAAGAGAACACAGGTTATTAATAGTTTCCCAGAACAGAGACAGTTACTCCTTAAAGCACGAAATATTTCTAATTTTTATTCTCTTGAGTTGAAATGTGTATATGTAAATCTTTGATATATAGAATATTTGTATATATTATATGAAATATACATGTATATACCAACACTTTTGTTTCCCTGATATGTATGGAGGTTTTCAGGAATATTAGAGTAAGATCTACTGTGGTTTCTTACCGCTCATTCCTGTCCTTACACTGACGGTCTTCTTTTTCATTTCATTTTGTTGCATCTGCTTTGGCTTTAGAAAAAGTATCACAGAGTTTGAAATAATTTTGTCTAAAATAAAAATAAGTGGTATGTGGCTTGTGAATTCTTATAAATTTCCCATGAGTGTTTACTTAGGGATAACAGCTAAGTGAGATATGTCTGTATGTCTACATTTGATTTCACTACTGTCTAGAAGAGGGTTTCCTTGGAAATCTTTAAAAGGGAGGGAAGCCTCTGAGAACTTCAATTCAGTATTCCATGTTTCTTATTTCTTCTAAGTTCATTTATTTATTTAGTTCCTTCACAAGCCAGAGAGATGAGAGAGAGAGAGAGAGAGAGAGAGAGAAAGAAACAGCACTTCCAAGAGAGTCTTCATGCTGCAAGGCACCCTTAGCCACAGCCAACCCCAAGTCATGGGTACACACATGCCTGGCATACTTAGGGAGATGTCTGGATGTGAATCTGAAACCTTCTCATGGGGGTCAGCCATTGCAGAGTATCGTATTTCACCACTGCACTTCTACCTGGACTCCAGCATCTTATATGTCTAATAGCATGGCTTTATTATATGTGTTTATGTTTGTGTGTGTGTGTGTATATATATGTGTGTGCGTATACATACACATATATACATACATATATATGTGTGTGTGTATATATATAAATATAAATATAATATATATATATATAAATATATATATATAAATATATATATATACTTTTATACATTCCATCACTATACATCATTTAATTTGTAAAGTGAATTTACCCAACCCTTTTTCCCTTTGTGCCAGTCTGGTTGAAGACACTATGCATGTTATCAACAGATAATAATTCTTATCTGTGTCCCATAAATGTCTTGCCTCTCAATTTTCCCCCTTAATTTATTTCTTCACACTCTCTCCCTTTCT
>NW_006159559.1:10437685-10442685 GCF_000334495.1 Tupaia belangeri chinensis
CAGCATCCATAACCATTTTCCATGTTTCTATATCCTCTGATCTTTCAGCTTCTGCCATAGAGTATGAACAGTCAGTATGTATTAAGTGGAGGCCTGGAAACACTTTGTCTTACAATCTATTGGTGGAAGAGTCAGAAGGGAACTCAGGTCTTTGGTAGTTTACTTCATGCAAGTGAAGATGGACCTGTCTGGGCAGCTTGCCCTGATCTCCACATTAAGCGGAAGATCCATGGGATAGAGGTGGGACTTCCTCTGACTCACAGCCATATTCACAGCACTCTCAATACACATTTTAGATGCCCAGTAATACTTAAATGACTGAAGACTGTATTCTTTCTCAGGTTTACTACATTTTTTGGTATAATCTTACTTTCATTATTTTCTACACAGGATTTTATGCTGAGGGGAAAGGGAAATAATAAACTTGTGAGGAGCAATGGACTGTGAAAATTAAGCCTTTGAAAATGAACATCTTGGGACCAGCAGTTAGCATAATGGCTATGTCGCTGGACTCCCATGTAGTCGACTGTGGTTTGAGTCCTGGACCTGGTGGCTTAAACTCATGCTGGGCACAGGTGCATGCATGCCCAAGATCCCGAGAGGAGAACAGAGGAGAAGGGATTGCAGCATGGTCATTCGCCCTGGGGGGTGATTTCTCACTTTCTGTCTCTCTTTCTGGCGAGTGCACGTGTCCTATAGCAAAAACCTCTCAAAAAATAAATAAATAAAAAAGAAAGAAAAAATGAACATCTTAGTATGTTATTCCTGTGTCAGTACAGAATGAAATAAACAGAGTTGGACTGAGCAACTCAGAGAATCACACTAAGAAGAATAAGAAGAGACAAGAAAAGGAGACCACTAAAGAGGAACAATGTTTTGGAGGAAGAGGGAAGTTGCAGTGTTTCTGTAGGGACACCCCAATATGGAACACTTATTTCTGCTTTGTTTTTCTTTTTTTGGAGAGGTTTTTGCTATAGGGCTTTTGTGCTCTCCAGAAAGAGAGATATAGAGAAACAGAAAGCGAGAAATCATCTCCCAGGGGGATGGCCACATTGCAATCTCTTCTCCATTCTCCTCTCGGGATCTTGGGCACACATGCACACACACCCAGTGTGAGTTTAAGCCACTGGGTCTGGGACTTGAACCGTGGTCGACTACATGGAAGACCAGCAATGTAGCCATTATGCCAAATGCTGATCCTGACTTTTCTTTTTCTTTTAAGAGAGATTTTTGCAAAAGGGCACATGTGCTTGCTGGAGAGACAGAGACAGAGAGACAGAAAGTGAGAAGTCACCCCTCCCTCCGCGGGGGATGGCCAGGCCACAATTCTTTCTCCTCCATTCTCCTCTTTGGCATTTTGGGCATGCATGCACACATGGCTGTCATGAGTTTTAAGCCTCCAGGTCTGGAACTCTAACCATGGTCGACTATGTGGGAGTCCAACAATGTAACCATAACACCATCCACTAGCCTTGGAACACTTTCTTACTAGAGAGAGGGAAGGGTGAGAATATTCTCCTTACTCTTGATGTTTCTATGTAGAACTTTAACTAGGGTACTCTTGGACTCTCCCGAAGCATGAGCAGAAAACTGACCATGCTTGTCAAGGTTTGAATGTGCTCCAAATTCAAGTGTTGAGATTTGGTTGTGATGTCAATAAGAGGGTGAAAATGTAATCTGACTATAGTGTTGAAAGGTGGGGCCTTCAGGAGGATATTTGGATTTGGATCACCAGGGCAGGACCCTCGTGACTGACTGCTGGTAGGTTTATAAGGAGAGGGAATGGCACAGAGACATACAGACACAGGTCCATGCTCTCCTGCCCTCTGCCATGTTGAAAAGTAGCTGGAAGTCACCAGATGTGACCCCTGGACCTTGGACATCCAAACCATGAGCTGAATAAATCTTCATTCTTATCAGTCTTCCAGGTCCAAGTATTTCCTGTTACTAGCAACACAACAGACTAAAATAATGCCTTTTTTCTTTCCTTCTTTCCTTTCTGCTTCCTTCCTATGTATTCCTCTGCCACCTTCTTTTTTTCTTTTTTTTCTCCATAGTCCTTTTTCTTGTATTGGCCCTCAATAAACAACACTGGTATTCTGTGCCTTTGGATAATTAAATAAAAATCTTACTGTGACAAAATATTACCATTGAAAATGTGACAGAATTATTAATACTGATTTCCTTATCTGGGTGTGGGTTAAGATGAATTATGTACATTTTGCAGCATACTTTGAAAGTGTGTGATTAGGTGCTAAGCTTAGTGTCTGTACAGACTTAAGTATTTTTGCACCACACATGCATTTAAATTTAAGGAATGTTTTATCTAACAGCTTCTTCAAAATATCTTAGAATCAGCTGCATGATATTGAAAAGTGGGATCTTCTAAACTAACCTCAACTCTAATTTCCCTTTGTCACAATTATAAAATGTGGGACATTTGTAATCATCTTTGCTGAATCAGTCTCCTTGGCGGAAGGATCAGTTTCGTCATTTCAAAATTTCCAAGCAAAATTCCAGCCCATTCACACATGGTGACTTGCAAAGCAGGGCCGTTCCCAGGCAGCTATGAGGGTAAAGAAGGTTATGCATTGGGAAATGCTAACAGAAAGCTGCCGCAGGTAGGCAAGTTGGAAAATTGCACAGTAATTCAATCGCCTGAGCAAATCCACTCTTACAGGAAAGAATCAAAAAAAGGAGGATTGAGGGACCAACAGTTGGCATAATGGCTGTGTCGCTGGACTCCCATGTAGTTGACCATGGTTTGAGTCCCAGACCCGGTGGCTTAAACTCATGCCAGCAGCGTGTGCGTGCGTGCCCAAGATCCTGAGAGGAGAATGGAGGAGAATGGAGGAGAAGGGATTGCAGCGTGGCTATCCCCCCGGGGGGTGATTTCTCGCTCTCTGTCTCTCTGTCTCTCTCTGTTTTTCTGGTGAGTGCTCACGCCCTATAGCAAACAAACAAACAAACAAACAAACAAAAACCAAAAAACTCTTAAAAAAAAAAGGATTCACTTCTAGGAATAAGATAAAAGATGGGTAGCAGCAAGGCTGGCAGGACTGGTTTGTAAAGACTTGCACTCCTGCCTGGATTTCTGTTTTCCTGTTTCCTACTTTGTTCAATATGATGGGTATTTCACTAGTGGAACCAGGCCCCCAAGATCACTCAGGACAGGGTGAATCAATGGGAGGGGAGGTGGAGGTGGAGAAGTCATACCTACTGCTGGGTTCCATGGGCTTCCCACTGGCTTCTGTAAGACTTGTTTAACAAGCCTCTGATTAGTGTAGAGAGGGGCAATGGAAAGCAATGAATCACTCCTGGGAGCTGTGGTGACGGTCATCTTTGTGACAGTGGGGAACCTGTGAAATACAATATCATGATTCTGTGGTGAATTTCAACAAGTTTTGCCATTCCTCAAACCCAAACCATTTTTGTTTTGTATTGCTCTGCATTCCAAACAATTGCTCAAGTCCAAACAATTGACTTGGTCCTTTGCTAACATTTATCACAACCTTAGGAACTACTTTGGGTCCTGTCGAAGTACAGATTTATCTTAAAGCTTAGAAGCAAAACCATGAAATTCCTGTAGACTTCCCAAAAATGTAGTTTTCTGCAATATTTGAGCATGACTGAGTAGTTACAGTTACACAGTAACTGGCTTGCTTGCTTCTCTTTTCTTTCCCCTTGTTCTTTCTCTTTCTCTCTCTTTTTCCTTCTTTCTTCCTCTTTTTCTCTTTCTTTCCATTTTGCTAAGGGTACATGGACCTGATGGAGAGATACAGAGAGAGAGGGAAAGTGAGAAAGAAAAATCACCCCTCAAGGCGGATGGCCACACTGCAATCTCTTCTCCTTTATTCTTTTCTTGGAATTTTGGGCACACATGCACACTTGCCCAGTGTGTTTTCAGGTGACTGGGTCTGGGACTTAAACTGTGCACTCGGCCATGTGGGATCTAGTCCCTTTAACCTCCATGCCACCTGCTGGTGCCAAAGCAGTTTTCTACTAACACTTCCCACTGTAATCTCCGTCTCTCCTCCCTCTCCCCTCCCCCTACTTTCTACCTAGCTTTCTGGATTATTTTCACAAAGTAATAGCATTTAATTAGAAGTATGTTCCTACTTTCTGAGCATCTGCTAATAAGTGATGGGAGACCTCAAATTCAACAGACTCATTTTTAGTAAATGCCAAGTAGGGACAAATCTGTCATGATTATAATACAATGTTTATTCTCTCTTCTCTAGGAGGGACATTCATTTGTCAAATAGACTGAGTATATCTATTTATCAAGAAACGGAACTAGATGAGCAATTTATTTTGGCTTTTACTTTTTCTTTTCTTTTTTTTTTTGAGAAATTTTTGCTATAGGGCGTGTGTGCTCCCCAGAGAGAAAGTGAGAAATCACCCCTCCACACACACCCTCCCAGGGGGATGTCAATGTTACAATCCCTTCTCCTCCATTCTTCTCTTGGGATTTTATGCATGCACACACACATACATCTCATGAGTTTTAAGCTGCTGGGTCTGAGACTCAAACTGCATTGGATTGTGTGGGAGTCTAGTGACATAACCATTACACCATCCGCTGGTCCCTGCTTTTACATTCTTAATAAACAAGGAGACTTGGGGCTTCAGATGCTTTCTTCTCTCCTAATTTTGAAATCTTCATGAAGTCCCCAAATTAAATTTGAATGAGTAGTCCTTCAAAATTGTTTTTTATTATTAGAATGTGAGAAGAAATTTAAAAAATTAAAGATAGAAAAACATTGATATGGTTCAGAATAAAAATGAAGAAAAGTTGAATGTGGTGGGGTTAGTAGTGCTGTTGGGATTGGTTTCCTTATAGGTAGGTGTTGTCGCCAGAAATAATAATGTGAGCTGGGTCAACAGATAGCATGGTGGTTAAGTTGCTGGCCTCCCATACTACGGT
Source organism: Tupaia belangeri chinensis (assembly GCF_000334495.1). NCBI lineage: Eukaryota > Metazoa > Chordata > Mammalia > Scandentia > Tupaiidae > Tupaia > Tupaia belangeri. The sequence goes on from NW_006159559.1 coordinate 10,442,613, forward strand.
TCAAGTCTCAACTCAGCGGCTTAGAAATCATGATGGGCGCATATGCGTGCATGCCTAAAATCCTGACAAGAGA
>NW_006159559.1:10445185-10455094 GCF_000334495.1 Tupaia belangeri chinensis
TCGCAATTCCTTCTCCTCCATTTCTCCCTCCTTTGGGATTTTGGACATGTACATATATGTGCTCAGTATGTTTTCCAAGCCACCAAGTCTGGGACTCTAACTGAGCAACTGGTCATGTGGGATCCAGCCATCTTAACCACCATGCCTCTGGCTGGCTCTGCTTGTGTATTTTAAAAGCATGTGACTAGCTTCCTTCTTAGCTTTAATCTTCATTTCCTTCTGGCAAGGCTAAAATTTGATTATGGGTGAAGGGGTTAGAGGAAGTTGGATTATGTCAGGGAAAAGATCAAAGCCAGGTTCCCTAAATAGATACCTCTTTGTTTAGACCCCAAGTTTCTTTCTCATGTGAGAGGTCCTCTAGCTGGTCTATTACAGAAGAAAGTGTTTAATGTAACAAAGTCTACACTTTAATTCTTAGTCTGAGCACAGGAATTCACATTAGGTAGTTTTAAAACAATACAATTCCACACTTTATTTTTCCAAAGCAGCATTCTTTTTTTTTTTTTTTTTGCTATACGGTGCATGTGTGCATATGTGCTTCAAATCCTAGGAGGACAGTGGGGAAGGGATTGTGGTGTGGCCATCTCCCCGGTGGGTGATTTCTCACTTTTTCCTCTTTCTGTCTTTCTCTGGTGAGTGGATGTACCCTATGGCAAAAACCTTTAAAAAATAAATGAAAAGATTACACATAGGTATCTGAAAAGTCTTTTAAAATATTTCACTCGTGGGCCAGTTAGTGACATGGTGGTTAAAGTGACTGAATCCCATATATCTGACTGTGCAGTTTGAGAAATGGAGGCTTAAGAAAATGCACCAGGTGGTGACCAGTAGTTGGCGTAATGGCTATGTCACTGGACTCCCATGTTGTTGACCGTGGTTCGAGTTCTGGACCCTGTGGCTTAAACTCACACAGGACGCGTGTGCGTGTGTGCCCAAGATCCCAAGAGGAGAATGGAGGAGAAGGGATTGTGATGTGGCCATCCCTTCTGAGGGATGATTGCTCGCTTTCTGTCTCTCTGTCTCTGTCTGTGTTTCTGGAGAGCACATGCGCCCTATAGCAAAAAACCAAAAACTAAAACAAGAAGAAAAAAAAAAAAACCTCTACACACACACACACACACACACACACACACACACACACACCAGGCATGTGTATGCATATACTCAAAATCCTGAGAGGAGAATGGAGAAGGGATTTCAGTGGGGCCAAACTCTCGGGAGGGAGGGTATGTGTGCTTTCTTACTTTCCCTCTCTGCCTCCATCTCTTTTCACCAAAGGCATGAGCCCTATGACAAAATTAAAAACAAAAACAAAAACAAAACTCTGGATGCATGTGCATGCATACTTAAAATCCCAAGAAGAGCCCAAGAAGAGCATGGAGGAGAAAGGATTGTGGTGTGGGCGAACCCCCATGAGGGGGGTGCTTTCTCAATTTCTCTCTCTCTCTCTTTCTCTCTGTTAAGCACATTTTCCCTGAAGCAAATTGAGGAAAAATTCAACTCTTTTTTAAGCTACATGTCTTTGTAAGACTGAATTTTCTTCCTATACTTCAAATAAAACAACATATCACAACAGATTGAATGCAGAAGCAGATGTAGAAATTCAACTGTCTTCTAAGAAAGCCATCAAAAGGATTTGCAAAAATGTCAAAAAAAATCATTGTTGTCACTAGGAGTTTTTGTTTGTTTTTATAAAGATGAAAGAAATCAGATTTGGGCAGTTATGTTTGGCTCATGTATGTGCAATTGAATCGAGGAAGCTTGTATTTAGAGAATGAGAGAGGACAGACAGAAATGCAGAGAGAAGCACAGAAAAGAGACCAGAGGCAGAGAAAGAAAGACTATTTTGGTTTCTGATGACTTCTTTGCTTGGTTCTTGTTTCTCTTGAGATGTGGCAATGTTCCCCAATTTAGAGTTCTAAGAGGTTTCCACATATTCTTCTAATAAAACTCCCCCTTATTTAAGCTTATTTAATAAGAATATATTTCTTTTTCTTTCTTTTTTCTTTCTTTCTTTCCTTTTTTTTTTTTTTTTTTTTTTTGTAAAGATTTTACCACAGAGCACATGTGCTTTCTGGAGTGACAAGAGAGAGAAAGTGACAAATCACCCTGCAGAAGAGATGGCCATGCTGCAGTATTCCATTCTCCTCCTGGAATTTTGGGCATGCATGCACATGAGCTTGGCATGAGCATCAAGCAGTCAGGTCCAGGATTTGACCCATGTGGGAGTCCAGTGTCCTAACCACCACACCACCTGCTGGCTCCTAAAATGAATATTTCTTATGTGATGATCATAAATGTCAGTCCACATAGATTTTTGTTTTTCTATAGCTCAATACCATTTTCTTTTGGGGTCTACCTCCTGCAGGGGTGGTGAGAATGAGCAGAGTGAGGTTGACCTGGTCATTTCCAGATTGTAGCAAAGCATTGGATATACAGTCTGGGAAAATGCTTCTTTGAAGACTCTGACAGGCCAGAGAGATCCCATGTGATGATCGTCCTGCAGCCATTTGGTGGAAAGGCAGGCTAGTGGCTGCTCCTTAGTCTTGGCAAGGCTTATCCTGATGATATAGAGAAAAGCAAAGACATATTCAAAATCTTACCATATGGGTTTCTTGAGATCGTGATAGAGGAGATGGAATTTTGGAAGTTCTGTTTTCTCAGTAACCAGAGTAGGGAAAATGAGTATACTTGCTCAGTTGCAATGTAATGCAGCCTTCTCCCTGCCCCACCTGGCATTTTAAAAAACTAGTATCTTTCTAAGACCTTCTTTTTCCTATGATCATATGTTCCTCCTCAGCTCTCCCTTCACTATGCCCCTGGCAATGGGAATGACAATGGCAATGGGAAAATCAATGTTGGTTTTGACAACCCTGGTCTATGCACTTCCTCATAATGTGATTGGTCTATGCACTTCCTCATAATGTGATCAGTCCTTTCACATCTACCCCCTTCTTCCTTTGTATCCCCATAGCCACCCCCATTTCCCATGGCCCTCCTCTCTGCATGCCTGGATCCAGTGGCCTCCTTACCTTCAGAGCCATTCTGCACACAAATCCTCAGATGAATCCCTCAGAGATGCAGTGTTCAGCATGTTCTATAGTTCATTTCACACTTAGCACATTTAACTCCTCTTCAAAGACCATCCTTTACGTGAATGACTTGGCGTCCCATGAGAATGGAGGCTTTTTTCCATTTCTATGTTTTCTCCACATCCAGCATAATGTAAAAGGTTTGTTGCCACTGCTACTTTAATGGGAGTGTCAAAAGGGTTTTTGAGGGCTGGCCCTATGGTCTAATGGCTAAGGGAACTGTATCCCACATATGCACTTCAAATCCTGGGCCCAGCAGCTTAGAAAACAAGGTGGGTACAGTTGTGAGCATGCCCCAAGCCCCAACAAGAGAGATAAATGGAGAAGGGATTGTGGTATGAACACATGCTATTAGGGGTTGTTTTCTCCCTCTCCCTGTCTCCCTCTCTTTGGGTCTCTTTGTTTTTCTCTGGAGAGTACATGCACTCTCTGGGGAGAAAAAAAAAACAAACAAACAAAACAAAAAACCTTTGGTGATGGTGCATGCCTGTAATATTGTTTACTTGGGAGACTAAAACAGGAGAATTGAAAGTTTGAGGCCAGCCTAAGAACCACAATGAGACCTAGTCTTTGGAATTAAAAAAAAAAGTCTGGTAGTTTACTTAATAACTTTCACTTAGCACATGTTTGCTTATTCTCTGGGTGCTGGGGTCTCAAAGACAAATTAGCTATATCCTTTGTGTGCTAATGATAATCTAACTGTGAGTGCTTGTGCTATTAATATAATAGCTCAATAGTTGAGGTCTCCTCTCTTCTGTCCAGCTCTCTTGACAACTTCTGACTAGTTTAGAATCTTCTTCTCTGCTCTTCCAGTCCTCTCAGTATTTATCCACGAGTATATTTAGCATGCAAACTATATTTAAAAACATTTAATACTATACTATGGGAAATTTCAAACTTAAATAAAAGTAGAGAGTATAATAACTACCTCCCACAATACAGAGACTTCAAAAATTACCAGCATTTTGCATTCTGTTTTTTTCTCTCCCCCACTTATTTTTCTTGCTGGAGAAATTTAAGATAAATCCCAAATATCATATCATTTTATTCACTACTACTACAGAATCCATCTGTAACTGATGAAAACCTTTTGAAAAACCTAACTATGCAACTACAAAGCTATTATCATACCTTATAAAATTAGCAAGAAATCCTTAATGTCATGTATAATGTAAACATCACATTCATGTTTTTCCTAATTTTTAAAATAATTTCTTTCACCTAAATCATGTCCATAGTTACATTTGATTGATATATTTGCTAAGCTTCTTTTAAACTATTAATAGTTCCCCTTACTAAGCCTACGTATTGGTTGAAGTCAGCTCAACTGCTTTGTTTTTTTACAGTTCTTTTTTTTTTTTTTTGGAGAGGTTTTCACTATAGGGCGCGTTCCCTCACCAGACAGAGAGAGACACAGAGACAGAAAGTGAGAAATCACCCCCCGGGGGGATGGTCATGCCGCAATCCCTTCTCCTCCATTCTCCTCTCGGGATCTTGGGCATGCACACACACGCACCCGGCATGAGTTTTAAGCCACCGGATCCGGGACGCGAACTGCAGTCGACTACGTGGGAGTCCAGCAACATAGCCATTACGCTAACTGCTGGTTCCCTCAACTGCTTTGTTTTGATCATTTTGTTTTGGCTGGTAACACCCCATACAGTGCTTTTACCATGCCCCCCTATGCCCATATTCCCAGGGGGCTTGATGATAGGATCTATTTTTCTCCCTAGGATATGTCATAGGTGTACAGTTTCCATTGGACCACACTAGGAGGCATGTAATGTCCTGTCCTACTGTATTCTCATAGTCTATTTCTTGCCTTCCCTGTTTGACTTCTTATTCCTTAAGCATAGAGACTCTTGATTATTTTAGAGTCCACACTGCTTTGTCCCACACTGAAGAGTAACTGAAGAGTAGATGCATAGTTTTATCTGAGGGAGATCAGGAAGGCTTCCTGAAGAAGGTGGGTCCTAAAGGATGAACAGGCAGATAATGGGTTCCATATCCCAAGTAACAAGCTTGGTTGAGTTCAGGAGTCCACTTAATCCTGGGGGGCTGATTGTGCTGTTCTTGCTTAAGGATGAAGAAGGCAAAAGCAATGCAGTGGCATTCCTTTCAGCCCTGGTAGCTCCCTGAGCAGAGAGAGCATCTTACAAACCAGTGCCAAGGCCTCCTCTTCATTGTTTTTGTGTTAATTCCATCCCCATCAGGGACTAGCTAATGCATCACAAAAAGCCAGGCAGACTTCTGGCAGAGGTTGCTGGGATGCAGTGCTGGCTGCCTCTGGCAGGGGGGTGAGTCATCTCATAGGTATTACCAACCCCATTCATTCGCTCATTAATGGAGACAGAAGGGCAGGGATTTTGCAGAGGGACAGTTCCATACCCAAGTCCAACTCTGACTCTAACTGGACAAGTGACCTTGGGCAAGGCATCCAACATTTTTGAACCTCAGTTTATTTGTAAAGTGATGATAATTACACTTATCTTGAAAGCTGGTTGTAAGAATTAAATACAATAATATATAGTAAGGATTTAATGCAATAGTACTGCAATAGTTTAGAAACTAATGCATGCTAATTCTTTTCTTTTTCTTCTTCTTCTTTTTTTAACAAACATTTAGAGGAACTAGTGGCTATGGACATTGTGCCAGACAGGGAGGAAATAAAGAAGATTCCATCCTACAGAGATTGTGTCCTCTGGAAGCCTGCAGCCCAGTAATGGAGGAGATAAGGTGAGGGTGAGGTGTGGAGAGGGATAGTGCAAAGAGTGCAGGGGTAGCAATGTTTGCGTGTATGTGTGTGTGTGGACTCGCCCTACCTGTGGTTGGTGGTGCCCTTGCTAGATGAAAGCACATTCTGCTTGTTCTGTTACAACATACTGGAGTCTATAATTTGGATATTAAAAAAAATACTTTTTTGTTTCTATGAGGAAAGGGGCAGTCCTTCAAATTCACCCAATTACATCCGTGACCTAGATGCAAGGACACACCTGACTCTACCCATCTTTGCTGGAAAGTCAAAGCCTCTTGGGTGCCAGCCAGGTCCAGGTGCAGGAGAGCCTCTCTCTTCAGATCAGCAGCTTAATCTGATTTGTTTTATCTCTGATGCCACAAAACTCAGCTGGATGATCTGATAGTGCAAACCACAGCCTGAGCCTGAGCACAACTGAGGGGAGTCCCCTGCTGCCACACACTTGGATCAGAATAGCACATCCTGCCCTTGCAGGGCCCTGAGGCTCTAAAAGCAGAACCATGTAGTCTGCAAGAATTTGTCCCAGAGCAGCTTCATAGCCTCCTCTTCTGGCTCCAGGGAGACTGTAGCTTCTGTCAAAGGTGAAAGGCAGTAGGACTAACCATGCCTCCCTGTGCAAGATGTGCTTTCCTGCCAGCACCTCGTGAGGACACACACAGCTGGACGCTCTGGGCACTCAAGGTAGAGGGTGGGCTGCCAGAAGGACAGATTTCGTTTTTATGAAACATAATGCAATGCTCTGCCTCCACTGCCTACATTATGCTCACACTTTTGAATCCGACTGCCTGTGGGGTTGGCCTCGATTTGCAGCTTTATTAGGCACAGCAGCAACAGAACAGGCTTCTTTCTTTTCTTTTTTGCTAAAACCCCAGTTTCCCCTAGCTAGTGTTAAAATTACATATACATATATACGTTAGGCACAATGACTGAAAAAATCAGAGAATAAATGTACAGGGTAAAGAAGGGAACACCCGGGTAACCATCACTCAGAATAGACCATTTCTCACTCCCAGAACACAAGCCTCCTCCACATGCCTTCTCCCAGTCACACCCTTCCCACCTCCCTGATTTTAATGTGATGGTTTCTTTGCTCTTTTTATGTGTTCTCCCCATAGCTATTCATCTAGAAACACTGTAATTTAGTCTCATATGGTTTGAAATTTATATAAATAGAACCATAAATCATATACTGTATCACTCATTTCTCTCACCCATTATGATGCTTATCAGAAGCATCCATGAGGTCACAAAGAGCTTTATCTTGTCCGTTTTCATAGATATATAGTGTTCCATTGTTAGACCACTCAGCAATGTCTTCATTCTATTGTTGCAGAGCATTTGAGCTGTTTTAGTTTTTGACTTACATCAATAATGCTGCTAAGAACCTTCCTGTACAGGTTTCCTGGTGCACGAACTCTTTTTCAAAGGAAAGCTATGGTTCTACTACATAGCTGAGGACAGTAGCTTTTGGCAATGCTGAGATGCAGGGAGCTCGCCATATTCAGGATGGTGCTCCAGCCTATTTCCTGCTCACTACTGGGTGGGTGGGTGAGTGGGAGGTCACCCTTATTAGAATTCTTCCCTAAAACTCAAGGCAGGAGCAAGAACTTTCTGGGTAAGATAAAGGGAACAACTTGAAAGGGTGCAGAACTGGAGATCAAAGAGCACTTCATGCTGCTGGCTTTTGATGTTACGTAACTGCACACACTGCACTAATTAATGAACTCATCTTCAGAGCTTGCCACCTTCCCCCACCTACCACCTCCTAATCAGCAACCCTCCACTCAAGGCCAACACCACTATCATTAACAAGTTCTGGGTCTTGGAGTAGGGTGCCTTCGGCTGCTGTGGGCATTCAGCATGGCTAGAATAGCTCTAGGGAAGAGCTTTGAAGCCACTTTCAGAGATCATAAAATCAGACAGAGTTGGAACTGGAAGTTCTCTTAGAGAACTACAGGTGTTTACAGGCTTGTTGGGGAAAATGGTTTTAACGGAAATTGAGTGGTGTTTGTTTTGATTCCAGGTAGTTAGCAGCCAGGGCATGTCTGAGAAGAATTCCTACCCTTCTCCTATGTACACTCTTTTCCTTGTCAACCACATGCCTCACGTTTCAAAACTTAATTTGTGTATTCATCTAGCAGACGACTAGATAGATGCATTCCTTCCACGAGCCTTAAGCAGAGGTGCCACCACAGCCCTGCAGGTCACAGGAGGAAAATGGAGTTCTGAGAGGTCTGAGAGGCAGGAAAAGGAAAGTGCGCGTCAGGACAGGTGAGACAGACCTGCAGTGACAGCAGTGAGAAGGTATGAGGAGGCCGAATCCAAAGGAAAGGGCCATGCGGAATATTTTGGGGAAGCTGGGATATTTTAAATCTTGATCTTGGTGGTCATTACACACAGAAATTCATCAAGCTCTGCTCTCGATGTGTGCACTTTCCTGAATGCACGTTTTACATAAAAAATGAATAAATAAGGCTGCCAGGGAGCTTTTTCTTATACCAACCATCTCTGCTTTTACCTCCACTTCCTTCTTCATACTACAAATGTCATAAATGCATGTGATATAAACCTCATGAGATGCTGCTATTGGGTTGTTGGAAAAGGCATTTTTGTGTACAAAAACACAGAAACATACTCATGGCTCTTCTGACAACCCAATATAATTTTTACTTTAAACAGTGATACATATTTTAAAGATAATGAAAGAAGAAGGACTATTTTTATATTTATGACGATTCTTTCAGGCTATCCAAATTTCCATCCATGTCATTTCCCTTCAGATGGAAAAACTTTATTAAGTGCTTCTTGTGCTGACAACAAACATTCTTAGTTTTCCTTTATGTGAAAATATTTTTTTTTTGCCTTCAGTCTTGAAGGTTATTTCCTGTGGATATAGACTAGTTCTGAATTTTAAAATTTTCTTTCAGTACTTTAAAAATATTGTTTCACACTTTTCTGGCCTTCACTTTTCCTTTTTCGAGAGAGATTTTTACTAAAGGGTGTATGCGCTCTTTGGAGAGACAGAGAGAAATAAAGCAAGAAATCACACCCTCCTCCCACACCCCTCTGTGGGGGTGGCCAAACTGCAATCTCTTCTCCTCCATTCTCCTCTTGGGATTTTGGGCATGCAGATGCATGCGCCCGGTGTGAGTTTTAGTATATGTGCTGCCGAAGCGAGCACCGCCCGGTGTGAGTTTTAAGCCACTGGGTTTGGGATTTAAACCGTGGTCAACTATGTGGGAGTTCTGTGATGTTACCATTACGCCATCTGCTGGTCCCCTGGGCTTCACTTCTTCTCCCCCTAACGTGAAGTTGAATATCACCTGTACCGTTGTTTTTCTGTGTATAATGTGTTGCTTTACTCTGACACTTTCAAGATTTTCTTCTTTTTGGGATTCAGTATTTTGGCTAAGATGTACATACGTATAGTTTTTCTCTTTCATTTATCCTACCTGGGGTTTACCAAGATTCTTAAACATGTAAATGTATGTTGTTTACTGAATTTCATGATTTTTGGTAATTCTTTCTTAATATATATATTTTTAGAGGTGTTTGCTATAGGGTGCATGTGCTCGCCAGAAAGAGAGACAGAAAGCGAGAAATCACTCCCCAGGGGGCATGGCCACGCCGCAATCCCTTCTCTTCCATTCTCCTCTCGGGATCTTGGGCACGCACGCACATGTGCCCAGCGTGAGTTTAAGCCACCGGGTCCGATATTCGAACCACAGTTGACTACATGGGAATTCAGCGACATAGCCATTACTCTAACTGCTGGTCCCACTATTTTTTATGCTCCATTCCTTCTCTTTTTTCTCTCTCTCCAACTATAATTATATGTATAGTGGTACTGAAAAAAGTTCACAGAGAAAATAAAATTAAAATATAAGTTTAGTACAAAACTTTTTGAAACTCATGCATAGATAATATGCATTTCCGTGAACTTTTTGAAGTTCCTTCTTATGTTATTCTGTTTTATCACAAGTCCCTGAAGCTCTCCTTATCTTTTAACTTTTTTGTTGTTGTTGCTTTTGTGTTTTTTTTTTTTTTTTTTTTTTTGCCATA
>NW_006159559.1:10455116-10461729 GCF_000334495.1 Tupaia belangeri chinensis
AAGAGAGAGGGCAAGAGAAATCACCACCCAGAGGAGCTTGCCCTGCTGTAATCTTTTCTCCTCCATCCTCTTCTCAGGATTTTGGGCACCCATGCACATATGCCTGGTGTGATTTTCAAGCCATTGGGTCCAGGACTCGAACCATGGTTGTCCATGTGGGAGTCTAGTGCCTTAAGTACAATGTATCTTCACATTAAAAAAAAGTTTTGCCAGTAAGTGTGTGCACTCACTGAAGAAAAACAGAGTCAGGGTGAAAGAGATAGAGAAATCTCTTCTTATTTCTCCCTCCTTTTGGGATTTTGTACATGCATGCACATGTATCCGATGTGTTTCTCAAGCTGCTAGGTCTGAACTACGTAATTGGTCATGTGGCATCTGGTCACCTTAACAATTATGCCACCAGCTAGCCATTTTATTACATTAATTTTTTTTTCCGCTGGCAGATGGCAGAGTGGTTATGTCACTGGACTCTCACATGGCCAACTATAGTATGAATTATAGACTTGGTGGCTTGAAAATTGCTCCAGGTGCTGGGAGGAGAACGGATTGTGGCATGGACATCCCCACCGAGGGGTGATTTCTTACTTTCTCTCTCACTGTGTCTATCTCTCTCTCTGAATGTGCATGTACCTTAAGGCAAAAAGCTCTCAAAATTATTATTTTTTTCTCTGTTTTTAGATCAGATAATTTGCTTGATCTACCTTCACACTTACTTTTTGTCATTTCCAATGTATTGTTAAGTCCTTTAACAATTTTTTTTATGTCAGATATTACATTTTAAAATTCTAATATTTCCATTCAGTTTTCTCTCTCTCTCTCTCTCTCTCTTTTTTTTTTTTTTAGAGATTTTTGGTATAGGACACCTGCACTTACCAGAGGAAAAGAGAGAAACAGAGAGACAGAAAGCAAGAGATTTCAATCCCTTCTCTTTCATTCTCCTCTTGGGATTTTGGGCATGCACCCAGTAAGCTGTATTTATTTATTTATTTATTTATTTATTTTTAAAAGTGTATTTATGAGACAGAGATAAGCACCCCTAACAGTCTTCACGCCATGATTCCCATGTGAGTTTTAAGCAGCCAAGTCTGGGACCCAAACTGTGGTCAACTAAGTGAGAGTCCAGCTATGTAACCATCACACCATCTGCTGGTACCTCTATTTGTTTCTTTAAACAGTCTATTTTCCTGTGTGATTTTCTATCTGCTCATTTATTGTGACAAATTTTTCTTACTATAATTGGGTATAATTATAATGGCTACTTTAAAATTTTTGTTAATTCTAACATATATAAGGAATTGGTCTCCACTGATTATCATTTCTCTTGTATAAGAGTCATATTTTTCTTCCTTATTCTATTTGACAGGGGATGTGTATGTGAGAGAGAAAGAGAAAGGAAAAAAGAGAGAGAGAGGGTGCACTTCCCAATGAGATCTGATCATGAGGCAATCCTTTTTCTTCATTTCTCCATCCTTTCAGGGTCCTAGGCATGCATGTATATGAGCTCTCTAGGTTTGCTGGCTTTTGGTCATTCTTAAATGATTTCAGATATTGTTTCTTGAGTTTTTCTTTTTTTTTCCTTAAATTATTTTATTTAACTTTATCTATTTATTTATTTAGAGGGACAGGGAGAGAGAGAGAGAAAATAAGAAAGCAGGTCGCCAGGTCCAGGACTCAAACCGCAGTTGGCCATGTGGGAGTCCAGCACCCTTAACCACCACACCACCTGCTGGCCCCTTGTGTATTTGTTTTGTCCAGAGTTTATAATGGGTACTTTGGAAGGATTGGTCTAATATGAGTTTCTCTAACATTACTAAAAATGGAACTTTTCATCTAATCTCAGCTAATGATCTTATGGTTTGATTTTTTATTTGTTTTGTTAAAACAATGTGGTAAAGCCAGTAGGGTTGAGATTCAAACATTGGTTGGTCATATGGGATCTGGGCGCCTTTGCATAACACTTAACCACTGCACCAAGCTACTGGCCCAATAAGTCATGTTTTTCTATTTCTTATGTCTAGTGATTTTGCATTGTATGGTGCATATTGTCAATATATTATAGAGACTCTAGATTTTGTTATGTTACTCTAAAGAGTATTTTGCTTTTTTGTTGTAGGAGGCAATTAAACTGGCCAATCTAAAATATTAAATTCTGTTTATCCTGTGGTGGGTAGTCACTGAAATCTCTCTTTAGTTCTTTCAGTCTTAGCTTCTTGGTATCTGCTCAATATATGCTTAGTTTAGAGATTGTCTGGGATTTGGTTGAGTTATATATAGCATTTGGGGTTTCCCTTTTTGGCTGTCTCCCTTCACTTTCCTGCTGCAATTGCCCTAATTGTTATTTTTTTCTGATTTCTTAGTAAGATTTTTATTAAAAATTTAGTTACCTTCTTATGGTAATTGGGACTGATCTCAAGCAAAAGGGCATTAAAAATAAGCAATTATCCAGTGCCATACTCTTCCTCTAAATATTATAGGCAATAGTCCCTAAAATGGACAAGTGGGACTATGTCAGATCGAGAAGTTTCTGCACAGAAAAGGACACAGTAATTAGTGTGAATTGACTACCCTCAGAATGGGAGAATGTTTTTTAAAATATGCCACAGACAAGGAACTGATAAACAAAATACACAGGGAACTCAAGTGGGTTACCTAAAAAAAAAAAAAAAGAATAACCTAATTAAAAGATGGGAAAATTAGCTGAACAAAAACCTCTCTAAGGAAGACATATGAACAGCCAAAAAGTATTTGAGAAAATGCTCAACATCCCTCATCATAAAGGAGAAACAGATTAAAACCATAATGAGATACCACCTAACCCCTGTCAGAATGATGAAGATTAAAAGTACAAAAAGTGAATAAGAATTGTCAGGGATGTGGTGAAAGGGGAACTCGCCTACATTGTTGGTGGGAATGTAAATTGGTCTAGCCACTGTGGAAAACAATATGGAGGTTCCTCAAAGATCTACAAATAGAATTACCATTTGGTCCAGCAGTCCAACTTATGGGTATTTACCCAAAGGACAGGAGACTACTCAGTCCGAAAAGTGCTTACACATCCATGTTTATTGTAGCATTATTCATGATCGCTAAGATATGGAACCAACCCAAATGTCCACAAACAGATGAACGGATTGAAAAAGTGTGGCACATATACTCTATGGAATACTATTCAGCCATAAAAAAACAAGACCCTGGCATTTGATAGAAAGTGGTTGAATATGGAAGATTTATTGCTGAGTGAAGCAAGCCAGACTATGAAAGAAAGATATTATATGTATCCACTTAATATATACCAACTGTTCACATTCTATGGTAGAGATTGAAATATTGAGGGCATAAAGGCAGTGAAAATAGTTATGGATGCTGAAGACACTGTGGAATGGGGGGGGAGTAGGGAAGAGTATAGAGAAGAACAGCATGAGAATAAATAGAGAGGCATGGCATTTGTGGGACCCAGAAATGGTTTATTACCTGCTGATGATAATATGTATAGTATTCTAGACTGGACTGGTCTGAGAAGTATTTATGTTGAGTAAATTCTCTTTACAAACCAAATGATATGTAGTGATTGAATGCCGAAAAAATAATGAGAATAAATAATAATAGTTATCTGATAAAAAAAAAAGCTATTTTATGATGGTGACGTGGATAGAATTGTCTTTGTCTTGACTGATATGCGTGGTAATCATGCTGGAAAAAGAAATTTTATACACTGTAAAAATATATGTGATTAAGTGTAATATAAAATAATTAGAAAATAGAAATTCTTTTTTTTTTTTTTTTGAGAGATTTTCACTGTAGGGCGCGTGCGCTCGCCAGACAGACAGAGAGAGATATAGAGACAGAAAGCGAGAAATCACCCCCCAGGGGGATGGTCACGCCGCAATCCCTTCTCCTCCATTCTCCTCTCGGGATCTTGGGCACGCACGCACACGCGCCCGGCGTGAGTTTTAAGCCACCGGGTCCAGGACACGAACCGCGGTCGACTACGTGGGAGTCCAGCGACATAGCCATTATGCTAACTGCTGGTTCCCAAAATAGAAATTCTTATTAATGTAACTAATCCATATGTTCTTCAAGAGAGAATTGGTTAAATAAATTACAGAACATTTTTTACAAAGTAGGCAATTATCCAGTGCTATATTCTTCCTCTAAATATTGATTACCTCCAGTTTTTGCCTCTTTTTGGCCATCTTCAAATGACTTCACATACTAGTTTGTGTGTGTGTGTGTGTGTGTGTGTGTGTGTGTTTTCTAGAGTTTATAAAAGGTACTTTGGGAGGATTGACCTAATATGAGCTACTCTGCTGTTAGTAGAAATAGAAACTTGTCATCTAATCTTGTCTAATGAATCTTATGGCTTCATTTCTTATGTGTTTTGTTAAAATAACATGGTAAAGCCACTGATAAGAGATGTTTAGTTTGGCATCAGCTTCTAGTGTCAAAAAAAGTTAATATTAATAATAAAAGCTCAGTAATTCTAATATCTTGATTTTAATAAATGTGCTCTAGTTACAAAAATCTGAGGACAAAGTTTCTTTGAAAAATTGATAGTTTCTACAGATAAGATGCTTTAGAATAACTGAAAATTTTCAAGATTATTTTTCTGGTTGTTCTATTTCCATGGAAAAATGGAAACTCTTCTTATTTTGTCCACTTTAAACGTCATCCTTTCAGATCCTCTTTAGATTAATTTGTTCAAAGTGTGGACACTGAAATAGATTTTAAAGTTTATAGAAAACTGGTAAAAGTGTAGAATTGGGTGAGAAAAAATAGAGAACTTTCATTACTTTATGACATGATCTTGGAAGGATTCCCCTTCTCTTTAATTTTGGTGCAGACAAGAAATATATGTTATGGCTTAAAAAAAAAAATCCCCTTTTAGCTTTCTCCACATTTTATAATATCCTGTGAAAATTGGAATGTTGGGATCAGCAGATGGCATAATGGCTATGTCACTGGACTCCTACATAGTCAATAGTGGTTTGAGTCTCAGACCTGGCAATTTAAAACTCCCACCAGGTGTGTGTATGTGTGTACCTAGGATCCTGAAAGGAGAATGGAAGAGAAGGAATTGCAGTGTGGCCATCCCCCATGGGGGGGTGTGTGTGTGTGATTTCTTGCTTTCTGTCTCTTTGTCTCTCTCTGTCTCTCCTGTGCGTGCATGTGCCTTATAGCAAAAACAAAACGAAACAAAAACTCTCTAAAACAAAAACAACAAAAAGGGAAAAGAAAACTGGAATGTTTTCTTTTGTCAATCTATCATTCCATTTGATTGATGAACATTTAGATGCTCATGAAACACTAGAATGAGTACTATTGTTGGAATACAGGGAAATAAGACACTGAAAAACTTCTTGGCTCTGCTTAATAATAGATAACAAGGTGCCAACAATCCCCCAATTTTTCTGTATTTAAAAAAATATGAAATTGGTAGAGCCTTGGTATTTTACTGGTTAAACTCGTCTGGATGGCAAAGTTGTGGCAACTCAAAAACTCTTGCTCTTAGGGATCACATTTCCTGATTATCTTCCTTTTCAGGACATTTCCTACTAATAAGAGATTTTACTACATTTTTTAAAGTTAGCTTATTTATTTCTAATGTGAGAGAGTGAGAGGTGCCCAGCAGAATTCTCATGCCATGACCCACTCCCAGTGTCAGCCTGACCAAATCATGGGCATGTATGTACCTGACATGTACGGGGAGGCCTGGCATGTGAACTGGGGACCTTCTTGTGTAGGTTCAGTTGTGTTAATACCACACCACTCTCTGGCCCCATCTTACATTTTATAAACGCTTGACTATTAATTCTAGAACCCCTTTGAATGATTAACAGTTTAAAAATAGTATCATTTTATGTAATAAATATAATTTATTAAAAGGAAAAAATACAAACATATATTATTTTGTGGGACTCAAGTAGATGCCATTTAATTTTCTTCACTCAACACCAGTATTTTTTTTTTTTTAAATACAAAGAAATAGCAAAGTATTTCCTCAAAATACCTGCTGGGTGGCCACAAACAACAAATGTCTTTTACTGGAGACAGGGCATTTGCATAAGTAAAAAAGGGAGAAGGATAAAGCACTACCTTATGTGACTAGTAATATGTTTCATCCTGGTCCTACTACCACTTTGTCCTGCCAAACCACAGGCCCAGGAGAGGCTGGGATGAGTTATGTACTCCAAATTATGAAAAACATCTAACAAAAATGTGAGTCTTTTGGCTTTATGAAAGATATAAAGAGTATAAACATTTTATTAATTGAGCTACACGTGGAAGTACTAATTGGTTTATCAGTGTGTGCTCTGTTAGGCTGCTGATTAAATTTTTTCAGTGTTGTTTGGGTTTATGTAAATCTGGATTGATGTGTTGTTGCATTCCCACAGTAAAGTTAAGCCAAGGGTAATGGATTTTAGATGTTTGTTTTGGATGCTGTAGAGTAAAGAGGAATCTAAATGTTTCCCTATGAAGCTTATGGGAAAGAGAGTTTTAGAGTAAAAAATAACTGAAGGAAAGGATACTCTGCAAATTAAATGATCACAAGACGCCAGATAACTGAGTTATTTCCTGGCTCTTTGTCATGGCACGTTAAATCCCAAGCCCTGTG
>NW_006159559.1:10461750-10473095 GCF_000334495.1 Tupaia belangeri chinensis
AGTGGGGAGCAGAACCTGGATAAAACTTATTAGTGGCCACATAACATGTTATCCTGTTCTGTCTTAGGCAAATAATTGTCTCTTGTAAAAGACTTACTGCCTGTGACCACCCAGCATGCGCTCAAGGAAATATTTTTCTATTTCATTTTATAAGGAAATACTGGTATTGGGTAAAGAAAATTAAATAACTTACATATTTTCAGAGCTGGCTGGTGGCATGGTGGTTAAGGCAGCTGGATCCCACATGACCAACTGCATGGTTGGAGTCCTGGACATAGCAGCTTGAAAGAGACATCGGGCACATGCGTGTGCATTCCCAAAATCCCAAAAGGAGGGAGAAATGGAGGAGAAAGGGTTGTGATGTGATCATTCCCCATGGTAGGTGCTTTCTCACTTTCTCTTTCTTTCTCTCTGTCTCTATTTCTATCTCTCCCCATCTCTGTTTGTTCCTTTCCAAAGAGCACATTCATCCTCTAGCAAATTAAAAATACAAACGTGGGGCCAGCAAATGGCGTAATGGTTACATCGCTGGACTCTCCTGTAGTTGACTGCAGTTGGAGTCCTGCACCTGGTGACTTAGAACTCATGCCATGTGTGGGTTTGTGTGTGTGTGTGTGTGTGTGTGTGTGTGTGTGTGTGTGTGTAGAATGTAAGAGAAGGGATTGTGGTGCAGCCATGCCCCTGGGGGACGATTTCTTGCTTTCTGTTTCTCTTTCTGTCTCTCCAGCAAGCACATGCACTCTATAGCAAAAATCTCTCTCTAAAAAACAAACAAGCAAGCAAACAAACAAACCCAAAACGAGGGTAAAGAAATTTGTAGGTAAGCCAGAGAGGGACTCAGGGACTTAGGGATCCATTTTCTCTAACTACTTAATATTTTATGTGGGATTTGATGAGGCCCCAAAAGCTACACAAGAAATTTTAAACCCCTTCTTTCTCATTTCCTTTTTTTCTGTTAATTTGGGACAGATGAAAATAATATTTAGATAGAACAGGTGAATTTGCTAGTAACCAATCAGAAAGCTATATTTTTTTTAAGCCCAAAGATAGAATTTATTTAAGACTCCAAGAAACAAATCTGTAGCTCAAGGTTCAAAATAAAGTTTGGGAATAAATTTAGGATGACTATAACTAAGTCTAAATATATTTTGAGTTTTTCCATCTAGTCCCTTAAAGGCATCCTCCAGAACACCTTAGAGAAACTGGTGACTTTTTAAGTTGGCCATGTGAAGACAGAGTGACCTCAGATTTCCTTCTCGAGCTGCCCCAAGAACATTGTGCACCCAATAGCCATCTTAATGGCGTAGTTATTTGGTATGTTTTTCTGTAGGTTGGGGACACCTAGAATATAAGACATAAGCTATCACCTGTAGGACTAATTCTCTAAACATAGAGATCTATTTTTAAAAATTTTGTTGTAGGGCACCTGCACTCGCTGGAGAGAGACAGAGATGAAAGGGAGTGGGTACACATCCCCATGGGGGCGGCCGTGCTGCAATGCCTTCTCCATTTTCCTCTCAGGATTTGGGCATGTACACACCTGTGTTTCTTTCTCTTTCTTCTTTCTTTCTTTTTCCTTTCTCTCTTTCTTTCTTCTTTCTTTCCTTCTTCCTTCCTTCCTTCCTTCCTTCCTTCCTTCCTTCCTTCCTTCCTTTCTTTCTTTCTTTCTTTCTTTCTTTCTTTCTTTCTTTCTTTCTTTCTTTTTCTTTCTTTCTTTCCTTTGTTCTTTTTTCCTTCTTTCTCTTCTTTCCTTTCTTTTTCCTTTCTTTCTTCCTCTTTCTCTTTCTCTCTTTCTTTCACTCTCTTTCTTCTTTTTCTTCCTTCTCTCCTTCCTTCCTTCCTCTTCCTTTCTTTTCTTTTTTGTCTTTCTTTTTTCCTTTTTCTTTCTTTCTTCTCTTTCTTTTTAAAAAATAATTATTTCATTTCATTTATTTATTTAATTTGACGAGAGAGCAGAAAGTGAGAAAGCAAGCTGCCAGGTCCAGAACAGGAACTGCAGTTGGCCATGTGGGAGTCCAGTGCCTTAACCATCAAGTCACCTTCTGACCCTACATACACATATTTTCAAGCTGCCAAGTCCAGGACTTGAACTGCACAATCGACCATGTGTGATCTAGCAGCCTTAACCTCCACGCCGCTGGCTGGCCCAGGAGAGATTCATAGTTAATGACTAAGCACAGATGTGCTAAGTAACAAAAAAAAAAAAAAAAAGAACAGCAAATGTATTAAATATTCCTAATATGTGGTATTATGTTAAGCATTTTGCTACAATTTCATTAAATCTTCACACCCCAAGTAAAAGTGTCATCATCATTCCTTTATAAAAATGGGGATACTGAGGCTTTAAGGCTATGCTTTACATCACACAGCTAACTTGTGAAGGAGCCAGGTTTTAATTTCAGATCTGCTCTTCGGCAAAGTTGTTTTCAGTAACTGCCACATCCTATATATTTATCAATTAAATTAATCAAATTTAATTGACTCATAGATTAATCAAATTAATGTGATTAATGTAGTGAGTCAAATTGGCTGAGTCTGTTTATATGGAGACAGAAAGAAGCTATTCCTATAAAACCAAACAGTTTGTTTAACTTAGATGTCTATTACATGCAGATGACAGACAATCTCCAGTGCAGCAGTTCTCAGCGTGGTCTGGAGACCAATGGAAAAAGATTCTCAGTGGCATATGTGGTCAAAAGCATCTTCATAATAAGACTGAGACATTCTTGCTTTCCTTTTTCTTATATTTCAAGACCATACTGTGGAATTTTTCAGAAGGTACATGATGTATGAGATCACAACAGAGAGAAAGTAGGTGACATGAGTATATATCTAGTCTATGAAGCTAGACATCAAGAAAGATTTATGAAAATTCAAAACAATGCTACTGTACTAGCCAAGTAATTTTTTGTTTTGGAAAATACAACTATTTTTCATAAATACATATTATTTAATGTGTTAATTTTTATTTTAAAATGAATGAACAAATAAATCAAGAATTTTACAGTATTAACATTTAATACTATAAATATCAATAGATATAACCTCATAAACAAAAGTTCTTTGGGACATTTATTTATTTATTTATTTATTTTGTATACAGGATACATGTGCCTGCCAGAGAGAGGGAAAGTGAGAAATCACCCCCCCAAGAAGGATGGCCACATTGCAGTGCCTGATGTGATTTTCAAGCCACCTGGTCCAAGACTTGAACACAGTCAAACATGAAAATCTAGTACCTTCATCACCATACCACCTCCTAGTCTCAGGGGCTATTAATTATTAAGATCGTGACTGAGCATTGAGACCAGAAAGTTCAAAAAATGCTACTCTAGTGCTAAAGTTTAGATGGAGAGAGATGTTGCATTGAATTATTAATCGTATTATTCTTCCTTTCTATTGCTTTCCAGGAGAGAAACTTGTAACTTACCTGCATCTTGAATGATAAATTTCTCAGTGTGTGGTGACTGTGGAATCTCACATTTTTCCTGGTGTGGCAGATGCCTTCTGGATGATCTTCCAGCTCATGTTCCCCTCTGAGGGAGAGGATCTGGCAGCCATGCTTGAGTTATGGATACCAATCCTCTGTCACTGTTGGAGGTTGGAAAGAGGTAAACCCAAGGTGAGCCAGAGTTTCACTACTAGGAACTTGGAGGTGGGATTCAGTGACACCTGGTAATTCTTTATGGCTGTGAATGATGTGGTGAAAACTCAAGCAGAGGAACAGTCCAGAGAAAGATAGTTAAAGAGAGGGAAGAAAAAAGTAGGTGTATGTAGTGAAACAAGGAGAGAAATGAAGAGACATTACCATCTGTGCTTCCAATGGCTTTTCAGGTCTTAGTTCTAGATCTTCCTGAAACTTGGTTGCCTTCATGTCCTGGTTTTATGAATTACTCTTGTATCCTTAAAATAAAATTCCTCTTTCAATTAAGCTGATTTCTGTTGTTGTCAACCAAGTAGATCTCCACTATGACACTCATCTTTCGTAAAGCTGAAATTCTTGTGGAGGCTAAACATTACTCTTGTTTAAAGGTGCAACTGGAGATATCTCAGAAAAAGTTGAAAATAATGTTATAAGAGAAAGAACAAGAACATTAACAAGGAGATAAACCAAGTCATCCCTCTGAAATTTTAAATAGGGTTTATTGATATCACTAGATTTAGAAAGACAAGCAAAACCTGGTAGATGGGAAATCTGCCAATGAATCCTAGAATAGCCTTATCTAGTTAGAGTCCCTGCTCTGTTGAATTGGAGTGTGGATGAGTGAGTGCAAATCATAGACAGAGCTTGACCTAACCACATCATTACAGTACTATCATTTTAGTTTTTATTAAATTCTATAGGGTCACATCCATTATGTTTACCTCTGTGTCTCTAAAGACTCTGAAACAGTGTAGGCACTCAGTAAATGTTTGATGAATAAATAAGTTATTGTTATAAATAATCACAGAGAAATATTAGATCAAGTACTATATGAGCTAAAAATCTTACTAATTTTTTTCTGATTTTTATTTATTGAGAAAGAGAAAGATAAGTTCCCTCTTTAATAGTCTCATGATTTCCACTCTAGGCTTCCCAGTCAGCCAGGATCATGAGTGTGCATGCCCAGTGTGTGAAACTTAGAACTAAACCCAGTCTTCCACATGGATGCAGCATTGATTGAGCAATGCATTTCTGTTGCACCACAAAGCTGGCCTCTGATATTTATTTGTTTATTTATCTATCTAGCTATTTATTTATTAACTCCCAGAAGGTACATGTACTTGTCGGAGAGAGGAGAGACAGAGGGAGAAAGATGGGGGTGGGGGTGGGGTGGGAAAGGAGAAGCACTCCCTAGTGGGGTGTGGTCACACTGCAATCCCATCCCTTCTCTATTTCTCTACCCTATCAAAATTTTTGGCAAGTATGCACATGCTCCTGGGATGTTTTTTAAGTCAATGAAGCTAAGGTTAGCACCACAGTTGACCATATAAGATCTGGCTCGCTTAACCATTAGGGTGTAGAGCTGGTCTGACTTTTATTATTTTTATTTATTTATTTATAGAGACTTTTTTTATAAGGCGTGTATGCTCCCCAGAGAAACCAAGAGAGAGAAAGTGAGAAATCAACCGTCTAGGGGGGATGGCTATGCCATAATCTGTTCTCCTCTATTCTCCTCCTGGGATTTAGGGCATGCATGCCCATGTTCCTGGAGTGTTTCTAGCCTCTGGGTCTGCGACTTGAACTGTGGGTAGCCATGTGGGAGTCTGGTGCCTTAGCCACTATGCCACCTGCTGGACCCTTGACTTTTACTTTTAAAGTTTAAATTTGAATGCATTATTGAGATAAAATTATTTTCTCTCATTATAAGCTCTTTCCTAGCAAATCTCTTTTTCTTCTCTTCTCCCAGTCCCTTTCTTTCCCCCTCAGCCAGAGTCTTGTCACTAAAAGCAACATCATTTCTTTCTTTGTATCTGACCAGTCCTTACAGTTTCCTTCTGTTTTAATCTCTGGGTTCTGTGAAAACTCCTACTGGTAAGATGCCATCATAACTTACATGCAGAATAGAAAAAATTAAGACAGGAGCATTTGAGACCAGATCATGGAGAGATGTGAGGATGTGGTTGAAGACTTTAGACTTTAATCTTGAACATTAGGATTCCCTGGAGCAGGTACTGGTCTATGATCAATTAGAAACCAGGCTGCACAGTAGAAGGTGAGCTGTGGGCAAGTGAGTGAAGCATCTGTATTTACAGCTGCACCTCATCATTTGCATTACTGAGTGAGCTCTGCCCCCTGTCAGATCAGAGTCAGCACTAGATTCTCACAGGAACTAAAACCCTAATGCGAACTGTGTTTGAGGGATCTAGGTTGCCTGCTCCTTAGGAGAATCTTAGGCCTGATGATCTGAGGTGGAGCTGAGGCGGTAATGCTAGCACTGGGAAGTAGCTGCAAATATCACATTGTGGTGACTTGTATAATTATTTCATTATATAATACAATGTAATAATAATAGAAATAAAGTGTACAGTAAATGTAATCCACTCGAATCATCCCAAACTCTTCTCCTAACCCCCTGGTCTTTGAAAAATGATCTTCCATGGAATTAGTCACCAGTGTCAAAAAGGTTGGAGACTGCTGCCCTAGAGAAGTATTAGAAATTGTACTCCATGAGTTCTGTTTACCTGAAGTAATGCAGCTTTTGGGAAGATTAATAAGGCCTCAATGTATAGAATGAATTGGAAGCTCAGAACCAATGTAAGAGACCCATAAGGCTCTATTACGATGGCTTATATGTGGAACAATAAAGACACTGTATAGTTTCTTCTGACTATGCTATAAAAGGTGCTTGGGGATTCTTCATGTAATTTAGCGTATAGAAGGGAAGGTAGTATTATGCTTCTTTATCTCAAGATTCCTGTGCTCTGAGCATATTGTAGGCAGGAAATGTAAGTGGGATTTAGGAGTTGATGTAATTACAGTTTCTTCATTTACAAGAGTTTTGTGCCTCTATGCCATTGCTGTTGTTATTTTGTCTAATGGGAATGTCATCATTTTCATTCACTCCCAATCAAAATTCCCCCTTTCCGCTTCAGATTCATTACTTCTCTGTTACCTTCCTTAATCTGCTGATGCAGATTTGTCTTTCGCAGAAATATCTGGTTTTCCTACTAGGCTCTTGCTCAATATACCTTATATAATGTCTCCCCCATTACAATATGGAATCCTAAAGGAAAAGGGCCATGGTGGACCCATTTTTCTGTGCCGCACAGTGCTCCATCCATGGCTTTGTACCTAGATGAGGATAAAATTTCACATGGTAAACATTTTGAGTCACATTTTAAAAATAAAGCCAGAGTCTTGTCTATATTCACAGTAGCTTAGAAGACTTCAGACTCAGTATTTCATTTATGTGCATTGGTCACAACAGTCTAAAAATGTAAGTTATTTCAGTTATAGGTGTGAAAATCATATACTCTTTGTTAATACCTACTGGGTTCCAACCTGCTGAGCAGCTCCGAATGACCTTCGTGGGTATTCTCTTTCCTGAATGTTAACTAAACATCAAGATTACAGGGTAAACTTTTAAGTGACTGCTTCAGAGCTAAATCCCACCTATTTAAGATCCTTGTTTCCTTGGGAGATTAAATGATATGTAATTTAGCTGTGTGGGACTAACATGGCTTACAATAAATGGTGTGAGTGATTTGGAAAGGTTCATTAGTCAGATCCAACAACTTGACTGCGCCCTTCAAAACATGACTGACAGGGACTCACTCAGTGAAATAAACTGGTGCACAGGAGTGGGTTCATAACTCAGATTGTATAAATGCTTTCTGCAAGTTTTTGACAGAGGAAAGGGAGCCAACAAAGGTAATGACTTGAGTTCACAGTCTTTCATCCAAGTATTGTGCCTTACAGCACTTTGCTCCTCCAACACAGTCACCTGCCATTTAAATACAACTCCTGCCCCTTCTTAGTGGAGTAGAAATGAATGCAGACTGCAATATGAGGGCGGGTACACAACAGCAGGGGTCACTGCTGTACTCATTTACCTCTTGGGTTCAGAGAACCTAATCTTTTTATATAAGATTGAGGAATATGACACATATCATATTTTTCAATGACATGCAAACTTTAATTTCTTGGGACTTGACAAACATGAAATAGAAAGAACTTTTAAGTTGAAAGGCCGAGATTGGAACACCCGGGTGATTGGAACACCTGGGTGATTGGAACACGAAAGAGAGATAGAGAAGAGAGCATTTTCTTTTTGGAGTTCAAAATTTCTTCTCATTCCACTGGGGAGGGGGAAGAGAAGTTCTACTTTCTATCTCCTGTTTCCTGTGGCGGGGCTAGGGATATTTTTTTCCTCTTTGTCCTCAAGTCTGGGATGTTTATGAGTACAAAAATACTCACTGCGGATTGGTTTCTAGAAGCAGTTAATGCCTGGTAATCTCCACCCTCTCGCCATCATAAGCACTGTGCTTGTGGATGGTTAGGTCTTCCGCAGAAGCAGCAGAAGAGACCATGGGCACAGGTGTCCCCTTATCTCTCCAGTTTGGTAGATGCAGTGGTGTCTGCTAGTGAGGAGATCGTGGACAATTTTATTTTTTAGCTTAAGCATCATTTTGTTCTCAGATCAACAAAACAAATATAATAACTGCTGTTGCTTTGGAAGACTTACTACTGTGGAAATTTTATTTAAAATACATACAAATTTTATAGATTTTTTTTGAGGGACTTTTACTGTAGGGCATATGCACTTGCCAGAGAGACAGAAAGAGAGATAGAGATATGGAAAGTGAGAAATCGCCCTCAGGGGGGATGATCACACTGCAATCCTTTCTCCTGCCTTCTTCTTTTGAGATCTTGGGCATGTACATACACACACCACACACCAGGCTTGAGTTTGTTTTTTTAAAATTTTTATTTATTATTTAATTTTATTTTAATTTGACCAGAGAAACACACACACACACATACACACACACACACACACACACACACAAACACACACACACAGAGAGAGAGAGAGAGAGAGAGAGAGAGAGAGAGAGAAAGTGAGAAAGCAAGCCATCCGGGACTTGAACCATGGTCAGCCATGTGGGAGTGTCCAGTGCCTTAACCACCACACCACCTGCTTTCCCACCACCCCCGCCCCCTGGCCCGGCTTGAGTTTTAAACCATCGGGTCTAGGACTCAAACTGTGGTTGACTACATGGGAGTCCTGTGACATAACCATTACACCATCCAATAGTCCCTATTTTTTCTTTTTAAGAGTTTTTTCTTTTATTTCTTTTCTTTCTCTTTCTTTCTTTCTTTCTTTCTTTCTTTCTTTCTTTCTTTCTTTCTTTCTTTCTTTCTTTCTTTTCTTTCCTTTCTTCTTTCTTTTTTCTTCTTCTTTCTTTCTCTTTTTTTTTTTTTTTTTGTTTTTTGCTCACTTCTTTCGTTTTTTTTTTTTTTTTGCTATAGGGCATATGTGTGCACCAGAGAGACAGAGAGACACAGAGAGAGAAAGTGAGAAATCATCCTCCGGGGTGGGGGGCATGGCTATGCCACAATCCCTTCTCCTCTATTCTCCTCTTGAGATTTTGGGCTCACGTGCACCCTGTGTGAGTTTCAAGCCTCCGGGTCCAGGCTGAAACCATGTTCTGTCATGTGGGAGTCCAATACCTTAACCACTATGCCACCTGCTGGCTCCTTTTTAAAGATAAACTTTTTGCTATAGGGTGTGTGTTCACACCAGAGAGACAGAAAGACAGAAAATGAGAAATCACTCCCTTCCCCCAGGTGTGATGGCCATGCTGTAATCCCTTTTCCTCCATTCTTCTTTTGGGATTTGGGCATGCACACACATGCACCTGGTGTTTCAAACCACTGGGTCTGAGACTTGAACCTCGATAGACCATGGGGCAGCCCAGCACTTTATCCACTATCCCACCTGCTGGCCCCACAAATTATATATTTTAAAGAGGCCCAATTGTGGTGCAGTGGCAAAATGCAAAGTTCTGTGAGACTGACCCACATGGAAAAGTTCCAGGTTCACATCTGGAGAACTCTTTGAGTATGCTGGGCATTCAAGTGCCGGTGATGCAAGGCTGGCTGGGGCTAGGGGTCAACCGTGGCATCGAAACTGTGATAGAAGTGCTCTCTATCTTTCTTGCTGATGAAAAAATAAATGGATTCACTTTTAAAAGAAATTTTCTTTCAGCTTTATTGATGTGTAATTTACAAATAACAATTATGTATGTTAAAAGTATATAATGTGATACTTTGATGTAAGTATACATTGTAAAATGATGATCACAATTAAGCTAATTAACACATCCTTCACCTCCCATGAGTATCTTTTTTTATTCCTTGATGGTAAGAATACTTAATTTCTACTCTCAGAACATTTGAAGTATATAACACAGTATTATTAACTATAGTCACTATGTTGCATTAAATTCCCAAACTTATTTATCTTATAACTAAAAGTTTATGACTTTTGATATGCTCAAATTATTAATTCCTGAGGGGCAAAATGAATTTACCCCAGATATTGAAAAATATGGTTATTATCTAAGCATCATTAATTCATCTATTCATGTGTGTTTTAATTCAAGAAATTTTTATCGAGGGCCTGCAATGTGCCTGATACTGTTCTAGGTGCTAGGAACACAGCAGAAAATACATAAGAATTTAGCCCACATGGACCTTGAAGTGCATAGGCCATAAATCAAAGGCAGATGAGTATAATTTAATCCAATTCTTTCTTTCTTTTTTTTTTTTTTTTACAATTGGAGAATCTGAGACTGCTTATCTTTTAGAATTTTAGTTATGGGTAAGAAACACTAAGGCTGGTGGCAAGTGAAATGAGTTGGGGAACCCGACCAATAACAAATAAGAGTCAAACTGTTCAAAGAATCATTTCCTTTAGAGACTGAGCCAAGTTTAGAAAAAGAAGAGTGTCTTCTCTTACCTGTAATGGTATTAAGTCCTATTCCAAAGTAGGATGGGCAAATTGTGTATTGATGTTAATACTGATGATCAAATGATATTTGAATAAGATCAATTAAGTGGTTACTAGAAATCTAGCCAACTGCATTTTACCTATATGATCTTATCCTTCAACTATCCTATGGAGTTATAATCTTCATTTTGTAGAAGGGGCAACTGAGTCTAAGAGACTTGAAGTCATCTGGTGAATAAGGTGTGGAGTTATGCCGTTAAGGCAGGGTTTCTGAAGCTAAGCCCTGTGCTGTGTGTACTGCAGTGTGGGCCTGCAAACATTGATTAATTCATTACCATTACAGATGTGAGGGCCGATTTCACACCTGGCACTGTGCTAGGCCCTGCAACAATGCAGAGAAGTAACAACAGAACTTGCCTTGCAATAACCTGAAAGTTACAGTCCACGCGGTATCTGACACAGGCATGGCAGAACTCAGGTGCCTTGCCTTGGTCCTGAGGTAGAGGAAACTGCCTGAAGTGATGCCTGAAGCAGGGAGTTATTGGCCAGGTAGGAGGTAGCCAGGTAAAGAATGAGTGAGAGCAGCAAGTCTCGGCAACTGCACACCAGAGTCATCAGCAATCGGTTGTTTCCAGAGTCTCCGATCCCTTCCTGAGGCTTCTCTAATCTTGTGGTGGAAACTTTTACTTTGGAGTGGCAGGAGAGAAGCCCGAACCCTCTGTGAAGTGGCAGCAAGCTGGTTTCTAAGAGGATATTTATGATCAAATAACTTGTTGATGCATCTTGAAAGCAACATTTGTTTGTTTGATGTTTTATATTATTCACCAAGGCGTAGCGTTCCTTCAGGATTCAGATGTCCAAATACCTTCCGAAAGCTGAGCGGTTCGAACTTTCCAAAGCAGCAGG
>NW_006159559.1:10473122-10473765 GCF_000334495.1 Tupaia belangeri chinensis
TTAAGCCAGACTGTAAAAGCTAACATTTATGAATTGATTGATTGCCAGGGGGTGCACATGCTCACCAGAGAGAGAGGAAAAAAAGAGTGAAAGAGAGAAAGCACCCCCACCCCCAATGGTCCATGGTCCCACTGCAATCCTTTTATCTCCATCTCACTATCCCTTCGGGACTTTGGGCACACATGCGCACACACTCAGCATGCCTTCCAAGCCACCAGAATTTAAAACTCTGAGCCATGGTTTGCCATGTGGGGTCCTCCATGTACAGTGCTCACCTACTGTACTATGGGGCTGACCCTAACATCTTTTAAAAAAATTATTTATTTAATTTTGTTTATTATTATTTTAAAATTTTCCATAGAGCACATGTGAGAGAGAGAGAGAGAGAGAGAGAGAGAGAGAAAGAGAGAAAGCAAGATGCCAGGTTCAGGACTCATGGTCGGCCATGTGAAAGTCCAATGCCCCAACCACTGCACCACCTTCTGGCCCCTACCCTAACATTTTTTAAAGGTTCATTTATTTTATGAGTGAGAGAGAAAGAGAGAGAGAGCAAGAGAGAGAGAGAGAGAGAGAGAGAGAGCACTCCTGCAGCCCTGATGCTGCAATCCACCCCCAGCTTACGATAGCCAGAATCGTGGCATGT
>NW_006159560.1:0-2339 GCF_000334495.1 Tupaia belangeri chinensis
TTTTAACATCTCTTAATGTACTTGGTCTTCATTCTACTTTCTTATGTATTTAGTATTTTGCCACATATACAAGTTTATTTTGTTAATCAGTCTGAATGATCTTTTTCTTTTAATGGCTGAGTTAAGCTTATTTACATTTAAGATGATCAATTACACACACACACACACACACACACACACACACACAATACTAACACTTTATAAAACTCACATTGTTTTTTCAGTACCTTTAACTTTACTTCTAATTTATCATTTATCAATTCTCTACCAAGAGCCATGTTACAATAAGTAATCTAGTATTCTTTTCTTACTCCTCTACCCTCTTCACAGCATCAGATTTGAAATGCAATATTATTTCTACTCAGCACCTTTAAAGCAACCAGCAGTTACCTTTTCATACACACTTTCATTCTTTCCCAGTTTTGATCATCATTGCATATTTACATTGTCAGAAAATATAAGCCTAAAAGCATTATGTTATTAACTTCAAAGTCTCTCCAAACTTCTGGTTAGCTGAAGTTCATTCTTTAGTAAATTAACTCAGGTAGAGTTCATGAGAGCAATGTTTCCTATGTAACCACATGTTCTTAACTCTTTGTAACTTTTTTCTTTTTAGGAAATTTTTGCTATAGGGCATATACTCTCACCAGAGAGAGACAGAGAGATGGAAAACGAGAAACTCACCCCCTAAGGAGGATAGCCACATTGAAATCCCTTCTCCTCCATTCTCCTCTCAGGATTTTGAACATGCACACAAATGCACATGGTGGGAGTTTTAAGCCCTCTGCGCCAGGACTCAAACCACGGTCAACCACATGGAAGTCCAGTGATGTAACCATTACAAACATCTTCTGGTCCCTGTTTATAGCTTTTATACTAACAAGTCAGTTTGGCTACAAAGAAATGTGGCTCATTTTCTTCTTGAGTGTCTTAAATATGAGAGTCTTCAAAAAAAATCATGGAAGTAGAAGGTTAAAAGAAGATACAAAAGGATGTATGTGTTAAAAACTTTTTTTTTTGCATCAAAATCAACTTGTACTTTAATTTCATATTTCCACAGGCTTTTAGAAGTGCCCCCATATGGTACTCCATTAATGTCTAGAATAAGGTATACCTGTTGAAAACTCCAATAAAAATATGAGTTTTTTTCCTTATAAATTGTTTTTGATCTCAGAAGACTCTTCCATGTCTCCTGAGAACTAGGGATCATTTTCCTTATAAATTGTTTTTGATCTCAGAAGAAGACTCTTCCATGTCTCCTGAGAGCTAGGGATCATGGAAAAAAGAGAAATGAGGATTTTTCTACTGATAATTCAGCCTCCAGCCCACAAACTCAAGTGGTAGGGAGCCCCTTTAGCCTTCTCTTTTTCTCTATCTCTATTTCTTCCTGTCTCTGTCTCTGTCTTCTCATTTTTTTTGTAATTTTTCCTTTTTAAAATTTTTTAAGGTGAAGTACTCTCTTGGCTTTCAGCCCTTCCTTTATCTCACTAATAATCCCCTTTCCTCTGCCGATCCAGGAGAGGCAAGGGGGCAGGCCTTCAGAAGAAGACTCCTCCATGGCTCCTGAGAACTAGTGATTTCATGTGGTGTGCAAGCATGCCACGTGATTTTTCATTTTCTTGCTTTTTTTTAAAAAAAATATTTTTTGGATGTTTTTAAATGTTTTTCTTTCTTTTTCTCTCTGTTCCTTTTTTTTTTTTGTTTGTTTGGTTGGTTTTTTTCCTCTCTTTTTTTTCCTCTGTTTCCTTTTCTTTTACTTTTATCTCATCACTCTGCTCCTCAGTCTCCATTCTCTGTGTTTCTAGATGGATCTAAGGGAACCACAGCCAAATATTCGAATACTATTAGGGTTAACATATTCCTCAATATCCACTGGATATGCTGCACAAAGGGATAAAAACAGAATGGCAAAGAGATTCCAGATCATCTCCTTCTACATGCTCCTAAATGCTCAGATTGAACTTCAGGAATTAGGAAGAAACACACCAACCGACGGATGGCTAGAAATCACCACAGGGCCACAAGAAATATGGAATAGCAAAAAATACTTCTCTTCCAAAGGAAAAGAATAAATCCTCTTCATCCATAGACAGTTCAATGGAAATCATGAAAAAAGTCTGAAAAAGAATTTAGAATATTCATAATGATGAAGCTAACAGAGATTTAAGAGAAGAGACACAGTGAACTGTAGAAGAGGTAGGAGAGAGAAACTAATGAATTCCAGGAAATGAGGAAATTCTTGCAAGATCTAAAAGAGGAATTACACACTTTACAAAAGACTCAAATGGAACTGTTAGAGATGAAGTCTATAATACAGGAAGTCAAAATCTCCCTTGAAA
>NW_006159560.1:3783-10793 GCF_000334495.1 Tupaia belangeri chinensis
ATATATATATATATATATATATATATATATATATATATATATATATATATATATATATATATATATATATATATATATATATATATATATATATATATATATATATATATATATATACACATATTCATATATATATATATATATGAAACTAGAAATGGAAAATTATAGATGATAACAAACATGATTAAGCCACTGTCTGGTATAGTCTGGATGGGAAATCACATTTTGTATGCTGTGAAGATGCTTTGGGAATGAATGTAAATTAATTAATTTAAAAAAATGTTTCAGAAAAAAAAAAGCTCATGAAAATACATGTAATGGGAAAACTATGTATGAATTTCAAAAAGTTTTTGCACCAAAATAAACTCATACTTTAATTGTAAAATTAATTAATTAATTGTTTTTGGTCTCAATGCCTATAGCATTTTTAAAAATCTAGTATTTTAGCTAGACTATGCCTTAATGTTTTCCTTTCCATGTAGATTTTTCCAGGTATGTAATGTGCATCTTAATAAGTTTCAGATGTTTTTTTTTTTTTAATTTTTAGAGGTTTTTGCGATAAGGCACATAGGCTCCCTAGAGAGAGACAGAGACAGTGAGAGGGAAAGTGAGAAATCATACCTAGGGGGGATGGCCATGCTATAATCCCTTCTCCTCCATTCTCCTCCTGGGTTCTTCGGCACACATGAACATGTACCCAGGGTGATTTTCAAGACACCAGGCCTGGGACTTGAACCACAGTTGGCCATGTGGGAGTCCAATGATGTAACCACTATGCCATCTGCTGACCCCAACAAATAATCTTTTCTTTCAAGACTTTTAAATTTATCATTATTATAATCTGTCTCCTTGATTTGATTTTCACACAAGCATAACAACTGACATAGACTTGCTACATCCAATATTGGTAAAATCAGCAAATATAAAGTCATGGATTTGCAAGACCAACTAAATGTTGCATCTTCTCTATGAACGTCTGCATCAATACCTTTCTTTTAAATCCTTTTTCATCTTTCTCCTGGTTATTTTTAATTTTTTTTCTTTGTGCTATCTTTTATTTCTATGAAGGCATTATCCATAGTTTTACTCATCCTCATATTCTTTGTAGTTTATCCCTATTTTTAAAATGACTTTTGATTTTTTTATTTGTTTATGAAGTTATTAATTCCCCCAAATTTTGCTGTCCATCATTTACATAATTTCTAACTTTTAAAATTTGTATTAATGTTGGTCTTTCATAACTATTATCATTTTCCTAATTTCTTTCCATTTTTTAATTATTATTATTAATTTGCTAGAGGGCAAATGTGTTCATTGGAGGAAGAGGGAAAGTGAGAAAATATCCCTCATGGGCAATGGCCACACCATAATCCCTTCTCCTCCATTTTTCTTTTGGAATTCTTTTGGGAGCATTTACATGCATGCACCCAGTGTGTTTTTTCAGGCTACCAGGTTCAGGACTCAAATATACGGTCATCCATGTGGGATCTAGCTGTCTTAACCACCAAGCCAGTGGCTAGCTCAGAATGTTGATTTCCTATTCCTGTTATAACAAATTACCACAAACTTCATGGTTTAAAACAACTTGTATTTATTCTTATAGTTCTTAAGGTCAGAAGTCCAAAATTGGTCTCACTGTGCTAAATTGAGATGCCAAAAAGGCTGTGTTCCTACTGGAAACTCCAGGGAAGAATCTCTTTCCTTGCCTTTCCAGTATCCAAGGTTACCTGGATTCCTTGGCCCATGGCCACATCCCTCCATTCCCAAAGCTTGTATTTTTGGGCTAACTCCTTCTCCCACTGATGTCTCTCGAGTTCTTTCTTTCCTGCCTCTCTCTCCTACTTAAAACGATCTTTGTGATTACCTTGGGCCACCTGGATAGTCCAGGTTACTCTATTTTATAATTGCCTGGTTAGCAACATCAATCCTAACTGCAACCATGCTTCTTTTTTGCCATTCAATCTAACATACTCACAGGTTGAGGCGAGTAGGATGTCAAT
Source organism: Tupaia belangeri chinensis (assembly GCF_000334495.1). Taxonomy (NCBI): domain Eukaryota; kingdom Metazoa; phylum Chordata; class Mammalia; order Scandentia; family Tupaiidae; genus Tupaia; species Tupaia belangeri. The sequence goes on from NW_006159560.1 coordinate 5,784, forward strand.
GTCTTTAAGGGTCATTATTTCGCTCAGTATAATCAGCTTACTGTTTTCAAATGTTTGGGGCATACCACTTTTGCATAATGTCATCTTCTGAAATGATTTGTAATGTCAACAGAATGTTGCATCTTTCCCATATTGTCCATATTCTCTCTCTTTTTTTAAAAAAAATGATACTATACTGAATATAACCATAAGCTCTTTAAGTAAATAAGATTTTCAAAAGAAAACAACAATGTGGTCTGATACCTTTTGAACCTAGCCTCTTTCCCCCAGTTTCCTCACCTTTATCTGGACATCAAGTCCATTGGTCCTTCTATCCTGCTCTATTTGGATTCTTTTCTTAGCAATCTCTTCTTAGTGCAGGGCTTTGTCTTAGAATACAGCTTGGTTTTGATAGTTTTGAGAGTTTATAAGGCCCAGATTCCTCCTGCACTGTTAGAATTTACAGCAACACGATCCACTATATTCGCTCGTGAATTGGATAATGCAGAATCTTGTCATGATTTTTTCTCACTGCTGTTTTCTGGTCAGCTCATTGCTCCTGTGTTTTTAGAACCAAGAGAACCCCAGTTGCCTTCCCTTTGCGTTTTCCCATACAGATATGGATACCAGGTATTGTCATCATTGGTAATTTGCTGCCACTCGTATGTGAAGGATCCTGGGACTCCCTTCTCATAGAGCATTTTCTAAAGGTCATTGTTTTTTGTTTTGTTTTTGGAGAGGTTTTTGCTATAGGGTGCATGCCCTCACCAGAAAGATAGAAAAGACAGAAAACAAGACATCGCCCCCCAGGGAACATGGCCACACTGCAATCCCTTCTCTTCCATTCTCCTCTCAGAATCTTGGGCATGCATGTACATGCACCTGGCATGAGTTTACGCCACCGGATCTGGGACTCGAACCATGGTTGACTACATGGGAGTCCGACGACATAGCCATTATGCCAACTGCTGGTCCTGAGATCATTGGTTTTGCTATAGTTGCTACTTTGTTTATTTTAATGAGGAGTCAAGAAGACTAAAAAAATATGCCATCGTCAACTTCTAGAATTTTTCTCCACCCTTTAGGGATATCTTGCAGAAACAAGAGCAACAGTCTCTTGCTTTTTCTGAGCAATTTGTGACATCTCAGTAGTGTATACAGGCTGAGGTGAGGAGAGAGAATGTCAACTGTTGTCTTTAATTCTGTTCCTTTGCTTTCAGGAAGAACAGTAAGATAGGAGAACAAAAATGGTCGGGGAAAGATAAACAGTTCATTCAGAAGGATCACTGACGTGGTGCAACCATTCTGCCTTCCTACCAAAGGAATTTTTAGCTCAGTTTACAGCTTTTTATTAATTTATTTGCCAACTGCTTATATATTGAGATGTTTCTAGTGTATCTCTTCCTGTCAGTTGAGTTCACCTAAGAGATACAAAGATGACTGATAACTGGACCCTACTCTCAAATGCCTTCAGTCCAGTATGGAAGATGGGATGATTCCACAAATATCTGTACTATAAATACGGGGAGAGTACATCCTCAGACAACTACTAACCAGAAAAGGACCAAAGGAAAGCCAAATAATGTTTTCCCTTCTACTTCATTCCTATGGGAATCTTCCCAATAGCTTAAGGATATACTTTGGGAGGACAGGCAAGCCTTGGTTTTCAGCCACCTCTAAAAGGAGAGGCAATGGCTTTGCTCATCTGTAGGGATGTTCATAAGGGAGGTGTTGTCCCTCAAGGAGTTCCTGTTTAACAGCAATTACCAAGTGATGAAGCCCAACATTCTGGCAAGAAAGGAAAACCAAAAGTATTCATCATGAAGTTACCCCATTTTAGAAAAGGGAACTATGACAAAATGCAGGCTTTTATTAGGGAGAGAAAAACCTGAAAGAAATTGTTTCAGAAGTAAATAACCATGAAGAACCTGGAGACGGTTTAAGAACAGCTTATTGGAAACTCGGATAAAATGTTCGACTTAGCATTTAAAAATAAACACTCAATGGCTAAATGGCAAAGGAAAGAAGGTTGTTATGAGGGTGGGGAGAATAAATCTTTTTAGGGAAGAAAATAATCTTCCAGGAAGAAAAGAGGGAGTTCTGAAAAAAAAAAGTGACAGATCAAATGCAATGCAAACTAGTAATTAAAGAGGTCAAAGCTCCTTAATTATATAGGCACCTTGCAAGGGAATCCAAAATCAAACACTAAAGTTTTTAAAAGAAAAAAAAAAAAAAGGAAGGAAGGAACAGTAGGTAAAGTATTAAAGAAACCACTTGACCATTTGAGATTGATGAAGAAAAAGTTGCGCTCAAGCATATGAATGCAATAATAAAAAATAAGTAATTTTATGGCACCCTCCCACTTCAAATTGTATTTCAACAGAGAATCTATATCAGTTAGCCTTTGCTGCACAACAGATTTCTCCAAAACTTAATGAAAGGAAACCAAAAAAAAACACTAAAGTTTTTAAAAAAAAAAAAAAAAAAAAAAAGGAAGGAAGGAACAGTAGGTAAAGTATTAAAGAAACCACTTGACCATTTGAGATTGATGAAGAAAAAGTTGCGCTCAAGCATATGAATGCAATAATAAAAAATAAGTAATTTTATGGCACCCTCCCACTTCAAATTGTATTTCAACAGAGAATCTATATCAGTTAGCCTTTGCTGCACAACAGATTTCTCCAAAACTTAATGATCTAATACAGTTGCTTATTGGTCCATGACTTGGTGGATAGGTGACTCAAGCCTGGAGTAGTTGGAGGGTTCTGCTGGCTCCCCGAGGTCCTACTTATATGGCTACAGATAGGTGGTGGCTCAGACAGTATTGGATGAACAATGTAGTCTCCCTCACCAAACCTTACAGTCATGAGGATCTCCTCCACGTGGTCTCCAGCAGGCTACTTCAGGACTCCTCACATCCTTATTTGAAGATGACAGGAGTGACAACAGAGAATGATCCCCAACCAGCAAGCTCTTTACGAGCTTTGGTTTATGTCCTATTTCTTCATGTCCCATTGCTCAAAGCAAAGCCCAGATTCAAGTGATGAAGAATTAAACTCTCCCTTGGGACCAGCGGATGGCATAATGGTTATGTCTCTGGACTACCAGATAGTCAACTGTGGTTTGAGTCCCAGATCTGGTGGCTTAAAACTCATGCCATGCACAGGTGCATGCCTGCCCCAAATCCTGAGAACAGAATGGAGAAGAAGGGATTGCGGTGTGGCCCAGGGGATTATTTCTCACTTTTTCTCTCTTTGCCTCTTAGGAGAATGCATGCACTTTATAGCAAAAAATCTCTTAAACATTTTTTTAAACTCCCCCTTTGATGGAAAGAATGGTAAAGTCACATTATGTAGGAATGTGCATGTAAAGATAGAAGCAATTATTGTGGCTACCTTACCAAACAATCCACTACAGTTCGCCCTCTGGTCACAAACTTTCCTCCCCAATGTAAAATACAATTTATCTACAAAGTCACATCCTGTTATGGAATCAGGGTTGAGAGATCTTTATCTAAATCAGCCCAGATACAGACGAATCTCTTCAGGTGTAGCTCCTGGGAAGTGGCTACTCTTTTTTTTTTCTTTTTTCCCTTGGTTTATTTTATTTTATTTTATTTTATTTTATTTTATTTTATTTTGCTCAGAGGTTTTTTGTTATAGGACACACGCACTGCTGAAGAGACAGAGAGAGAAAGTGAGAAATCACCCCCCCCAAGGGGGGGATGGCCACACCACAATCCCCTCTCCTCCATTCTGCTTTCGGGATTTTGGGCATGCACACACACATGCCAGGCATGAGTTTCAAGCTTCCAGGTCTGGGACTCAAACCACAATCAGTCATGTGTGTGTGAGTCCAGTACCTCAACCACTATGCCACCCTCTGGCCTAGATATGGCTCCTCTTAATCCAAAGGCCCATGTACTAACATTACCTTCCTCCTTCACACACATATCCAACATATATTATAATATAGGTAAAGCATCCCTACTCTTGGAATTCAAAATTTAAAATGTTCCAACATCTGGAATGTTTTGAGCACTGACATGACATCACACGTGGAAAATTTCAAACCCGATCTCATGTGACTGGTCATAGTCTAAATGCTGCAATACCATATATATACAGTTATTTCAGCCTAGGTGAATAACGTATATATGAAACACAATGAACTTTATGTTGAGGCGTGGGGCCCATCCTCAAGCTATTTCATCATGCATATGCAAATGCTTCAAAGTCAAAATAAATTTGAAAAACTTCTGATCCCAAGCATTTTAGAAAAAAGATGCTCAACTTGTAGTGAGAGGGGACAAGTGACATCAATAGGCACTCCCTCGCAAAACGAGAAGAACAGATGCATAAAGCTGTCACTGGTTTATGACATTTGTGAGATCATGCCAGGTAAATATTAACACGGACCGCTAATCTTGGAGCAGAAAATATTTCTTTCATTTTGTGTTTTTTTAAAAAAAAAAAATTGTCAGAGGGTATGTGTGCTCACCAGAGAGAGAAGGAAAGTGAGAAAGGAAAAAGGACCCACCCATGGGAGATGGGAGACATGCCATAATCCCTTCTCCTCCATCTCTCCTACATTTTGGGGTTTTGGACATGCATGCACATGCACCTGGCATGTCTTTCAAGCTGCTGGGTCTGGGACCCAAACCTTGCAGTTGGCCACACAGGATCTGGCCACATTAACTACCACACCATTAGCTGGTCCAGAAATATTTCTTAATTAGAGCCGCAGTCTAGTCTCCAGGAATGGTTCCCAAGTTCACTGTTTTGTGCTGCTGCTGGCTATGTCCTCTAGAAGCCTAAGTCCACAGGCCTCCTTTGGTTTTAAACTATTTCAGTCCTTTTTAGCCAAAGCTGACTGAACTTTCACAAGGTTTTCTGAATTCCTCTAGAAGCAGCATCAAGTCTGAAAACTACCTTTACAACTTGGTTGGAAATAGGCATCTATCCTGTTTGGGCATCCTATCAGGCTGACTGGAAATGCTTTTAGAATTTATAAGAAGCCCTTTAGCATAGC
>NW_006159560.1:10829-13216 GCF_000334495.1 Tupaia belangeri chinensis
GGACTTTTAAACATCTCTTTTAGCCCTTCCTTTATCTTTTTTTCCTAAAGACATTTTCTTATTTTGAGAATCTTTTTGCTGGCTGGAAAGACTAAAGATGAAAAACAGTTTTATTTTCCAAACCAGAAAATTTATCTTCTTGGTATCTCTCTAAATTCTGCTTGCCAAATAGTTCTTTCTTTAGCTCATCTTTCTCCCACAGTATCGTATCAGGTGCAGCTAACAGAAGCCAATTGACACTTGCACCATTTTGTCATAAAATCTTCTCAGCCCTATCTACAAGTTTATGGAGTACTTTTTAAAAAATTCTATGACAGTTTTGTCAATTGTTTTGCAACTACATTACATGAATTACCATCTTTCCAGTTTGCTATTACCATTTCTTTACTACTTTTCTAGTCTCTGCTAACAGATTGTTTGCTTTTTTTTTTTTTTTTTTCAGGCTTTGCTAGAAATTTCTTCACTGCTTTTTCAGCCTCCACTTTTCTGCTCCCAAAGTAATCGCTATATGTTTTTAGGTTTTTGTTACACTCTCCCACTTCTGGTACCAATTTCTAAATCAGTTAAGTTTTACTACATCATAAACTACTCACATGAGAAACTAGCTGGGAGGGAAAAAAAGAAAGAAAGAAAAACCCAAGCATTTCCCTTTTTTAAACTATGATTTTGCAGGTTGACTGGATAATACTTCTGGTCTGAATTGGCTCAACTGAAGGCTAGATGGGCTAGAATGTCTTTTCTGATCATCTGGGACAGAGCTGGCCTGGAACAGCTGGGGTCTCTCTCGTGCTAAAGAATGTGAATCCAGATTGTTCATACAGCAACAGCTTTCCAAGCACAGGAAAAAGGGGCAAGGACTAATGCACGAAAACTTTTTAGTCTCTGTTTGCGTTAACGTTTGCTAACATCTTATTGGCCAAAACAAATCACATGCCACTCCCATATTCAAGGGGTAGAGAAATGAAATGTTGCTTCTTAATAGAATCACATTGCAAAAGGATGTACATAGTAAACTAAGAATAATAATTGTCTCTCTCTTTGGAAACAATCTACCACATAAGCTAGTAATGGTAGTTCTAACATAAGAAAATGCACACAGGGCCAGGCAGTGGCATAGTGGTTAAGGCACTGAATCCCACATAGCTGATTGCATGTTTTAAATCCTAGATCAGGTGAAAACATGTGGGGTGGGTGCACACCCAAAATCCCAAGAAGAGAGAAATGGAGGAGAAGGGATTGTGGTGTGACCATTTTCCATAGAGACTGCTTTCTAACTTTCCTTCTCTCTCTCCCTCTCTGTCTCTGGCATGCATGCATGTCCCTGCCAAAAATGAAAAAAAAAATAAAAAAGCTCAGAAGTATACTAGACTAGTTCATAAACTACATTCTGATAAATCATGGCTTTTTAGTAAACTTCAGAGATTAGGTCAGTGGAGATAAAGAGAGCTGGATCCCACCTGGCTGAATGTTTGGTTTGAGTTTCAAACATGGCAGCTTGAAAAACACTCTGGGCACATGTGTGTGTGTGCCCAAAATCCCAAAGAAGAGGGGAAGAAGGGATTGGGGGGGGGCCATCCCCCATGGGAGGGCTTTCTCTCCTCTCTCTCTCTCTCTCTGTCTCTGGTAAGTGCATGTACTCTATAGCAAAAATTTAAACAAACAAACAAACAAAAAACCTTCAGAGATAGAGACAAGGACCATAACATATGACTTGCCAGAGATGGCCAGAGGCCTTAAGACCTGTTAACTCCTGGTGGTTGCAAACTCCATGTGAAGAGCTCTAGAGAAGGTTCTGGGGAGTGCAGAAATAGATATGGCTGATGAAATTATCAATAGAATCAAGCCCTCACTAAGAAGTACATTAGAGCGGTGAAAAACAGTATTTTACTGGGTCACGATGCATTTTTGCATAGAAAGACATAGAAAAAATACACCTTGACTTTTAAGACAACCCAGTATCTACCCCTTGACACACACATTCCCTAAATGTATTCAAATGAATTGGAACAAAGGCAATATCTAGGGTAACTTGAAAAACAAGAAGACTGTGTTTCCCAAAATGACAACCTGAAGCTTAAGGACTACCTTGTGAGAGAAAAAAAAGGAAGTTAAAGGAAAATAATAATAATACATTAAAGGGAAAAAGTTAAAGTTGAAAATCCATCTCCCCTGAAACCTCTAACATATCAAAATGTCAGAGGAGTGTCTCAGATCATCTTAACCCCTATTTGGGATTATATTTTCCTCTTGTTTTCCAGTTATTTCCCAGAAGTTTCAGAAATTTGTTTTCCATGGCATTCTGGATCTCCCCAAAGCATAAAGTCTGGAGTGATGACCCCACTTGCTATAAACCAGCAACAGCTCTGAGTGGAAACCATAATAAAACA
>NW_006159560.1:13248-19461 GCF_000334495.1 Tupaia belangeri chinensis
AGGGAAAATACAAAATTTATAATAAAACTTTAAAAAATGTTATAAGAATACACACAGCTATTTCATTTTTTTTATCATTGTTATATGAGCCAACAAGAAAGAAACGCATTGAAACAATAACATTGCTTACCTTTATTGTTTGGTCTCTGATATTTTATTTTTCAGTTTGTATGTTTTATATTATAAAATGGAATTTTATAATATAAAATTTATTTATAAAGTAAAAGCAGATTTCACATTAGAAATAATAATTAAAAACATGAACAGATTCAATATTGTCGCAATTAATTTGCTTCAAATATATTGTTCCATGCAGCATCCTGGGATTATTCTTTCTAAAGTTACCCCTCTGATTAGAGAAAAAATTTTTTTTTTTTTTTTTTAAAGAGAGAGACTTTTGCTACAGGGTGTGTGTACTCTATGGAGAGACAGAGAGATGGATAGTGAGAAATCACCTCCACCCCCCCCCCCCCCCCCGGGAGGGACACTGCCCAAAAAAAACCCTCCCGAGGAGATGGCCATGCTCAAATCCCTTAGCCTCCATTCTCCTCTCGGGATTTTGGGCACACAGGCACAATCGTTTGGTGTGAGTTTCAAGCCACCGAGTCCAGGGCTTGAATCGTGGTCAACTACATGTTAATCCAATGACATAACCATTACGCCATCTGCTGGTTCCTAAATAAAAAGTCTTTTAGCCAGGAATTTGCCCTAGGACAAGTTTTGTTCAGTACTTTTATAAATATAGGGAAACATTTTCTGAATTTGTTAGTGGCTCCAAATAGTTGGCTAAAGAGAAATTAAATGGTAAAGTGATGGGAAAAATGTGCAGAGTAATCGCACGATAATAGACATAGGCAGAACAGAGACTGAGGAGTGTTAGGGTGGGCTGAGCAAAAGAAAAGTAGAGATGGCATGTACAAAGCATATGGGGTTACCGCCCTTGGGATCACTAGCTAGGCAAGACACGGCCAGCAGGTGGCGTGATAAGGCGACCAGATCCCACCTGGTCAGCTATGCTGTTTGTATGGGACCTGGCAGATTGAAAAATATGCTAGGTGTGTGTGCATTGGTGCCCAAAATCCTGAGAGGAAAACAGAGGAGAAAAGATTGCAGTGTGGCCATTGTCTCCAGGAGTGACTTCTCATTTTCCATTTCACCCTCTCTCTCTCCATCTCTGGCAAAGTACATGTGCCCTATAACAAATATTTAATTAATAAATAAGTAAATAAATAAATAAAGTGTGTGAATATATTTAATTAATAAATAAGTAAATAAATAAGTAAAGTGTGTGACTCTGATTAGACCAGGAAGGTTGCATTTGACCTTATTGCACAAATATATTAGCAAAGTGGGCAGGGATATATTTACTGGAGATAGGCATGCATCTGAATTCATTTAGCATTTTCTAGAAAGGTATTATTTTGGCTTTGAACAAATCCAAAATTAAACATCCTTCCTACTGTAATCTCTGTTTAACTCATTTTTCTCCAAAAGATGGGAAATTGGGTGAATAAATAGACCAAGCACAGTGTATACCCCTCACTAAATATATTATAATTGCCTTCCTCTCCACAACTGGGTTAATGACTATTAATGTGTAAGGCAACTATTAAATATTTAGATGATGAGGCCATAAGGCAGGGCCCATATGAGAATTTCTATGTTTCCAAACATACTAGGCACCATGTGATCAAAACATGTACTGTGAAAAAAAGAAAATATTATTCAATCACACAAACTTTCCAAAACCTAAAAAAAAAGTATCAAAGAATAAATCAACAGATGAAAATATCTGTCCTATCTACTAAAGTTCAATATTTCTCTAATCATGTTCTGTTTTGTTTTGCTTTTGTTTGTTTTATTCAGCGCTGTATCTCCAGACCCTGGGAAAAGAGACAACATATATAGTAGTTAATTGATAAATATTTGCTAAACAAATTAATGAATAAATGAAAAAGATTTGTGTATGTGGACAATTTCCTAACTGAGAAGAAGATGCCTTCAGGCACCCATGAAACCAACTATTGGATGAACAGGAAAATTGAGTCCTTATCTTTGGCTCATCTGATTCTACCGTTCTTCAAGCGTCACCTTGCACCTATTTCTTTTTCTAAGATTTTCTGACCACAGCAGTCTTCACAGATCTCCTTAAGAGAATTTATTAGCCCAATTCTCTAGCTTTTAGAGATTTTGGTTTTGTTTTTGTTTGGGTTTTTTTTGTGTGTGTGGTTTTTAGAGGATTTTGCTATAGGGTGAGTGCACTCACTGGAAAGACAAAGAGAGACAAAGAGACAGAAAGTGAGAAATCACCCCCCAGGGGGATGGCCACACTGCAATCCATTCTCCTCCATTCTCCTCTCAGGATCTTGGGTACGCATGCACACATGCCTGGCATGAGTTTGAGCCACCAGGTCTGGGACTCGAACCATGGTCAACTACATGGGAGTCCAGTGACATAGCCATTAAGTCAACTGCTGGTCCCAGCTTTTAGAGCTTTTCTATTGTTTACTATGATTCACATTTTGTGAATGGACTGTATCCATTTCAAGCTGTGCCTTCTCCCTAACTTATTAATATAAAGATTAATAAGGACTGGCACCCTAGTACAATGGTTAAATGTGGGCATAGGAAGCAGAATTCCACATGGCCAACTACAGTTTGAATTCTGGCCCTGGCAGCTTGAGAAACATGGCAGGCATGTGCACCAAACCCTGAATGGCTAAATGGAGGCAAAGGGATTGTGACATGACCACATTCCATTTGGGATTTCACTCTTTCACACATGCACAGCTCTCTGGCAATAAAAAACGTAACGAAGATTAATAAGACATGGTGGCACAGTGGTTAAGGACACTAGGCTTCCACATGGCCAGCTGTGGTTTGAATCCTGGACCTGGCAACTTCTCTCTCTCTCTCGCTGTCTGTCTCTGGTAAAATTTTTAAAAAATAATTTAAAAATTAAAATAACTAAATAAATTTAAATAAAATAATTCTTAAAAAAAAAAAAAGACATAACTCTTGCCATTGAGGGGCTACCAGATTAGAAGGAGCATATCAAGGTCCATAGGATGTCAAGTATTATACAGGGTATCATAGACATTTGGGTTGATTTGCAACCACAGCTTGTATATCAAGAAACTGGAAAGCCAATTCCTACGTTTCCCCACATCTACTTGAAGCTACATTTCCACATCTGAACTAGGGCCCACCAGGTGCACTTGGACAAGATTTAAATGAGTGTGAGGTGGCAGCCATCTTCCTGCCTCTATCCAAAATAGCAGGCAAGATCACAAAGATATATATGGTGATAGGACTCCATGTCCCAGAGTCTAGTCACCAACTTTAGCAGCATGTGAGAAATTTGTGACAGCAGCAGCAATTAAATATAAATATATATATATATATATATATATATATATGCATATATTTTAATTTTTTCTTTGATTAATGTTTTATTTTCAATTCAATAATTTTAAAATAATAACTATACATATTGATGGGGCACAGTGTTATTTTTCAGTACATTAATACAATGTGTAATGTTCAAATAAGGGTAATTAGCATATCCACCAATATCATTATTTTGAGTTGAGAACATTCAAAATTCCATCTTTCAGCTATTCTGAAATATACTGTACATTATCATTAACTATAGTTACCCCGCTGTGCTATAGAACATTAGGACTTACTCCTCCTTTATAAATGTGATTTTGCACCTGTCAACCAACATCTCTCTAATCTTCCTACCCCCTGACCTTTCCCAGGCTCTACTAATCACTATTCTACTTCCTGTTTCTATGAGGTCAATGGTTTTAGTTTCCAGCAAGTGAGAACATGTGGTACTTCTCTATCTGTCCCTGGCTTATTTCATTTAACATGAAGTCCTCTGGACTTGTTTCTGTTGTCTTGAACGACAGAGTTTTATACTTTTAAATGGGTAAACAGTGTGTATATGCCACATTTTCTTCATCCATTTGTCTGTTGGTTTACACTTGGGTTGATTTCATAGTGAGCAGCATCAGTGTCTGCCCTTCGGATAGCAGCTCTGTGGTGTGACCATCAAGTCATTGCTCAGAAGCTATCTCCTAACTTCAGTTCCTCCCAGTGTAGGAGTACCCAATTCCCAGAATTAACCACTGCTTAAAATCACTAGTATTTTCTATCCTGTACTGGATCCTGATTGAGCCACACGATATGGTACAATACATAGAAAACCCAATGAGGACACTAAGAAGAGAGCAGAAGGCTCTTTCATGAGTTAAGAGGAAAGTATTGATGGAGAGATAATTGTTTAGCAGAGTCAAGAAAATGAGGAACGAAAGCATTTAGGGTAACGTGAGCTCTTAGCAGAAACTCATAGAAACCCAGCATGTTTACATCAGGAAACTTAGAGAAGATCCACTCTAGCCCCATTTACTTTAAAATAAAGGAAGAAGAGACTTGGGAAAGGGAATTTCCTCCAGGCAAGGGCAAATATGAGTCCAGTGAAGATCAGGTTCAGGGTAGAACCACAACCCTCAATATCTAGGCTGGTGCTCATTCAGCCTTAATGATCCTGTCATTTGTATTATGTAACATGATTCAGAAAAATATTTAGGTATTTCAGTTCTTACCTGAAAAAAGCACCACAAATGTCAATATGATATAATGATTGCATTTCTGCTGATTAACACAATAGTTAAAAACGAGCAGAGGATCAGATGGGATGCAGTGGTAAAATGTAATACTCTGCAAGGCTGACCAAATGGAAAGGTTCCAGATTCACATCTGGAGATCTCCCTGAGTATGCTGGGCACATACATGCCCATGATCTAAGGCTGGCTGGGGCTGGGAGTGGATCACCAAGACCCTGTTGCAGGTGCTTTCTCTCTGTGTCAGTTTCTCTGTAACTCTTCCTCATAGAAGAAAGAAAGAAATAAACTTTAAAATGAATAGAATGAACTTTCATAGGCGTATTGAAATGGGTAGCCTCAGTAACAATAGACGACAATCAAGCGCTTCCAACCATTATTTTTCCACTCCATATGTTTAATAAACCTTTATTAATTACTTCTATTTCTAAGCAAATCTATCTTCCCATCTAAATGCAAAGGCCATCCCAGGACTGCTCCCAATCAAACCACACAAAACTAGCAAAGGCAGGATTTATAGCTCTGTTTATTCTGAAAAGTTCCTTCAGAGATATACACTTAAGAATCAACCCCACCTCTTTAGAAAACAACACAGCTGAATTCCCTATGACACACCTGTGTCTACGAATAACTAAATTTATTTGAAAATGCTCCTCCTTCTCTTTTGAGCGTGTCATTTTGACTGTCTTCCTTCATTCTTTGCAAACATTTCACTTACTAAAAATACCGCAAACTTAAAATATTGAGTCTTATTTCTGGAAGATATTTCAAAGGATTTCCTGATCCAAGACCCTGATAACAAAGTATCCAGGTGCTATTACCATCATTTACTGGGTATGTAAGATTAAATTTCTTTTGTAAAGTCATAAAGTTAGTCAGCAGTAGAAAAGAGGTTAGTCCCTGCATTTCTGTCTTCTCAAGTTTCAAAACCAGAGGAATTCACTCCCAAGGCTCAGCCTTACCCACTTCCAGCCAGCTCTAATTGAAGTAGGCAGTATCTTCTGAGCTGTGCAGAATCTAGGTACCCATTCCCTAATGTAGGTCCCAAGTACCTGCAGACCCATAACCTTCCTACTTCTCCCACTGCTACCATGATTATTAAATCCTTCTGGATGGGTCTCAATCTTTCCTTATTTTTTGCCTTTCCTTTCCTTTCATGTCAACAAAGCCTTGCAGGAACCTCAGTCAGCCTTTGGGATAGGAGGAAAGTGACGATGTCATAGATATCACTTAAGTTATTCCAATATCCCAGAGGCTACAGTTTGCCCTCAGGTCCCCAGTTCTGATAGGGCTGTTACTCCAAACAGAAGAAATCGTAGAGAACTATAACATTGCTCCCAAGACTCAGAATACAACGCTGTCTAGTAACATTCTTACAAACCAGGATCACTTCCAAACTGACTGAGATGCAAAAGACAATATTCAAATTTCTATTTATTTTATATGTGTGTGTGTGTATGGATGTGTATATATATATATATATATATATATATATATATATATACACACACACACACACACACACATTTTTTTATATATCTGTAGGGCCAGCAGGGGTATGGTGGGTAAGACACTGGAATTC
>NW_006159560.1:25254-63967 GCF_000334495.1 Tupaia belangeri chinensis
TATATATATATATATATATATATACACACACACACACACACACACATTTTTTTATATATCTGTAGGGCCAGCAGGGGTATGGTGGTTAAGACACTGGACTTCACATGGCTGACTGTGATTCAAGTCCAGGACCTGGTATCGGTATCAGTCTGTGATCTGGAGGAGGTTGGGGACCTCTGCTATAATGGGTTGAATTGTGTACTCCAAAATTAATATCTCCTTGGAACCATAGAACATGAGCTTCTTTGGAAAAGAGATCTTTGCAAATGAAGGTAAGAATTGAGAGGAGATGAAGATGGGCTCTAAATCAAATTAGAACATCATAATTAGAGGCAGAAAAGTACCCACCAAGAAGTACCCCTAAAGATAGTTATGAGAGGGACCAGCAGTTAGCGTAATGGCTATGTCGCTGGACTCCCAAGTAGTCGACTGCAGTTCGTGTCCTAGACACGCCAGGTGCGTGTGCGTGCATGCCCAAGATCCTGAGAGGAGAATGGAGGAGAAGGGATTGCGGCATGGCTATCCCTCCTGTGGGGGGGGGATGATTTCAGCCTTCTCACTTTCTGTCTCTCTGTCTCTCTCTGTCTGTCTGGTGAGCGCACATGCCCGATAACGAAAACCTCTCCTCCCCCCAAAAAAAAAGATAGTTATGAGAAAATAGAGATAGGTAGAGACTAGAGTGACACAGCTCAGCTACTCACCAGAAAATGCTTGGGGCCACCACTCAGTGCAAAGTCAAGAAAATGATTCTCCCCCAGGGCTTTCCAAGGAAGTATGGTCTGCTGACATCTTGACTTTGAACTTCTAGCCTCCAGTACTGTGAGTGTGTAAGTTTCTGATATTTAAGCCACCACGGTTGTGGTAATTTGTTGCAATAGCTCTAGAAAATTAATGCAAATACTATATTTTAGATATCAGGCCTCTTGCCTCAGCAAGCTTGATCTTATTTGACCTGATAGCCCTACTCTTTTCCACTGGTCTATTGTAAGGAATCCAGCACACCTCTCAGTGGAAGCCAGTCATGATCTGAAACTAACTAGAATTAGCTTCTCTGACTCCTAGCATAACATTCTTTCCACTACACATTATAATTTATGGTCAGAAAACTTATCTGACAAAAAACAGTTCTCAAAGGTCTAAGGTATGGGTATACTCTCTGGGTATGTTCTTGAGAATTTATGATGTAATCTGAAACTCTTTCTTTTTAAAATTATTTATGAGGATACGCTTCTGATCTCTGATATATGCTGGTTTCAGCCAGTTTCCAACAATCATGAGACATATTATAGTTTTATTTAGGTATCTGATCTGCTGGTCAAGACAAAACCAGGAAATAGGAGTTTTTGTTTTTAATTTAAAAAACTCATCTTTGTTATCATTTACTATTATTAAGTTTTCATTATATGTATGTATCTATGTAAATGAAACCTAGATAAATGATAAATCAGTTCAATTATTGAAACCTTCAAAAAAAAACAACCACATTTCCTTCTAATTTTTGATCTACTATTCTTCTTAACTAGCATGAACCAACTAAATCATTAGCTTAAAACAAGAAATGACAACCACATCTTTCATATATTTGAGAGATAAATTACATCAACATATCTCTGTGCTTGGCAACAAGAAAGCACTCAAAAAGTGGTAGACTGGGCCAGCTCCATGACACAACAGTAATGTACTGCTCAAGAGAAGCTGGATCCCACATGGTGACTGTAAACTGAATCCCCTGCCCGGTCAGCCTGACATAAATTGATACATGTTCAAATGCCTAAGATTTGATGAGCTTGAAGACTGGAATAAGATGACTGTGGTGTGACCAGACCCTTTGGAGGGTGTTTCTCTCTCTCTCTCTTTCTCTCTCTCTCTCTCTCTCTCTTGCATGCATACATACTCTTGCATAAATATTGAAGGGGAAAAACATTTTAAATAATGCTTTAGGAGCCAGCTGTGGCATGGTGGTTAAGGTGGCTGGATCCCATTTGGCCAAATTCACGGTTTGAATCCCAGACCTGGAGGCTTGAGGAATATGCTGGGCATGAGTGCATATATGCCTAAACTCCTGAGAGGAGAATAGAGGGGAAAGGATTGCAGCATGGCCATCCTCCTTGGGAGTGATTTCTCACTTTCTCTCTCTCCCTCTCTCTCTCCCTCTGTCTTTCTCCAATGAGGTGCATTTGCCATATAGAAAAGCTGCAAAGAAAAGAAAAAAAGAAGAAGAGATGTTAGATCTGATTTTCTGGATTAAAAATGAAAATTACCATTCAGAAAAGCTCTTTAGAATTTAGTTGTTTATTTTGCTTGCCATTATTAGTTATTGAAACTATCATATCTTTTCAGCCTGAGCTCATTTACTGTATTTGATTTTGAGAGTCCAGGAAAAAACATTTTGGGTGATAAGGAAGTGTCAGGATTCTTCAATCATGACTGGGTCACACTGTGATAGTCACATGGCTATGACGACCACAAAGGAGGTACCAAGCCAAAAGAAATAATCCCCAATCCGTAAACCACAAAATTTAAAAGAGAAAAGAAAAAAAGGAGGTATCATCCCAAGGATAGTCATTCAGAAAAGAAATAGACTAGGAAGTATGGAGAGTTCAGAAGTGAAATTTGATGAAATAATCCTAAGGGATTAGGATTTAGTGAGTCTGAGATTCACATACACTGAGTACCCACCAGGAGCCATCAGTGGATAAAAACAAGAAAAGCATGAATCCCAGGACCATAGTCTAGTGAACTCATAGAAATTTTCTGAGACAAAGAAGAGTGAGGAATCTGAAGAAAAAAATTGTTACCTAGATGTGCTGCAATTTCTCAAACTCTGCTACAATTGGAAAACCCAGAATGTCTTAGATGTTCGTAAGAGGCCTTAGCACCTAGCCTGCATTTTTGGATATATGCAGCAAGTCCCCAGGACACAAGCATGTTTTTTGTGTTTTAGTTAATCTATGAATTAATAATGTGGGGAAAAAATGGGCAATAAAACCAAAGATGAATACCACACAGAAAGAGCCAAGAACAAAGAACATGTAAGACGTGGCAGGAAGGCTAACGACCAGATATGACTTTAAAGACAAGACAGAACAAACTAAGGAGCATGAGAAGATGGCTGGTTTGGGTGTCTGAAGACAGATACAGACAGAGGTTTCGGAGGCAGCTCCCATTATCTCTGCTGGGCTCAGGATGACTGGGGAACCCTCATGACCACTAATCAAATGGGCTGATCTGGAGGTGTCCTGGGGAGAAAAGCCCACAGAGTCATCTTTTAGGTATCCCTTCAAAAAAAGTACACAGGCCTAGCCATGATGACATGACAGTAGGACATCTCTGAGCAGTGCTGGGGCTGCCTGTAAGGCCTGGGTTCAAATCCCAGACCAACCCAGACATGCAGGTACACACCTGTAATCCTAACTAACTGGGGCTGGAGTTGGAGGATTGCAACGTGATGAGACCCTATTGAAAATACTTCTTTTATCTCTGCCTCTGTTTCTCTGGTTAAAAAAAAAATTTTTTAGGTAGTTTAGCTTATAGACAGATTTAATTTCTAAATCCATCAAAATATTCTTAAGTATTAGTGAATTTAGAGTTGCAATTAAAAGTTTATATATCCTTAAGTGCAGGTAAAACTGTGCTGAGTGTTCTCATTATAAATCTGCCCAATAAATCAGAACAAAAACATTCATAATAAAAACATTCATCTTAGAAGAAACTTGCCTGAACACAATCCTAGGAGGGAAAAATTATTCTAGTGAAGGTAGATTGGGGGTTATAGCTTTATTCAGAAAACTTTATGAAACAGGCCAACATTATGCACAAAAATTATTTTGAACAAACTTCACATAAACTTTCTTTTTCAACGTTGAGAGCAGATGAAAGACATTTGTGATACTAAAAGCAATCACTGTCACCTGATCTGCAAACTCTGCCAATTCCAAGGATCTAGGTAAAACCAGCGTAATGAGAACCGGTTCCTGGCTGGTTCGCAAATACAGACAACAGGAGAAACAAAACATATGCAAAGACATTAGAAAGTTAATCCAAACAATGATCACCACAGAGGCGAAAGGAAGGGAAATTAAGAGGGAAGGTACAGGCAGGAGGGAGCATGGGGGGAAGGGGAGCTAGAACAGTGACATTTGGTGATGAACCATATGTGCGTGGTTTGAAAGACATGACTGAATTGTTTTTGGTGCAGTATTATTCTGACATTTAGAATGAGGCAATTTTCCATTTCCATTAATGTACTGCCAAATAGAAGGGGAACTGTCGCGAATTAAAGACTAAAGAAAGCTGTTCCTCAAAGTTGTATTAAATCATCGCTGATGAACTCATTAAGAACAAATTAACAAGGTAAATTGTACTAGAAATAACCAGCAAGAAAACCCAAGTAAAATTATACAACTTTGCTCCTTTCTAAATGGTCCAACGGTAACCAATGCCAGCATGTGACATCAAAGCAAGAGAGCTTTGGTCTGTTTTCAGTATCTTCAGAGAGGACCCAGGATTACCCCAGAGAGAAGGGAAACTGACCTAGTATCTCAATAACAACTGATGTTAGGGAAAATGATACCTACCCACTCAACCCGTTTTTCAAATAAAAAAATAAGCTAAAACTTAGAATAAGCTAAAATAAAAGGAGGAATAACCATCAAATGGTGTGATAGTTAAGTTGCTGGAGTCCCACATAGCCTAATGAGGTTCAAGTCTCAGATCCAGGAGCTTCAAACTCACACCAGGCCCATGTACGTGTGTGCCTAAAACCCCAAGAGGAGAATGGAGGAGAAGGGATTGTGGTGTGCCATCCTCTTGGGGTGGGGGTGGGGGGGTGACTTCTCGCTTTCTGTCTCTCTGGTGAGAGCATACACTCTATAGCAAAAATCTCTAAAAAAATAAAAAAATAAAAAACAGATAAAAGGTGGTGACAGAGTGTCTGGGATTCAGGCCAGGTGCTCAAGTTTTCTTCCTAACAGCATAGAGAACTTAGAAATAAGTCCAACTTACAAATTAAGTCTTCTTTTATTTTACTCAAATTCAGACACATATGATATTTTGGACTTTCTCAGATAAGGGTGGAAAATCCACTTTGTAGTCTTTAAACCCTCTCAGTGGATTTCACCTTTCAGATGAAGGACCTGAAAAATAATCTTTAAGGTGCTCCTTGTCTCAATATTCCAGGAGTCCCAAGTCCTCCAAGGTGATTAGCCTATGTTTAGTAACAGAGCAACTCGGACTTGTCATTTCTGTACTATTATTCTCAGTATTGACCCTCCAGGGATGGTAGAGAAGCTGAATTTTCTTTTTTAAGGCCGCAGAACGATGCATAGCAATGTGTCCATAATTCGTCCAATGGCTATGCTCCACATGTCCTTATGTTGAATCCATAGTGTAAAGCTCAGGAATAAAATCCTGGAAGTTTTTTATATGATGACGCTCTGCCTTCTCATGTTATGTTCTTTGTTTATATTTTGATAGGCCTTCTTTTTCACATGGAAATGGGAATGTGAGACATTTCCATTGCACCCAGAGTTTAGGGCTAGACTGTTATTTTTATTCCTTTCTTGTGATATTCCTAGGGACTACCATGTTGCTTGTAACAGAGGAGGTGCATATAAAGAGGTTTTATAAATTTGAATAGAGGAATGAATAATAATGTTATGTTATATACTTAAGTTATAACCCAGATATAGAATTCTCTCTACATATTAACAAATAGTCATTCAGACTTCCTGAAAATACTGGTTCTAACCTAAGATCAATATGATAACAGCCATGTTTTAAATGGGGTTTAACCTACTGCATTTTTCTCTGATTTCTTTCATCGTCATTAAAGTAAAACTCAACTTCTCAAAAGTAATTTCTTCAGAATATATTGCTATACACTTTTCTTAATTCAATTGAGTCAATGCATTTATAAGAATCCTTTTAAAAACTGTGATTCGAATTGGGTTCATTTTAAATGACATTGAAGCGTTCACATTTAGACAACATCTTCAATTTCATGATCTCAAAGTCCATCTACATTTTATTTATTCCAAAGTAAGGCAGGATGGAATTATCGATCTCATTTTACGGACACTAAAATAAATACCTATAAATATATGGCCTTTAGTAAATCACTAAGCCAGGGGAAGTTTGAGACTCAAGATCAAATCCATTATTCTTCTTCCAACAAATCATATTTCCATCCCTTTCTTTCTTAAAAATGTAGTTTTCTATTGACATTTAAATCTTTCTCCCTCACGAAACACCTAACTTGTGCTTAACGAATTTTAACTGGAAATGTGTATATGGCTTACTCCGCCCACCCCCCCTCCCATCAGCTCATTTTGGAAGTCATTGGATGTAGCCAATTGCTGTCAAACCCATGCAAAAGTTAAGTTCTGCTGACAGAAGTCAATGAAAACTAGAAGCAGGCATGTGATGAAGTTTGAAGGCAATCTGGGTATCTGATTAAAAAAGTAATAGCCCCTTTAATTAAAAGAACTATTGAATAATGTGGCCACAGCATCTGCCCAGTCATTTCTGTATTGAAAGATTGCAACATGGAAAACGATTATGTCTGGACATGTTATCCCAACTATGTACATAAGCACCAAATTCAATACACCATACTCAAAATGTACAAAACTAAGATGAACCACCTTTGCCATTTATTCTTCTTATTAGTATTTTGTGGGGTTTTTTTTTAATGTTTTTGCCACTGGAAAGAGAGAGAGAGGGAAAGGGAGAAATTACCCCCCACACACACACCCCAGATGGGGATAGCCACACTGTAATCCTCTCTCCTTTCTCCTCTCAGGATTTTGAGCATGCACACATACGCACCTGGCATTTTCAAGCCACCAGTTCAGGAAACTGCTGTATCTAAATCAGAACACCACCTGCTAGCCCCACCTTTGCCTTTGAAATCAGATACTTCGATTTGTTTTTGCTATCCTCATGGTTAGGGCTCACTGGCCTGGTAGTTATACCCACAGAGAAAGTGATCTTAGCAAGGAAAAATATTCCTAAAGAAGTAAAAAAAAATCCCTTTTGTTTTATTTTGCTTATTGTTATTTTTCAAAGTTTTGTTTTGTTGTGTTTTGTTATCATTGGTCTTATAGATGAACCACAAAACGTTCAATGGAACAAGAAACATTTAAATAAAAGAACTTCAGTCAACTCATTTGAAAATGTCCTGGCCTAAGGGTGCATTTATCTAGCTTCGCTTCTTGCCGGTGCAAAGTCGGGGCTGCTATTGAATGTCGTTTCCTGAAATCAGGATGCTTCATTTGTAATCTAAGTTAAGTCACCGAGGACCATAAATTCTCTCCTGACCTCCTTGGGGCTGTGCTCCATGCTCTGTTACCCCGCTAAGCAGAGCATAATGAAGGCCCATCTAACTCCGGATACATACATTTTCAATGATCTCTGCTTCAATTCACACTTAGGAGAAATCTTACAGGATATGGAAGGAAGACACCTCCCCCCATATTCGTCGTCCAGCTTCACAAACACATCTCCATCAGTGGAACGCCACCATAAAGATCTTTTCTCATACTGCCATTATGCCTTTCTTTACATTTATCTTTGCTCAGTTTCCCATGATAGCTTTCACCATTTTAACAAAAATAAAGATGTAAAAATACATTGTAGACTATTTTTTATTTTTAAAATATTATTTGCCTCCACATAGTACGAATTGGGCAGCTCCATAATGCATGACTCCTTCTTTACGTGTGCTATGAATATAGAAAGAGTTTCCCTCTGGTACCAGGCTGGGATTCTATAAATTTCAGAATAAAGACTGTACCTTAATCTTCATGGTAGCCACACAATAACACTGATCCTTCTGAGGTATGTTAGCAGCAAATATCCAAAGGGAAACTTAAGTCAACGCATTCTGCTCCTGACTTCTGTGGTCTGTTCTAACCCCTTCAGGCCAATTGCCAAAACTTGCTTTCCAACACAAATACATTTAGTAAGTCTTTAGACTTTGACAGAATAAGTTTCAACTTCTACTCCTTTAAAATATTCTTCAGTCTCCTCCTAGTTGCAAGAATCCTCAAAGGCCTTTTTATTCTTCTTTTTCTATAGTTTCCTTTGGCAAGTCAGAGCTATTTCCATTGTATCTTATTATCATGTTTGATGGGATATAATGGTCTGACTTTGAACTTTTTTTTACAGAAAAATAAATTTTCTCTAATCTCCTGTTTAGGGAATCTTGTTTCATTTTCAATGTTAGTTCCTATAATCTTCAACTGACTTTGGCATATGGTTTCCCTTCTGGCACTTCTCCAAGAACAAATGTTCCCCTTGAGAGCCATTCCCTATGATGGGGCCGCATCTTGACACCTCATCACCTGAGACTGATGAATCTCCTTCCAGATATTTTATTCAAGGCTTTTGATAACCACCACTAAATTCTTTTCCCCATACTTGGCTTGTCTTACATCATTAAGACAACTCTACACCCAAGTCTCTAGTCGAAGCCTCTATGTGTTCTCATCCATGTGTACGATCTCTGCTGAAATAAATCTTTTAGATTTAGCATTCCCCAAATTCTTTCAGAACTTTCCCCCAATTGACAAGACCCATTCAAGTGAGGTTACTCCTTTCTGTTTTATATCTGCCACTCACTGTCATCTATGGTCCTCCCAAGTGCTATTTGCCCTTTTGCTTCTTTCTTCAAGTCATATTTGCCCACCATGGCAATGGAGATCTGAAAGTAACATGATTAAATATATAGGAGGAAACCGACCTCATGAATTATTCATATCACTAAGCATATGATAATGAACCTCCACCTCTCTTTCCTTCAGCTTCTCTGAAAGGCAAGGCTTTGTCCTTTAAAGAATTTTTTACTTAATTTTATTTATGATTATTATTATTTTTAAATTTGCTACAGGGCATGTGTGCTTGCCAGAAAGAGACCGAAAGTGGGAAAGCAAGTTGCCAGGGCCGTGACTTGAATGGCAGTCAGCCATGTGGGAGTCCAGCACTTTAAACATCACACCACCTGGTAGCCCCTCATGGCTTTGTCCTTTAAGCTGGCCTTCCACCTCTCATTCTAGATCTCTTTAGGTGACTAACACACTTTATTAGGACCCAGACAAACTTCCTCAGCACACGCTAGTGATGGGCACGGGAAGTTCAGCATACCTCCAGAAGTTGTCCTAAAGGGAGAT
This sequence comes from Tupaia belangeri chinensis, assembly GCF_000334495.1. NCBI lineage: Eukaryota > Metazoa > Chordata > Mammalia > Scandentia > Tupaiidae > Tupaia > Tupaia belangeri. Next base: position 34,425 of record NW_006159560.1, read on the forward strand.
GAAAATGGTAAAAGGTATAGTGGATGGAGTTAAAGAAACTTGAATTTAATGCTGAGTTTTGCTACTTTGCTGCTATATGATATTAGACAGTAACTTGAACTTTGGGGGCTTCAGTTTCCTCATCTATAAAGTGAAGATAATAATAAAGCTAACTTTATTGGCTGACATGCTACATATGAAATGCATTTAGCATAACTACCTTCCACATTATAAGTACAAACAAATACTATCTATCAATAAAACTCCACATACTACATTTAACCACTTACTGTGAGCCCAAAGTCATATTATACTTCAGAGCACTATAAAATATTATGACCAAGAATGTTTCCAAAGGAATGTTTTCAAGATCTATGTTAATAATCAGAATGTCATGGAACATTTCATCGTTGAGAGAGGCTCAGAGAGACTAATTAGCTGTTCAAGGCTCCCCAGTTGGTTTGTTGCAGAGTCCTGCACAAGAACTTGGGTTGCCTGATTCTTAGTCAAGTGCTATTTTGCTATGGAGAACTGGAAGCAATCAACTTTTCTTTGAGAATTACTCATTTCTGGAAAAGTGCATTTTGGGGGAGTAGCAGTAATTCTGTATGCTTAACCTAGAAAGCCAACTGAGTTGCTTTGAGAAGAAAAATACAGTTAAGGTAAAATGCTCATTGGCTGTGAAGGGCATACCGGAATGTCTGTGTGCACCAAACCTCATCCAGGACCTCTGTCTTATCCTAGTGTCCTTTCTTCTCATTGAGCTTTTTGTTTGTCATTGTTACTGAGCATTGTAATTAAACATTCTTCTTGAATGTGCTGGCTGCTGCTGCTGTGTTCTAAGGAACCATTCATAGGTCTGTATATTATTACCCTAATCTTCCATTATAAAGAAAACTACTTAATGCCAAAAAAAGCAGATGCAAATACTAAAAAAGCTTTATGTTTTGTTTTAGTAGAATAAATATTAATTGAGATATTGGAGGGCGGGGGGATGCAATTTTTTAAATCACTAGGACCTGTGTTAGGTTAAAATAAGCATACAATTTTGAGTTCTACTTGAGTTATATTCATCTTATGTGCTAACTTCAACATAGCTTGGGAAGCATTCACTGCACTGAATATTCATATGGCATGCACGATACAGACACTGAACCCAATTTAGTAAATGAATACTTGTAATTTCACCAAAGCCCTGCCGGGAGATTATTATGCAGATTTATGAAGGAATATCACTGAAGCAATTCTTGGCTATGTCTTCAGTCACCAAGGACTCAAAAGTGTGTAAACCCCAAATAATTTCCTATGTATTTACCACTACTGGTTTTATCTTTTAAACTTTTCTGACATTACCCCTCACTCTCTGTTTTATCTCTAATTTTCCCTTCAATATTCTTGCCCTTGAGCAAAGAGCCAGCATCATAACACCTACGAGCCCTGCCAAGTTCCTCCTGACAATATCCTGGCTGCCATAATGCCAGCAATCTGTTCCAATCCTGTCACTGCAAAATCTCATTAAAGGCAAAAGGATGCCCGGTCACAAGCATATAGATACACAGCAGAGAGGACTCCTGTTTCCAGGAGTGACCATGTGCCGGGGCTCCTAATACCATCAAAGAAATCACATATTGATAAAGAATTAGGCTAGGAGAGTAGAAGCAAAGGTCAGTTGTGCAAATTCCCATATGGAGACCTAACCTAGCCCCATGAGAGTCATTGAACAGGTCACAGAGAGCAGATTCTGAACCAGCACATTTTTCCAAAGACTGGTGCAAAGGGAAATAAAACACAACCTGGTTGAGAAAGCCTGGAGTACATGCCAGGAGATTTGGATTCTAGTTTAAGTCTACCCCAGAAAACTCACTTAAGCTCTCTGCATCTCATATTCCTAGGTCACTGGGATTTCCAGATCTTCAATTCTATGATAATTTTCTACAATTTATAAGTGGCAAAACGCACACACCATTTTATAGGAGACAAACTCCAAGTCATGCTAAAAATTATCAGGAGACCCAGAAATGTTAACTCCTGGGAACATCATACTATAGTATGATGAACACGTAAGTCCATGTAGCAATTCAGCTCAGATCTAATACAGTCTCATGATTCACCTCAACAAATGTGTATTGAAAGTTGATATAGCACAAAATTCCAAAAAATTTGAGGGAAAACTTCTTTATTACAACTTTAAGAAATACCTTACAAATATCCAACATTCATCTTTCTATCATTACTTCTTTCTATAACACACTGGAAGTATCTCAGTTTTTCTGAGTCAACACCGAAAAGATACTGACATAGTGATTCATACCACAGCATGGGGTTACAGTTGGCCTCTTGGGCTTTGGAGAGAAGCAGCTAATCCCAGCTTCTTCTCTTTCTTAATGTTGCCAAATTAAACTAGTATCTACCTCTTTGAGTAGATGTGAAAATTAACAAGATAATGCAGGTAAAGTCTACAGCACTGGGCCTGGCAATTAATGATGCTTACTTCAGGTATTCTAGCCATTACAGCAAGTACATTCCATTGCAATTTTTGAGAAAATCAGAAAAGGATTGGGGGGAAAGTGTTGGAGAGAGATTTAACAAAACAAAGGTTTGGTATGTATAGGCATGTAACCTTGGATGAGCTATTTAACTTCTTGAAGCCTGGATTTCTTCATGGATTAAGCAGAGATAATTATATTAATGTTTGTGTGAAGATGAAGTAAGGTATCACATCCAGGTGAAAAAAGGTACTGGGGAAGTTTTTTGTTTAGTTTTATTATTATTATTTTTTATTGATCTGCAATTGACAATGGAGCTCAACTCTGGGGACCAATACTTGGAACCACATGTTCACAGAAGCCATTGGGGCCACAGGATCTTCCAGGGCCTTCTAAAGGAGGCAAAGACAGCCTGACAGCAGTCACTCACAATCACAGACCTTGCTAAGCAACACATGGTCCATTAACCAGCAGCTTCAGCATCAACTGGGATCTGGGATTTCTAACTGGGAATCTGTTAGAAATCTAGAGTCTCAGGTCTCACCTCAGAACTATGGAATTAACATCTGTATTTTTAGTGAATTCCAGGAGAGTCATGTGCATGTTACGTTTTGATTCATACTTGCCCAGGCCACTTAAATAAACTCTAGTTTATATAAGCAAAAGACAGGTGAGGAAAACCAGGAGGAAATCGTCAGAGTTATCACCTTACTGAGATGAGGAAGGCACATGACTGTGGGTTTTTTTGTCCCTCAGGGGCGTGCTCTAACTAAATGTGGAGAGGAGTTAAATAGGCAAGGCATCAAATGAATCACTTGGAAAGGTGAGGGATCTTTGCAAGAAGAGAAAGCTGGCATTCTTACATATGTAACTTTTTTTTATTAGCTTGTGACTATTTGAGGTAAGAAAGAGGACATTTGGAAAAGGTAAAAGAGAGGACAGAGAGGGAGCAACCAATAGGCAACTTGTACACCCTTTATTTTGTGGGCTCACATACTTGAGTCTCTGTATGCTAAGAAACATTGCCTACCAATTATATGTAAATCAGACATCATAAATGAAAAAGATAAAAAGCAAAAAATATCATCAGAGATAGGCAGACATGAGCCACCATCTTGCTAGAGCCAGTGTTAACACCCTAGTGTTATCCTATGAGCAGAGCTGGGAGATGGGAGCTGAGGAGGTTGGAAGTTGTTTAGACAGATTCAATCTCTTGCTCTTCCACATTAGGGAACTCTATGATGGCAAGCTTCCTACAGACTTCTTAGAAGAATGCTTCTGAACTCAAATTTATGTTTTAACTGGACAATTGGGCAAGTTGTAGAATTTTATATGTTTATTATATGTTATTCATGAAACTGATGTGCAGCAAAGAACAAAGATCCAACAATAAATAGTCTGAAGAAAATGACTGCAGAAAAAAAGATTTACTCCACTTTAAGACTCAATAAAGACTCAATTAAGACTCAATTAAGACTCAATTGAGACTGCTCAGTAAACCTTATTACTAATGAAGTGAGTGATAGACAGCAAACAGCCAATACTTTGTAGATTTATTATAAACATAAATATTTAGGGCCAGCCCCATGGTCTAGTGGTTAGGGGAGCTAGATCCTACATGGCCAACATCAGTTTGAGTCTCAGCCCCAGCAGCTTGAAAAACTACCAGGCTCATATGCATGCATGCTAAAACTCTGAAAGGACAGAGGAATGGATAAAGGATTGCTACATGACCAACCCCCTTTGAAGTGTGTCTTCTTCCTCCCTCTCTCTCTAGCAATGCACGTACCCCCTGGCAATTAAAAAATTAAATATTTTGGGACCAGCAGTTAGCGTAATGACTATGTTGCTGGACTCCCATGTAGTCAACCACGGTTCGAGTCCCAGACCTTGTGGATTGAACTCATGCCAGACATGTTTACATGCATGCCCAAGATCCCGAGAGGAGAATGGAGGATAAGGGATTGCAGCATGGCCATTTCCTGGGGGTTGATTTCTCACTTTCTGTCTCTCTGTCTCTCTCTGCCTTTCTGGCGAGCGTGCACACAGTATAGCAAAAACCTCTCAAAAAAAAAAAAAAAAGGAAAAAATTTTGTTTACTGGAACCAGCAGATGGTGTAATGGTTATGTTGCAGGACTCTCATGTAGTCAACTGTGGTTTGAGTCCTAGACCCAGAGGCTTCAAACTCACATTAAGCACACATGTGCACGTATGCCCAAAATCCCATGAGAAGGAAGAAGAAGGGATTGCAGCATGGCCATGCCCAACCAGGGGGTGATTTCTGTCTTTCTATCTCACTGTATCTCTCCATCTCTCCAGCAAGCACACGTGCCCTATAGCACAAATCTCTCCCAAAAAAAGAATTTTTTTTTTGTTTTGTTTACCAAGAATTCATTTAAAGTAGAATGGAACCAATAAGAAATATTAAGTAGTCTGTCAGTTGAGTCCCATTGCGTGAAAAGTAATCTGTTGACTTTGTCATTCATTCTAAAATAAGTTCATTCCATAGGCCATTTCAGGATTGCTTCTCAACATCCTTAAATATTTTTGTAGCATTTGATCTCATTTGCCTTAGATTTTCTAGTTTGGGAAATAGCAGGTTTCCAGAAGGTGATGTGACACCACTTTGTGTTTCATCAGTAGAACTTTCTCTCCTCTGTTCTCTCTGCAGGCAGCAAGACAGGCTGTGAATGGTCTCTGGCTAGTGTCAACCTAGAGAGTAGCCCAGGCTAAAGCAAGCCTTGGAAAGTGCGAGGCCACTGCTCCCTGGGACTGTGACCCTTAGTCTGAAGGAGGCAGAGAAATCTCCTCCGAGTCTACTTTCTTTGTTTTGCTTGCTCGTTTTCAAGATTTCCAGATTGTTATCCGTATGCGAAAGGGTTACACTGTTAGAGCTGAGACCATGCTTTGTTTCTTGTTGTGTTCTCCACCACATCTCACCCAGTCCTTAGGTATAATGAGGCTAGCTGAGTGTGAATGAAGTGAATTCCTAATTATCTGAACTTATTACAAGCCTTAAAAGTTAACAGGACCTGGCACTAAAACAGATAAAGTTACTATAAATATTTTGAAGGTCAGGGATACAAAAGGGAGGAGACGACTTCGAGTAAAGATGCAAATAAGGTTTCTGTTCATACACAGAATGTTTTGGTTTCTTTTCTTTTAATAACCCCAATCTGGTTCTATGTCAATGGCTTTTCCTTAAAAGTTGAATCCTTCAAAGTCATTGAGCTGTGATAGTGCTCTCTGTCCCAGGAAAGCACGTCTAACCTGAAGAACTCAGGTACGTAAGGTAAGGAAATCTGCATCTTCACGAGTTCTCTGTCACTTAGTTTTCGGGTTTCCTTCTAAATCATAGATTCTGAGTTTCGAATTATCAGTAATAAAGGAAGGACTATAACTTGACTCAGGCCCAGCTGCTCAGGTCAAGCATGCTAGGGGACGCAGCCCCTGGGCAGGCTGAGGCCACATGGAAGGCCCGAGTTTAATTCCCTGCCTATCCTAAGATCCAGGGTGGCACAGGCCTGTAGTCCCAAGTACTCAGGAGACTGAGGCAGGACAATGGCAACATGGCAGGACCCAGGCTAAACAGATAAATAATAACTGTGCTCCACAGCAACTGTGGTAATAACATTTAGATACCAGCTCTTTGATCAACCTGTGCTATCTTACTCTCTCTTTAGCTACATCGCGTCCAAGAGTAAAACTATGCAGGGTTGGAATGAATCAGAGGCAGTCCTCAAAATCAGCACTGCCTGATACCATTTGTGAGTAGCTCCGAGCCTGCAGGGGCATTGTAGATATGCACTTTGTTTTCAACTACTGTATTGTATTTTTACTACTGTTCCCACTTTTTCCTTTAAAAATACATTTTATTTTTAATTTTATTTATTAGCATTATTCTTCAATTTTGCCCAGAGAGAGACAGACAGAGGGAAAGGAAGAGTGACAAAGCAAACCGCCAGGTTGGGGACTTGAACATTGGTGAGCTGCGTGGAAGTCCAGTGCCTCAACCACCACACCACCTGCCAGACCCTGTTCCCACCTTTTTCTACAACAAACCAATACTTCCACTACTTTGCTCTCTTTCTTCATTATTGCTAATAAGTGAGCATTTCTTAATAACAAAGTTAAGGTGGGGCCAGCAGTGGCATAGTGGTTAAGGTGCTGGACTCCCCACATGAGGGACCGCAGTTTGAGTCCTGGACCCAGAGGCTTGAAACTCGGGCCAGGTACAAGTGCATGTGTACCCAAAATCCTGAGAAGAGAATGGAGGAGAAGGAATTGCAGCACAGCCATCACTCCTGGGGAGGAGGAAGTGATTTTTCACTTTCTCTCTCTCTCTGTGTCTCCGGCTAGCACATATGGCCTATAGCAAAACTCTCTCACATAAATAACGTTAAGAGCAAAAGGGATGTGTTTGCAGTCTATGGCCTATCTCCCTCCAGACTGGAGCTTCTCTTTCTCTTCTCTAATAATTTTAGAACATGCTGTAGATAATCCTCGTGCCTCCTTTGTATTTACTGTGTCTCGTGTGCAGATGTGTACACTATGGGTTGATAGTAAGAAGGGGACGTGGAAAGTGCCCAGGAAACTGCTCCCAATCTCTCTCAAAGCCACCTTCACCTAAGCATTAAAAGGAAGCAGAAAGTGCTCCACTTCCAAATGAGTGCAGCCTACTTTTTCCACACTGCACTTTCTGTCCAGCCCGGCCCTCCATGGCCAATTACAGAGAGTGGGTAATGACTCTCAGACTTCCAGAGCTCCTTCCTAGAGCTCTAACGCTTGCACACTTCCCTAAGTAGCATACAGATCCAAGCCCTTAGTGTCACTTCACTAACCAAATGAGAACCAATCATCCTAAAAAGGAGAGCCTTAAACATGGTACAAGAGGGACAGTTAGAGCAAGTGCAGAAAGAAAGGAGTAGATTATGCATCGAGGGACACTCGACACACTGACAAAATCTTGGAAATGAGCAGGAAACTAATGAGAGAGAAGACAAAGGAACAAGGAACATTTCAGAGTGATGAGAAAATTTGAAAAGAGCAACGAAACAGGATGTATTACCTTAATTTTTTGTTAGTTTTATTTATAGAGTGATCTGGGTCTAAAGAGAATGGGAACTAGCGGTGGAAAGCAATAAAATAGGGGTGGGAAGGGAAAAGAGAAAGGGAGCCATTTAATCTCAGACATTTATTTATTTGTGCTTTTATTACGTTTTTCTTCATTTGTAAAATTCAAACAAGACAGTAGTTAACAGGGAGAGTGGTATACCTCTCTATAAAACTTGATCAATTCAAATCTTTCTTGACATTTACCTTTATAATACATACGGCATAAAACATATGATTAAGCACACAAGTAGTTTAAACAAGATTGAAGGGGGATGCTTATTCTTTATTTGCCAGTTTATTGTTTCTTTGCATTCACGCCAAACAATTATCCAACTTGGAGAAAATATTTGCAACATATAACCAGATAAAGGACTAACATCTGTAATATATAAGGAACTCTTAAGTATTAAGGGAAAGTGAAAGACAAAAACAAATATAAAATAAGTAAAAGAGATATGATGAGATAAAGCTCAGAAATGATATACATAAAAATAGCACTTATGCATATAAAAAAGATGTGCAACTGTACTCATAAGAAAAATACCAATAAAATTATACTGGGGGTTCCAGCAAGTGGCATTGTGGTTGTGGCACTGGACTCCCACACGTCTGAGCATGGTTCAAGTCCTGGACCTGGAAGCTTGAAACTCAGGCCAGGTGTGTGTGTGCCCAAAATCCCAATAGGAGGACAAGGGATGGCAGTGTAGCCATCCCTCCTGGGGGGTGATTTCTCACTTTCTCTCTCTATCTCTCTCTGTGGCTCTAGTGGGTGCACACACCCTATAGCAAAAAAAAAAAAATTATTAAAAGTACAATAACACTTTGTTGACAAAGCCATGGGGGAGCTGGGACTTTTGTACAGTGTTAATGTGAATTCAAATGGGTTTATCTTTTATAAAGTGAACTTTTTCACATCTAGCAAACTAATAAATGTGTCTGCCTTTTGACTTAGCAACCCCACTTCTGAAAATCACCTGAAGATATAGCTCCAAGCAAATGAAGATATATGTGCATAGGACTACCTGTTACAGCATGATTTGTAACTTCAAAATATTAGAAACAACTTAAATGATGGTAAAAAGAGAGTGGTTCAATAGACAGGGTGTCTATACAATGGAATACTATGAAGCTGTAAAAAAACAAGTGAAGAACATCTGCATTAATTCATAGAGAGTAATTTATATGACAGATAATTGAGTACAAAGACCAAAGTATAAAAGTGTAAATATAGTATGCTACTTTGTATTAAAAAAAGAAGAATATATAACAAAATATCCCTGTACCTTTTCATATGCTCAAAAAAACATAGAAAAAAACTGGTGGTACCATGGGCTTACTTGGTGGGAGGGAAAGGGGGCAGAGGATATTTGATAATAAAGGCATTTGGAATGGAATGAAAGCTTAAATGGCACAATGACATGATTCTGAGTTTACCTTTTGTATATTTATGACTTTGGATTAATACAAAAACCTAAAATGGAATACAAACACCAAAAAATGAACTGTAATACATTTTAAGCGAATAACATAAGTACAGTGAAGAGAAAAAAAAAGATAGTACAAATGACTTCTTAATATATTATTTACAATAGATTGTACATCTTAGACTAAAGAAAACACCAAATACTGAACGCCGGGTAGTAGGTTTCCTTCTTATAGATTATGGTTAAGCCATTCTGGTGCTACTTTCTGTGTATTCCCGAACCGAGCAAATAAGCAAATGCATTATAGGTAAGGAGATTCTTATTCCTCACAACTGGAAAAGGAAATCATAAATATTAAAAAGAGCAAGTAGAATGAAAACTGGGATAGTTAATAGACATTGGAAGAGTCAGTAGGAATTTGTGGTGTGCACACACACACACATAAATGCACATTCACCTATTTCTTAGCTCTGTCCACTGAAGTGCCCCAGTAGTTGTTGCACACATGTATCCAGCTCTTGGTATCTAACTCCCATGTACTTACAAGAAGCAGGAATCCCTGGGAAATGGCTGATTCTAAGGTTGTAACTGGGACATTAAAGGATGAGCCTGTAACAACTTGTCCCGGAAAGTAACAAGATGCTCAAAGAGGGACAGGGCATGCAAAGCTGTCTTGAAGAAATGGCCACTGAGAATCATTATCCTGATTTCTTTGTATTTTACCACCAAAATAAATGATGATAATAAAGGATTATAATTCATGAAATGAAATAAGAATCTGAGATTGTTATGATAAAAATATTTTTGGGGACCAGCAATTGGCATAATGGCTACGTTGCTGGACTCCCATGTAGTCGACTGCGGTTTGAGTCCCAGACCCCGTGGCTTTAACTCATGCTGGGCACATGTGCATGTGTGCCCAAGATCCCAAGAGGAGAATGGAGAAGGGATTGCGGGGTGGCCATCTCCCCTGGGGGGTGATTTCTCTCTTTCTGTCTTTCTGTCTCTCTCTCTTTCTGGTGAGTGCATGTGCCCTATAGCAAACACCTATAGCAAGAGAAAAAATAATAATAATATTTTTAAGGGACCAGCAGGTAGTGTGGAGGTTAAGGTGCTGGAATCCCACATGGCCAACCATAGTTCAAGTCTCAGACCCAGCAACTTGTAACTCAGCTGAGAGTGTGTGTGGGCAGGCTCAAAATTCTGAAAGGAGAATGGAGGAGAAAGGATTGTGGCATGGCCATCCCTTTCGGGAGTGATTTCTTGCTTTCTGTCTCTCTGTCTCACTGGAGGGTGCACACATCATCATATAGCAAAAATCTTTCTCTAGGGGGCCAGCAGGTGACGTGGTGTTTAAGGCACTGGACACTTCCACATGGCTGACCATGGTTTGAGTCCCGGACCCGGTGGTTTGCTTTCTCACTTTCTCTCTCTCTCTCTCTCTCTCTTTGTGTGTGTGCGTGTGTGTCTCTTTCTCTGGTCAAATTAAAAAATAAATTAATAATTAAATAAAATAATTTTTAAAAATCTCTAAGAAAAGAAAGATGATAATGTCACAGATAAAAGTTTGAAGAATAGTGGGATAGTTACATAATCTCAAATTATTTCTACAGGAGAAATACTTATTAAATACAAAGGGAAAAATGGTAAAACAATTATGGAGGAATGTGATAGACACTAAGTGATCAAAGCTACCATCAGTAGCAAAAAATGACACAATATAATCTCTGTGTTTTTCCTCCCAGAAATGTATTAGCTAAATATCAACAAGGGAAAACATCAGACAAACCCAAAATGAGAAGCAATCTACAACATAACCGGCCTCTAATCTCCCAAAGTATCAAGGTCCTTGGGGTCGGAAAAAGACTCAGCGCTCTTCCAGATTAGAGACAATTAAAGAGATATAACTCAAAAAAAAAAGAAAAAGAAAAAAAAGAAAAAGGCATGATCTAGCAGTTTTTGTTTTGTTTTCTTTTTGTTACAGATGACAATCCTGGGACAATTGACAAAAACTAATAAAGTCCATAGAGTAGATAACATTATTGCATACTTTTTAATTTTCTAATTTTGAAATTTATGGGGTGGTTATGTAAGAGAATTGCTAATTTTTAGGAAACGCACAGGGAAGAATTTAGAGATTAAAATAGAAGAGCACTATATCAGCAACTCACTCTCATAAAGTTCAAAAATAAATTGAATGGGTGTGTGTGTGTGTGTGTGTGTATGTGTGTGTGTGCATGCCTATGAACATGAAGAGAGAAAAAGAGAGAAGGAAAAAAATGTAGTAAAATGCTAACATATGGGTGATATATCTACTGGAGTTCTATATAGTAGTTGTATGATTTTATTGTATATATGAATTTACACAAGAAGTTAAAAGAAAAAAATGGAAAATAGTGGGAACATTTGGCATCCCTCTTGTAGTTTTCCAGTAGCTTCAACTGGAAGCTTCCAGAAAGATAGAACTCAAAACTTCTGTCTTACCTCCCAACCAGGACTTCAACTACACGATCCCGGCAAGGGATGAAGTGTGATTAATAACAGTGCCCGTGAGGCCAACAGGTGGAGTGGTAATTAAGGCGCTGGACTCCCACATGGCTGACCATGGTCTGAGTCCCAGACCTGACAGTTTGTTTTCTGTCTGTCTCTCTTTGGTGAGCGCGCACATGCCCTATAGCAAATTAAAATAATAATACTAATAATAAATAAAATTAAATAAATAATTCTTTCTGTAAAAATCTAAGAAAATACTAAGTGCCAGAGCTGTGCAAAAATACTCTTTGCTCCAGTTGCCTCTTTGCCCCAGAATAGGGGAAAAACGAGGGAGGGAAAGACCCTCTCCCCTTCAGGGTACACTCATCTTCACTGCAAGTGCAGCTTTTCTTCAGCTAAATTCCTCCTTCCTCCAAGAGGGAAAATTAGCCTCATTTTGTTCTAAGCTATTTCCATTTAAAATGTTCCCCAGTTAAAAATCTATAGGTTTCACAGTGATGGACTCACTTAGCATTTGCTCTACATTAGTCAGGCAACTGTGAAAAAGGATTAAGAATGCCACACTTGGTTTCAAAAATCTTAAGTTTGTGTCTCTGCCCCAGCTCTCCATTAATGAGCTGTCAACCTTTGGGTAAATCATTTGACCTTTTAAAACTCAGTTTCAGTATCTATAAAGTGGAGACATCCATACTTGTTGCCCAGACAAAATATATAAAAATGCATGTGAAGCACTTTATAAACTATAATACACTGTATGTCATTATTTATTTATATGAATGGACCACAGAAAGAAAATTGGATTTCCAATTCATCTCTCTTACTATAACTTTCTATGTATATGTAGTGAAGGGAAATAGTATTCAAGACAGACAGTCTAAACTACTGGCTCTGGGTAATTATCTGGTGGTATAAGTTGATTTTTTAAGTTTATTTACATTTTTTTAAACTGTATTTATTCCTCTCATGACAGGGACACAGACACCCTTGATGGGGTCTTCATGCTGCGATCCTCCCCCAGGTCCCACTCGTCTAAGAGTGGAACAAGTCGTAGCACACAGATATTGCTCAGAAAAATGTTATCACCTTAGCTCCTCATGGCCTGAGTTAGTCTTCAGATAGACACCAGTGTGTATGTGGCACAAATATGTCCTCTAAGAGACCTCATCCTGACCTTTCCTGTGTGAGCCAACAAGTTTAACCAAGGTCATTAGTGACCGAAGCTGACTGGGAAAGATGTCTTCCACCAGGAAGCCCAACGCACAGTGGTGGTCCCATATAATGCTGCTGATATCCTTCTCTGCCTTCCCTCCAATCAACTTGTGTACCCATCAGGGCCTTGGGAAAAATGATTTGCTTGCCTCTCCCTAAGAGCAAAGCACAGCAAAGCTGCTGTTTCAAGCAAATAAATAAATAAATAATATCAAGACAGAAATCCCAAGGGAGCTGGAATTGGCAGAGTCCTGTGACCTCAAAGAGCCTCAGCTCTGCTTGGTAGCTTGTGGTGTCCCATGATTTTTCTGAGTGCATTTGCATTATCGTAATGGTTGTTTGGTGAGGGTGGGGTGGAGCCACATCTTCAAGGCAACTCAGTCTCTGGACTCCTGCCAGCCAGCTGGTCAGCCAGCCAGCAGCATCCAGGTCTCAAGACATAGAGCTGTGCCTGCAGGGACTTCAGTCCTCTGCAGAGTCACCCAAGGCGAAGTCAGATGACTCAGCTCTTTTATTGGCCACTTCTCTCAAAGACTTTCACGTAGGCATGTGCCTTTGACAACATTCTCCCTATCAAAGTTTTGCGCAGGCCCATCTGGAAGCCCACCTCTTCCCGATCAATGGTGTGAACGTACACTTTCTCTATCTCTGTGCAGGTTCCCTGGGTCTTGCATTTCCAACCTATTCAATGCTCCCAGCAGACTCTTTAAATGAACTGTCATCCCTGTCACACTGCTCAGAATGGGAACCTCTCTCTGCTTGACTGGAGACGCATGGCAACGTTTGGCATGAAGCCTTGTTAAATGGGGCCAAGTTTCTATCTCTTTGACTTTATATATTCTATTTGGATCCCCTCCTCTGTTCCCCCACCAGCCCCCCACTGGAATACTGCTGAAGAGACCATCTGCCACAATTGCCCATACCCAGCAATCAAAATATTTTAGCTTCTTTCCCAGTCTGGTGTCAGCGACAAAATATGTGAGGCTTGCAAACTAGCCTTTCAGTATGTAAGCCTCTTCAAAAGCCAGGTGACACTGCCATCCGATTTGGCTCGCTAGCCCTATCCAGAAGACATAACGCTTTATAGTGAATTTTTCCTCATCAGACAAAAACCAAGTCTAAATATGAAAAGATCTGAGAAGGGGCACAGCTGCGGTCTTGTGCTCTGCCATATTATCTCAGAAAGCTGAAAACTAAACAAATGACAGATAATAGCCCTGGCAAGCACACAGAGCCTGGAGAGGGGTGGTCTTGGATGTCAGAGAAAGTCATCGGCTTTGGAATGCTAACACCTGTTCTCGGGAGGCCAGTGAGTCACACACGTACCCATAGAATATCATACTTGGACACACAACAGCCAATTGGCTACTCTGTCCTGACAAACCAAGGCACACACAGAGGTCCTTCTGCCATTCTTAGTAGCCAGGGGAGGCTGCATTATGCTGTCAAGATCATCTCTAACTGGGCTCTACTTAAATATTGCTATCTTTTATCTTAACTATCTGGTTCTGGAAAACAAAACAAAACAAAGCAAACAAACAAACAAAAAAAAAAAACCAGCAACTGTCATTTTTGAACTCTGACTTCAGGAGCTGGTCACCAGGGTAATAAAACAGTGATGTTAGACCCTACATACAGTTACACAAATTCTACCCAGTAACACTCGAGGCTTCTCCAGAACCTTCTCACACAATCACAAGGATACCATCTCCATGACGGGCCTCAGCAAGCATCATTTTTGACAGTGAAAGAACCTATACTTCCACAATTTAAACTATATTTACTACATTACACCTGCACCAAACCCCAACATTCTCCGTCTGTTCTGCACAGAGGCGTTGGATATGTAAACCATCATTCATATACCTCTGGTTCTTTCCCAGTGACCTTTTTTAGAGCAGTGGCAGTATAACTCTCACCATGGCAGTCTCCAGCACCACTCCAGGACAGGCCTCATAAAGCTGGCCTTTCACATTAATCGATCACCTTATTATGGGAGTAAATCAAAGCAGTTAAGTCCAGGTTTCCTGGGAGTTGAAGGTCAAATGGGGGGGCGAGGGGGGCGAGGAGGAGAGCCAACCTTAATCTGACAAAAAAGCTCTGTAAAAAAATCTGTATCAACTTTTTCTCTGTGGCCACCTACTTTGAAGGTAAGATTTCCTATTGGGTTGTCGGAAAAGTCATGATGCACTTTTGCATAGAAAATATATGCCATGACTTTTCTGACAACATGATATGCACACACACACACACACACACAGATAAACCACGGAGGCAGTACTGAGATGTGACGTCAGATCTGGGGGCCACACATCCTGATGCTTAGACCAGGAAATATGATTATCAAATAGACTGTTAGGTGTGAGTCTACACACACCTTTTGGAAAAGCAAGTATGAGGCTTACAACAAACCTTTCTTTGGTACTTTGTCTCCACAGTCAGTTCCTACATTTCTCAAATAACCTCCCAGGTCCATGATATATAATAAATGTTATTTTGCTAAATTTTCTAATTTGAATCCTGTGATGCAAAGAAGTTGCTCTGGAGCAAGTCACTTGGCTTGTGAGTGCCTCGGCTCTGGGAGGCCTTATGTTGGAAGGCAGCAGAGAGCAATAGTTAAAGGCACAGATTCTAGAGCCAGACTGTGTTCAAATCCCATGTTGCCACAAACTAACTTTGCAACCTTAGACAAGGCATTTAAGCTCCTGTGTCTCGGTTTTACAATCTATGAAATGGGGAAATAGAAATAGCTTCCTTGCAGAGATTCTGTGGGGATTTTTAAATTCAATCATGCACAGAAAAATAGCTGGGGTCCTCTCAAACAGTGATCCCTAACTTTTGTGGTACCAAGGACTGGTTTTGTGGAAGACAGTTTTCCTACTGACAGGAATGGGGTGTATATGGGTGGGGGGCAGATGATTCACGAGAGCACACAACCTAGATCCTTCCTTGCATGGCTTACAATAAGGTTCATGCTCCTATGAGGATCTATGCCACTGCTGCTCTGATAGGAGGCAGAGCTCAGGCGATAACACGAGCAATGGGGAACGGCTGTAAACACAGTGACACTTTGATCGCAGCCCAGTACTAGCCTGTGGGCCAGGGGCTGGGGACTCCTGCTCTAGAAAGAAGATCCTGAAGCAAAGATCGCAGTGAGACTGGTTCTGTGGGTGTTGTAAGTCCAGGGTGGTGACAGTGAGGGTAAAAGGGAAATGAAGGTATGGTGTGATGCAGTGTGATGCCTGGCCATGCTGCCTGTCACAAGCAGCTAAGAAGACATGCACTGCTCAGGAGGCACACTTTCAACACACAGGGACTTTTTTTTCCTTTAAATTTTATTTATTTAACTATTTCATGAGAGACAGAGACACACAGAGATAGACAGGCACCTTTAACATGGTCTCCTCACCAAAATCTGCCCCCCAATCTCAGCCAGCCCCAATAATACGTATGAGAAGGCCTACCAGCATCCACAGAGAGGCCTCAAGATGCAAACCCAGGATCTTCCTGTGTAGATCCAGGTGCGATATTTCTGTACCAGGGTCTGGCCCCACAAAGACTTTAACTGAATTTATGTGGTAGTATTACAAAGAGTCACTGTATCTCAAAGAAACCCATAGAAGAGAGAAAGGAAGGAAATTTATGTTTGGCTTCTTTCTATCTCTGAATTTCAATGGCCGATGTTGACTTTACAAAGAGCCAACTCCCTGATACTACTGGAAGGATTGTCTGGTTCCACGGAAGGCACTTTGACATTAGGTCCCATGCCTCAGCCAGGTCTCCAAATGGAGAGGTGGGAGTTGGTGCATACTAGATGTTGAAAGAAAGACACAGATGAGGAAATCTGAGAAGACACATAAGATTTGTACCCCTGCCCCACACAAAAGCATTTGGAACAGAGCCTCGCTCAGCTGAACACATGCAAGTGGTCTCCATTATCATTTACTACTGCTGGTTCCACAGCAGTAAACCACTCAGAGATTAGAGCCATGTTTCATTGAGAAAACAAACTCTGAACAGAAAGTCAAAGAACACAAAGTCAACTGTACTGGTAATAAAAGAAAATAAAAATTAAGATCTAGGCTCATTCTTGATAAGTAAAAAAGAGATTTTTAGATAAGCTAAAGAGAAGAACAGAGACACCAGCAGCTGCTCAATGATATGACCAAGTGCAGCATGTGCTGAATGTGGAAATAAGCAATGGCTACTCATGAAACCATCTAGATTCCTGCTCCTCTACCCCAGCAGGAGCCGTGGCTACATTCAGAGAGACTAATCTAGGAAAAAAGAAGGAGGAGAAAAGTGGCAGAATGGCCAAAGGCACACACACAGCAGGCAGGCTGCACATAAGATAGGAAGAAATTCTCCTTTGGAACAATCTCACAGGAATAGAGTTGAAGCTAAAGAGCAGCAAGAAAAACCCTCTTCCAATTTTACATTTCTGTTACAAGACCACTGGAAAATATTTAGGTTGAATGCAGGGAATTTAGAGAACTCAAAGCTCTCTGGGAATAAAGAAGGAGGTTGAGGGGCCAGCAGGTGGCGTGGTGGTTAAAAGCACGGGATTTCCACATGGCTGACCACAGTTTGGGTCCTGGACCTGGTGGCTTGCTTTCTCACTTTTCCTTTCTCTCTCTTTCTGGTCAAATTGAAAAATGATAATAACAAATGGAATTAAATAAGCAAATAAATTATTCTTCTTTTAAAAAAAGTTAGGAGGAGGAGGTTGATGAGACAGTCACTCACAGACTAATGTAAAGCTCTTAGAACACTGCCTAGCATAGCCTGAATATTATGTAAATATTTGCTACTTGGTATTACTATTATAATTACCTTTTCCATCCTTCATGTGATTAAAAAATATTTTTCCATAAAGCAGAACCAAATGTATATATACTTAAATGAACAGGAACAAGCAGGCTCTAAATCATGATGAACTGACTAATACTCACATATAGGAAAATGTGCAATATCCATCAAAATAAGTGCATACCATAATATGAGCTACCATTGCACTTATAGGGATTTACCAGAATGAAATGAATTTCAAATATAAATGAAGTAACACATGAAGAAAGTTGTTTATTGCAACCTTTGTATAATAACATTTGAAAGAATATCTAATTCCTTACTAATCTTCATTAATAAACAACTGGTTAAACAAACATATCCACACAGTGGAATATTCTGCAGTCACAAAAAGAACAAAGAACTATTTTATGTACAAGGAGATCTTCAAAAAGTTCATGGAAAATGCAAATGCTAAAAAACTATACATGGATTCCAAATATCTTTGTACCAATATAAACACACACTTTAATTCCATTTTCCACAAACTTTTGAAGTTCCCTCATACTTATATGGAAAGAGTTTCAAGATGTACTATAAAGATAAAATTAAAATTTTAAATATAGAACAGCATGTATAGAATGTAATTGTGAATAATACTACAACATACATGGATGTGCAGGTGTCTGCCCAATTGAGTGTTTTCCTATCCTTCATGTAAATATCAAGGAATGGGATTACTGGATCATGTAGTAGTCTTAAACATGGTAGAACAGCATGTATACAATGCAATCATTTGTGAACGAAGGGGGAATAGATATATGTGTGCATATATATAGGTGTATATATTGGTACAAAATAATTCTAGAAGAATCCATAAGAAACCAGTACCTTTTCCTACCTGGTAAAGAGTGGCTGACAAAGAGAAAAATGTAGAAGGGAGATTTTTTCCCTATATATTTTCTCTTAAGTATTTTTGAATGTCTTTGAACCATGTCAATGTATTACTAATTCACAGAAAATGAAACAATGTAAAATAATTAAGGTGACTTAAATTGTTTATTTTTTAAGAATTAAGATGGAATGTGCTTCCAGTTGCCTGTCCTCACATGACATCTTAACTTTCTGGATAGTTCAGGGTGTGGCCAAGGAAACCTATGGAGATCAGTAGTTGTAGGAACATCTGAGAGTGTCAGAGTGGTGTCACACATCTTTTATAAGATGGAGCTGAACTTTATTGGCCCAGAAATAGATTCAGATCAATACATAGTTGGGTGCAGGCCACCACTCAGCTGTATACCAGGTAAGATGTTTGATCAGGCTCTTGGAGGTGAGAATGGTTGAGGATCACAGCCATATCTAAGGAAGAAATTTATGATATTCATAAAATATGATGACTGGTCTGACTACAAAATGTAAATCATCATAGAGATGCCACTTTCTTCTTAGAGGAGCATCATGTGCTTATCTAAGACACATGATGGACCCACACATAAGAAAAGATGGAGTGGAGCCAGGAGATGGAGGACCTAGTGGATTGAAAATCACGTTAAATGCACGTGTGTTCATGCCAAAGATCCCAGGAGGAGAATACAGGAGAAGGGATTGCAGTTTGGCCATTGTTCCTGGAGGTGATTTCTCACTTTCCCACTCACTGTCTCTCTCTCTCTCTCTGTTGAAAACTCTAAAATAAATAAATAAAGAAAGATGGAACAGCAATATGGTAGTCAGGCATATCAAAAGTTACAGAGGTTTCATAGCTCTTATCAATATTTTATCCCTTCTGTTCCAAGAGATATTTTGTGACTTTAAATACACTTTTATAAATGTCAAGATACAAACAAGAGGTTGAAAAAATAATACAGTACATACAGTCTAAAAGGGAGGAAGATGTCCAGTACTCTAAAACTTCCTAGATATTGATAAGGAAAAGACAGAAAATGATATGAACAATTAGCAAAACATGAGAGGTAAATGACCAATAAAAGTGTGAAAAGATAGTCATTCTCACTATAAATCTAAGAAAGGAGAACTGAAAAAAAAGTGGGAACCCATTTGTAAGAAAGAGATTCTCAAAATAAATGGATGATTAAACTCAGGATTGATCAAGGATGAAGAAAAAGAGGCATTCTCTTCCATTTTGCTGAGAATACAAATTGCTATAAACCATTTTGGAAAATTTTTTGTAACACATATTATAAGTAACTAAGAGTAACACTTATTAAAAGTAAAGAAACACTGGGGCCAGCAGATGGTGTGGTGGGTAAGGCACTGGACCCCCACATGGCCAACCACAGTTCAAATCCCAGACTTGCTGACTTGCTTTCTCACTTTTTCTCTCTCTGGCTTTCTGTATGGCTCTCTCTGGTCAAATTAAAACAATAAAAATAATAATACTAATTATAGATCAAATTAAATAAGTAATTTTTTTATAAAGTAAAGAAACACACACTTTGACACATCTCTGCTATTTTTTTCTAATGTAACATATATATGTGTGTGTGTTAGAAAATAAATATGTGAGAAAAAATATGTCAATGACAGCATAATTTTCTAGCAGGAAAAACTTATAAATAATATTATAAATAATTATAAATAATCAATAATTATAAATGAATAAATAGTGATGTGTAAAGCTATTGGGATATTGTAAAGCCATTAAAAGAATACATTATTTATTTTTGAAAATTACTAAAACGGTACATTTTAAGTGTTCTTATTATAAAACAGTAAGTATGTGAGAGAATGTGTAAGTTAATTAGCTAATCCACAATGCATGTACATATACATATTTCAAAACACATTGTATATGATTAATATATGTATAATAGATCAAAAAATAACAAATGAAGAACCTAAATATCTTTTAAAAAATATTAATGGCCAGGTAGTCTGTTTATAATGATTTTTTAAGTGAAAAAATGTCAATTGTAGAGTGATGTATTTGAGATAATCCAAGTTTTACAGAAGTAAAAAACAACCAAAAATGCACATAACTGTTAATATATAGAGAGACATGAACCATAAAGAGAAGCATTTACAGGAGCATGCAAGGGCTGGCCCCATAGTGTAGCAGTTAACCACTGTGTGGAGGGAATCTGATTCCAAACGACTGACCAGGGTTTGAATCCTGGCCCCAGCACCTTGAAAAACACACTGTTGTGCATGCCTAGGAAATGATGAGGTGGAGGAATGAAGGAAAAAGGATTGCAGCGTGACCAGGCTCCATTAGTGGGTATTTCTCTCTCTCTCTCTCTCTCTGATGATACACATGCCCTTGGCATATTAAAAACAAACAGAAACAACAGACTAACATCATAGCCTACTAGAAATTGATGGTAGAAGTTATTGGATATGACCGTCAAGAACAGGATGCAGAGTGAGAGACAACAGTGAAGATTCTTGATTATTTTTCTTTTTATGTATTTACATTGCTTTATTAGTTGCAAGATCTATGGATTACTCTTAAAATTTTTAGACGCATACTTGAAACTGACAAAAATTTATACCAGAACGTGGCAGAAGGGGCAATAAAGTAGGAAAAAAAAAGACCAAGAAAGTTGGGTTAAAAGACTGTATAGACATACACTGACCCTCACGCACATTGCCTTGCATAAAACAATCAGCCAACACTTAGATACTAAGTGTGAAACAGTATCAAGAAGAAATTCTTGTTTAAGTATGTGTGTATATAGTACTTGAGTACAATGTCCAAATGACCTCTAGAGTGTCCATTTCTTGCCTTTTTTAACTGCCAGAAGGTTCATGCATTCACGAGAGAGAGACAGAG
The DNA here is from genome assembly GCF_000334495.1 of Tupaia belangeri chinensis. Classification (NCBI taxonomy): domain Eukaryota; kingdom Metazoa; phylum Chordata; class Mammalia; order Scandentia; family Tupaiidae; genus Tupaia; species Tupaia belangeri. The sequence continues at coordinate 55,710 of NW_006159560.1, forward strand.
CTAAAGAGGAAGCACCCCTACCCCATGGAGAGCTGTCATGCTAGAATTCCTTCTTCTCAATTTCTCTATCCTGTTAGAATTTTGAGCACACATGCACATATACCCAGTATGTCTTTTAAGCCACCAGGACCTAGATTTAAACTGCAAGTGGCCATGTGGGAACCTGCTTCCCTAACCAATAAGCCATGGGGCTGGTCCATGTCTCTCTCTTTTCTTTTAATGTTGGAGAGCACAGGTGCACACAGGAGCCCTCGCCTGGAGCTCATCACACCACAGTAGCCTTTCCCCAGCCCTCCAGCCCTCAGAATTCTAGGTACTCAAGCAGGCACCCTCCATGTTTTAAAGCTGATCTGGGGATCCAAACTGGAGGCTGGCTTATGACTTCCAATCTTGCAGGGCATTGTGTTACCACTGTGCCAAGGTGTCTACTCATACTTAATCAAAGATACAATCCCTTTCATGTTGAACATGTGAAACATATCCAGATATCTTTAGCTATTTGCTGTTATCATTCCTTTCTTCATCTACAAATATACCCACCAGCATTACATTTGTGAGGGGCTTTCACCCCACTGCATCATGCTTCCCATTTATAGATGAAAGTTCAACTCTTCACTTAATAACCTAAAAATGATCATGAAGTCGCCATAAAACATTGCCATTGTCTTCCATTCCCACAGAGGACAGGAAAGAGCTTTGCACTGCAAGCCCCCAAGTAGACCATGATATGATTCTGACTACACAGGAAGCAAGATGAAATAAGTTTAAAAAATAAATGTAGTGAAATCCATCAAAAAAGTCCACTGCTTGGGTAAATTCATATTAAAATTAGTCACAGATTCTTTATTACCATGCAACTGTAACCCTCCCACCCCTAGATATTATTACTCAAATAACTGCATTAAATCTCTACTTTGCTTTGTGCATGCAGACATGGCCTCAAAAACTCTGCAACAAAGATGGGAAGCAATTCTTTCAAGTTAATATACTAGTTTTGTGCAATTTGCATCATGAACAGAGCATATTAATGTATTCATTCACCATCTGTGTCCGTTGGTACCACGGCCAGTTACCCCAGAGGACTAAGACACCCTCTTTTGTGATAGACATTTGGACAATAACAGGGACTCCCAAATGAACAATGTGAGGTCTATATTATGTGCAGATGGAAGACAGATAAACAGGCAAACACTGCAGGTTTAGCAGTTTGCTCGGAATCCTCAGTCCTGGAGGATTAAGATAGGCACACAGAAATATGTCAAAGCTGGTCTCCATTCTTATAAAACACCATGCATGAAGCTTAGAGGATATTTTTATGTTCACTTTTCATTTGTACCAACAAAGAAAATTGTCATTTCATTTAAGAAGTGCCCTTTCTTGGGGAAAACCCAGCTGCTTGTTCATTTGCAATGTCCTTTAGACATTCTATTTTGTTTCCTCTGTGAGAAGCTTCAGGTTAAAAAAAAAAAAAAAAAAGAAAAGAAAATATCCATTGACAAAGAATGGAATGAAGAGTGAATGAGAGACTGGGAAAGAAAAATGGTTAGGCAGCTCTTCTCTTTTATATTTAATAAACATAAGGGGGCCTACTTTAAAAACCAAATTACATTTAAATTTGTCACTTTTTGGCACCTTAGTCACTTTTGAAAGTAACTTGAGAATAATTATCATATTTGTATAATATTTTCTACCTTCTCTGTTCTAGAGACCAAACACTGCCTTCCTTTATCATTCATCATTCTCATTGGCTTCATAGAGAATGGTGTCTAGCTACTAATGAGAGCTAAGGACCCTAATCCTTTTTTGGTGGCCAGCTCCAAGATCTTTCTGTTACTTGGTTACTATCCTATGAATTTCACATAATGTAAATTATTATTTTAGTAAAACTTAAATATGCATCGCACATAAATAGTGTAGGAATTCCTTTAGGTTTTCCAGGTATCTAGATAAAATGCTTTAGAGTTTATATGGTAAATCCTCAATGAAGAGCAATTACTTCTTCCCCCAAATGTATAACTATTCTAAATAGTTTATTCATTTATGCATTGAGTGCTTGTTAAGTGTCAGATGCTATAAAATATACTGGGAAGATAATGATCAATGACTTATTCCTTACCCTTGAGTATTTCGTAGTCCAGGGAAGAAAAAGACCTATGTGAGATAAATTATAACTCAACATGATAGGTGCCAAAATAGAGTTAGGTGTAAAGTGCTATGAGGGCATCAAGGAAATTTGGCCAACTCAGGCAGTATGGAAGTGCTTTGCAGGAATGATGGACAGTCACTTGGATCTTTAAGGATACACAGAGGTTGGCTAGGCAATAGATCTGGAAAGATGGGAAAGAGGGAGAGAGGGAGGAAGGAAGGCAAGGAAATAAAGAAGAAAAGAAGAAGGAAGAAAGACAAGAAGAAAGAAATTTAAAAAAAAAAAAAAACTCAAGAGACAATCATCAGCGTATGTTGTGTTCTCAGCAGTCTTGGAAAGGTTTTCCAGACAAAGGAAACAATATTTTCAAATGCAGGAATAAATGAAAGAACATGGCAAGCTTTAGGAATGACAGTATTCAGGTTTCTTTTGTGCAAAGGAAGATGCAAGAAAATGAAGTGGGTCATCAGGTTGAGACCACTGAGCGCTAGTGTTACTTCAACCTGGAAGAAATGGAAAGGCAAGGTGAATTTTTAAGCAGGGGTATCAAACATACAAATGTATTTATTGAGGACCAGTATATGTCAGGCACTGTTCTAGACTTAGCATGCACAGCAGTGAAACAAATGAACAAGCAAACAAACAAACAAAACACAGGTAAGAACTCCTGCTTTGATGGGGCTTATAACCTAATGAGGCATAACTGACTGTAAGCATAATAAAGAAATTATACAGCACATTTCAAGGTGATTAGTGCTAGGGAGATAAATGAGACAAGAAAATTAAAGGACAAGATCAGGTTTGTGTTTTAGAACAACTCCTCTCCATCATTAGAAGATTGGAAAGAGAGTCTAGATAGAACCACAACTTAATTCATGGCAGATATAATCAATCTAGGAACTGAAGGTATGCAACAGGAATGAAGAGAAGGAAGTAAATTCAAAAGAAAGAATAAGACTTGGTTGGGGGTATACTTCATGTTAGATTGAAGAAGAAAATGAAGAATAAAGGTTATGTTCATCAGGGTTTGAGTCATCATTAGGAAGGGAAGATAAAGAATTAAGTTTTAGTTCTATAATTTTATTATAGTCATATGTTGCTTGATTTCTCCTAGATGCAATAGAGGATGCAGTATCTCTTCATTCTTTGTAAAAAAAAAAAAATACTAAATAGATTCAATTGTCTGAGATAGTTTAGCATAGCCAACAACATTGAAGCACCCCAGAAATGGTTTCTGAGCATCTACATGACCATCCAATGATTTTAATGGATCATCCTGGGAGAAAAGGATTGGAAGATTTCTATACTTTTGTCTAATTATACTGTGCACCCTAGAATTAAAAACATAAAACACCAGAAGACCCATTCTTCATCCTGGCTTGGTTCTACAGGCCAAGCACTAACAGCTGTGGGTTCAGACGTAAGCCTGCACTGGGTGCAAATTCTGACTCCCTCATCACTATCCGGATGATCTTGAACAAGTCACTCATCTTTTTCATCCCTCTCTAGACATGGAGGTAGAAACAGCATCTTCTTCATAGGGTTATTTTAGATCAAATTAGGTCATCTGCATAAAATTCGCAGTACAGTGGCTCATAGTAAGTTTTCAACAAATAGTTACTGACATTACATTTGTTAACATCTCCATGAATCAGGGCTTTGATACACATTCTGAGACTCAGTGGCTCAAGTTTCCTTAGACTGGAACTGGATGGTGATGCCTTCAGATGCATTCCACCCCAACAACAGAAGTCCTGGTCTCGGAGTCTCCTTGGTGATTCTCAATGCTCCCGACCACCTGTGTTGTCTGGCATTGGTGCCTGTTGCTACAATCCTGGCTGCTGCATCAACGACAACTCCATCCTTGTGTGGGCGTGCTGTGGAGACAGATGGTTCCTCAGTACAGGGTAGGGACTGTCAGTCAGGAAGGGAAAGGCTGAACACGAGGCTGGAGTGTGGAATGTGGATCAAGAGCATTCCTTATGTGGATCCCATATCAGAAGTTAAAAGGAGGCAACTCCTTATCTATTCACTGTCAGGAAAATCCTGGACTCAACTAAAAGACCACTGAATTTTCTTTAAACATAGTCAGAGGTAGGACTAGTAGATGGCGTAATGGTTATGTTGCTGGACTCCAACACAGTTGCCTGGGGTTCAAGTCCCAGACCTGGCGGCTTAAAAAGTCACACCAGGTGCATGTGCTGAGTGCCCAAAATCCTAAGAGAATGGAGAAAGTATTGTAGTGTTGCCATTCCCCCCTGGAGGGTGATTTCTTGTTTTCTTTTTCTCTGTCTCTCTGGCAAATGCAAGTGCCCTATAGCAAAAATCTCTCTTAAAAAAAAAAAAATAGCCAGAGGTAGATGAGTAAGCAGATGAGGACTGCCCTGTTTATGGCACCACTCTTCTAATGAACGATTGGTCAGTTTGGAAAAGTAATCGGTCATTGAAGAAATGTTTCTAATGTGAAGGACCTCTCTGTATTGGTGCTAAGACTAACTGCATTTCTCCCCAGGTGGAAAAGACATGGCCACCCTCACCCCCCAGGTGTGAGCAGAGTCCAGATAGAAGGCACGAAGTGGCAGAGAACAAGACAGGGTCCCCTTGGAGACTAGTCAGAACAGTACTCAGAGAAAATTCTGGAAGCTGTAACTGACTCCAGCAGTGGCAATGTATTCTCTAGGGGTAGGAAGAGTTTGAAATGGTGAAAATAATAAGACTTTTTATTTCCTTTACAGTGAAAGAGGTCTTTATTCCACATTTCCTTTTATTTTTTGACCACATTTTTTACTTCCTTGTTTTCTGCATTCATTCTGGAAGATAAGAGAAAGAGAAAATTCAGGAAACACTAATATCTCCTTAAGTGGCAATATAAATCTGCAGCTGAGAAACTTCATTCCTACAGTTGGGTCTTCTTGCAGCTGATGAATAATGAAATTTACACCTAGTCTCAGAGAGACAAAGACAATTTCCTCAGACTACCTTCTTTGTTCAGGGAGAGTCTCTGTCCCCTACTGGTTACCTCGCCGTCGATCCTATAGAAAGACTAGTCCATAGTAAGGTGGTTTTTCCAGAGAGCAAGACAGGGATCTTGTGAAGAACCCAATTAACAAATCACAGTGTTGTCCAAAAGCTGGGCTTCTATTTTATCTTCATTTGAGTTTAATCATCCCTATACTTTGACCTTTCGAAAAAATACCATATTCCTTTTCATATAGATGCCGCCCAGTGTGTAGAATATGTGCTTATACACATGAGCACAAGCACTTGCACACACCTGCAAAAGGAAGAGGGAACAGGAACACAGAAAGAAATACGTGAAGTCGCACACAGCCACGTGGACTGATACACTCTGGCCCTCTGCCGAGTGAAGTCCAACACTCTATTGCAGATGAAGGGACATACAAGAATAAGTAGACCTAGAGGTAAGAATATGAGTTTGAGGATTCCTTCCATCCCCTTTGAAATGTGTTTCTGGTCAAGTCTGAAAATACAATCATTCAGCAAGTAAGATCATTTTCTTCCCCGTGAAAGAGCAAAGAGAAATCAGACACATATGGCACCAATCTCCAACAGCAAGATGAGAACAGGAAAGAAACAAATTTGGGGCAATGGAAACTGGCAAGGAAGAGGTGGGAGGAAGGAAGCCAGGGCTTTATTGATCTTGGGACTCCTAGTAGCACTCTCCAATCAATAGAACAAACTGAAGCCTCAGCAATCCCTTCGCTGTGTTTATAAATGTACAGACCCTAGGGCAACATTTTGGGGATATTATCCATCCAGACTCAATAGAAAGGACAAAATAAAAAATAACACACTCAAATGTTGGCAAATGTACCAACAAAAAGTCTCCCTGAGATTTAAGGATCAGTTTTCCCAAGACCTCTGCTCCTGGCCCCTCTGCCCCTTTTCTACCTTATAAATTATCGGGTGGGCAAGAACCTCAAGGATTCTAGAAAACTCCTAGATACTCCTCATTCTAACCCTTGAAAATTCTCAGACTTAAGCTGTTTCAAGGCGACAGGAAACAGCACTGATGAGTGCTCATTTGGTTTGAGTATCCCTTCTAAAGAATTAAGTCCAAATTCTGTACTGTATATTGAAACATTACACTATTAGTTTTTAGAAGAATCATAGCTGCGGGCCCTGTTTTCTGTGCCCTGGTGATTATCCAGTTTCACAGCAGTTCAAGACTTTTTGAAAGGTGAAGAGCTGCATATCATTTGCTCCCCAGATAACCTTTGCAAGTCAATCTCTCACACAAGCCTCTCCTTGCTGGTAGACAGATGCATCATGGGGAAGTTGGCATGATTCAGTCGATAACTAAAGTAATGTAAGACTGACACCAGTGTGAATACTGCTGGCTTAGATATTTCCTGTTTTTCAGAAGGAACAAGTACCCACTATTCCTGTCATTTTAAAGGAAAGAAACAAGGACCATTATTTCCTTGGCTTAATATTAATATTAAGTGGATGCCCACAAAATGTTGTCAATGAAAATCTGTGTTGAAAGTGATAATATATTCTGGAATGCTTGGCCCAGAGTTTTCTTAAGAAACAACTCTTAAAATAATGGAGTTTATGACAACAGTTCTGAAAATCTTCAAGTCTCAGGACTGGGAGTGGAGGGAACCGAACCGGTTACCTGCCATGTCTTTAATGTAGCTACTGACAAATTTTAAAAATTCACAGAGCTCCTCTTTCACGTCTGCATCATTCTCATTGACTGGTTAGGGCTCACAGCTCACTATTGGATGGAAGGTGGGAAGGAAGGCTGTTTGTTATTATAAATGCTTAGCCTGCTGGGGGCTGGCCTCAGTCACACGCCAATGTTGTTTTAATAGTTTTCAAAGTCATAAGGGTGGTTTTTTTTTTTTCCATGAGGAATTTTTATTTTCTTTGTGGTTAGAAAACTAACCTGCTGGATCGTCAAAAAAGATTAAATTTGCCAAAGTAGGCCGTCATATAAAATTAGGTCATCATTTTAAAACTGACACAAAGTTGTGACTTAGTTTTGAGGTTTTTTTTCCCCCTTTTTAAAAGATAACTTTACTCAGAGATAAACAGATAAAAATATCAATGGGGTTTTCTGGGTCTGTTTATAGTTAAAACATGGCTGGCATGGAATACATAAATAAATAAACAAAAAAAACCCCTACTTATTCTAACTGTTGGTCAAAAGAGGTAGTGGGAGGGCAATGATGAATGATTTTCAAGGTGACCTTGGGTAGCAGGAGTCCTGCTACCCAAATTGTGGTCTGCAGACCAGAGGCATGGACATCACCAAAGAGCTTATTAGAAATGAAGAATCTTGGGACCAGCAGAGGGCATAATGGTTATGTTGCTGAACTTCTATGTAGTTGACTGCAGTTCAAGTCTCAAACCCAGTGGCTTAAAACTCACACCAGGCATGTATGCATACGTGCCCAAAATCCTGAAAAGAAAATGGAGGAGAAGGGGTTGTGGTGTGGCCATCCTCCCAGGGGGTGATTTCTCACTTTCTGTCTCTGTCTCTCTGGTGAGCACATGTACCCTATAGCAAAATTCTCTCTAAAAGAAAAAAATGCAGAATCTCAGGCCTCTCCCCAGACCCAGTGAATTAGAATCTTCACTTTAACAAGAGCTACCTGGTGTTTCATTTGCATATTCAATTAGTGAGAATTTAATTCTAGTGTTAATGTCTGCAAGAGGAGCAAAAATTCTCACAGGGTATATAAATTGGAGTTATTTACTACCCAAGAAATATCTAATGGGATATCTGATAGAATCCTGAGGGAAAGATGGAGGGAGGAGAGAGAGAGAAGGCGGGAGAGACCGCACAGTCCTAGGTTAACTTAAGGCAGTCATAGGCAGTTTACTGGGTTCACGAAAGATAGTGAACTTCCTTCTGTTTTAACATTGTGTGAATCTGCACGTTAGCTATTATAGCTGAGAATTGTCTGCATAGAGTTGATAAAGACATTTACTTCATTATTTTGTGTAAACATTTTACAACTGAAAAATAAAAAGGAGAACCTGAGAATCTTTCTAAATTAGCATAAAAATCCAAACCTACGTGCAAAGGTCCCTGATTCACACCCCATGGCCTCCCTGTACATGTTGACCACACACAGGA
>NW_006159560.1:64245-96214 GCF_000334495.1 Tupaia belangeri chinensis
GAATGCCTACAAATCAGTCAGGTTAAGGCTGGGAGAGGATTGCAGCAAGGGAACGCTGTTGCAGGTGACTCTTTCTCTCTCTCTGCCTCTTTTTCTCATGGAAGAAATAAATAAACTTTAAAAAAATTAAAAACTATGTCAGCATAAAAATCCAAGTCAACTCAAGACTCTGCAGATGGTAAGTAAATGATAAAGAAAAATAAGATGAGGAAACAGGCTATACCAATACAACTGCTTAGCCAAAGTTAGTTCAAAGTTTTGCCATTTTTTGTTGAGCAGGAATTATAAGTAAACATCGACCCTACACTGTTTTGAAGCAAAAATGGATGAGTAGGTATTGAACATTGACTATACGCTGGGTCCAATGGTAGGCCCAATTAGAATTATTTTTGTTTGGTTTTGTTTAATTTTACAGCGGCCTATATGAGGAATGAATTCTCATTTCCATTTCACTAATGAGAAAATTGGGGTTTAGCAAGGATAAAAATTACTGTCTAAGATTACAAAACTAATACATGGAAGAGGTAGGATTTAAAGTTCTTTTGGTCTGACGCTGCAGTGTCTCTCAGCCCTGACATGCTGCTAAGTGTAGCTATTATAAAAGTAAGTTCAACATTTAATAAAATGTGTACAGTTATGCTGCTTTGATTTATTATAAAGCAAATGATCCTTTTGTCTTTCTATAGTCTTAGAGTAAAAGAAACTATTTGCATATCATTAAATCTAGATATATGAGCTGGAAAGGCCACAATTGATAATTTCAGTAAAAATTCCAGCACGCACAGTCGCTAGAACAGATAGATGACAACCATTACAGCATTCTTCCTGAATCAGGCTTATTTACAGTTGGGGATGCCATTCTTCACTTACAAAAATCTAATGTAACTTCAAAGGGTCATTACAGTTTACCACGTTGGTATTATGCCCTTTAAATCATGCATCATCAGAGGAATTACCTGAGAAGACTGAAGGTAGAACTCTAGAGACCAGTGTCATGTGTAGGCCACATAGAATGTTTCAGCCCAAGACACAGTTAATAATATGAAGTTGTTAAAAAGGTCTCTGGGGTGTGTGTATGTGTGATACATGAACTGGAAGCATTAATGAATGTTAAACTTTGGTCATGATAAGTGTAAGTGACCAGTAAATGTAATTTGTAATTCATTTAAAATTTGTTGTTGCTGTCATTATTCAAACATTATATTGCTTTTAAAAGCAGCGAGAGCTATTGTGTTAAAGATCCAACTCCTTATTTCATGGATGAAGACAGAATAAGATTCAGAATCCATGACGACTTCATGAGTGCCTGCTGTGTAGTAGACACTGTGCCAGACATTGTCGCGCGATGTCTCATTTCTTTGTCTACACTCTGATTAAGTCACTAAATCTGACAGCGACAAGTTAACATACCTAGGTTACTCAAGTAGTCAAGATAGATGGAAGTCTAGAATCCTGGATTATGAACCACCAAATTCTACACTTTTCCCAAAACATTAGTGCTCGTGTACAGAGAAGACACCTCAGTTTTCACATCCTGGTTCTGGTTCAGATCATTTAAATCTAATTTTGTTTGCTCTACATAAAGATTACAATCTTAATCAATAGTCCATAGACTATATCTGCTAGGCTGTTTTTCCAATATTAAATACAGATGACACATAAAGTCACGTTTACCTATTTTATCCCCCTTCAGTCGAAGGACACCAACTAACAGGATAATTACTTGCTATTTGCATTGTCATCCTGATGCTAGATCATTTCCCTTTTACCCAAATATGTAGAGATACACCATGGGGTGGGTAATTTCTATCATTTCAATAGACCCCACTCTGTAATAAACAGATAATAAAAAGTATCTTATCTCCTTCATATAGTTAAAATGTCAAATACTAACAAAGCTACTTAGTTCATTTCCCTTACATGTGGGAAATCATTCGACTTATGTGAATGAACTTTCAATATACTTTTAAACTTGACCCACAAATTTTATGTTACAATGGATTTATTTTCTTGACTGTATTTTCTCATGCCACCCCCTATTAAAAAAAAAAAAAAGAGGGGGATCAGGAAAAGAAGGTAGTGTAGGAGTTAAGGCACTGGACTTCCAGATGGCTGACTGTGGTTTGAAACCCAGACCAGGAAGATTGAAACTCATGCCCAGCACTCACACACGTGTGCCCAAAATCCTGAGAGGAGAATGGAGAAGAAGGAGGCCATCACCCCAAGGAGGTGATTTCTCACATTTTCTCTTTCTCTATATCTGTCTCTCTGGTGAGTTCACACACCCTACAGCAAAAATCCCTCTTAAAGAAATAAAAAGAGGATCAAGGCGAGGAGGAGTAGAGAAATGAAAGTGTCCTACATGGCCACCACTTGAAATAATAATTGATAAATTCTGACATGCAGGTTAATGAGGAAGCAGAACCTGCTCAATATCATATAATGAATTAGGGACCCAATTCATTATAATCTGATAAGGTCCTTGCACATTTTCCTTCCTTTAGCAATGTCTTGCCATTTAAAAGGGTAGATTGTTGAAAGAGAGAAATAGAAAGAGAAGGTAGAGGGGCCAGCAGGTTGTATGGTGGTTAGGGCTCTCGACTGCCACATGGCCAAGTGCAGTTCAAGTCCCAGACCTGCTGGCTTGCTTTCTCATTTTTCCTCTCTCTCTGTCTCTCTCTAGTGAGCACACAGGCCCTATAGCAAATTAAAATCGTAATAAATAAATAAAATTAAATAAATAATTCTATAAGAAAAAAGAAGAAAGAGAGAAGGTAGAAAAAGTTTGTTAATAGATACATGTGGCCATAAAAGGATTCTTTTCTTTGAAGTTTTCAAAGATAGAGCATTTTTGGTCTCTCTCTGAAAAAAGAAAAGTCTGGGTGGTTGACTAATTTCTAACTATTCAATCTACTGATTTTGCCACCGAGTAAGAAGTCTATGTGTGAACTAATAGGCCTTATATTCCACTCAGAAGAAAAGGAAAAAAACGATATAAGAGAAAGATGATTATAATCAACTGATGAGATTTAGAAAAGTAAGCAATGACTAGCTCATCTTTTCCTGAAAAATAAGAAATGCTCAGCAACTAAAACTTTAATTGTGATCCTTTATCCACAATGACAATGATAGAGTATGTTCCAAATCCTAGAAGCTTTCTTTGCATTTTCTGTAGGAGACAAATTATATGAAAGTTAGATGAGGTAGTAATACATGTTACTGTAATACATTTCAAAAAATACCAATTCGCTAAAAAAATTTCTTAAGGTTTTTTTTTTTAATTATTAAAGGACACGTGCATTTGAGGGACACAAATGGCTGATTATCTGTTGATGATAACGTGTGTGATGTCTTCATCTAGACTGGTGTGAAGTGTATTCATGTTGAGTGAATTCATTTTACATGCTATAGTGATGTACAGTGATTGAATGTAATAATAAAAAAGAGGGCATATGCACGTGTTAGAGAGATAGAGAGAGAAAGTACCCACATAGGGCCCGGTCATGATGAAATCCATTTTTCTCCTCACACATGCACAGTGTGTTTTTCAAGCTGCCAGAGCTGGGACTCAAACCACAGACAGCCATGTGGGATCCAACTCCCTATGCATAACACTTAATCACTGTACTACAGGGCTAGCGCTCAGTTCAGTAAAATTTTACAAATTTACCAACATTTGTTAGTGGGCTGTTTTGCCCCAAGTCTTTGGTAGTTTCTGATTGAAAAATAGACTCATGGAAGATTTTCATTTAATCCTCACCATTCGGAAAGCAGAGAAACATGGAATGTTCTGTAGGGAGGAACTTTAAGGACAACTAATCCAATTTCCTCATTATCTGAGAAAGATAATTGAAGCCCAGAGAAGTTAGGTAACAGTGCCTGAGGCCAGACAATAGTCCTCTGGTTCTTTTTCCACCTTTTCCCTTTGTCTTAAACTGTGATTACCAGAGCAGTTTATAAAAGGTTGGAAGAGATACAGCTATTTACCATTTTGTCCTTCTCAGTGAATAGCTATCTACTTGGGCTTGAATATTTCCTATGATAATAAACCCACCATTAAAATATTCCAGGGCAATTTTTACTTATGTATTAAATCATTTCTCAGAATTTTCCAACTTTTCTTGACGTATAAAGGCATTTAAAAAAGTATAGTTGACTCTGCACCAAATCACTTCTAACCCGTTAAAGGGTTAAAGACCAGATTAAAACAGAAATGGTAAATATCATGGGACTAGTCCATGGCCTGGTGGTTAAAGGAGCCAGGCTTCAGGTTGCCAACTATATGGCTCTAATCCCTCCCTGGTGCTGTGCATGGGTGCCCCAAATCCCAACAGAATGGAGAAATGGAAAAGAAGGGATTGTGGTATAATCATGTCCACTGGGGGTGCCTTCTCTGTGTCTCTCTGTTTCTCTGGTGAGCACAGGCGATCTCTGGCCCTCTCCAAAAACGTGGTAAATGTGATTAATATTATAATAAAATTGGAGAATCCAGTTAAACAGCTCAGGTTCAGTATTGCATTATTTACAACTTGAAAAGGCCAAAGGATTTATTTTCCTAAAGAGTGAATTGGGGTGAAGAAGACTAAATTAAGAGGATTATAGAGACCAGCAGTTGGCATAATGGCTATGTCGCTGGACTCCCATGTAGTCAACTGCAGTTTGAGTCCCAGACCTGGTGGCTTAAACTCATGCCAGGAGTGAGTGCATGTGTGCCCAAGATCACAAAAGACAAGGGATTGTGGTGTGACCATCCCCCCTAAGGGGTGATTTCTCACTTTCTCTCTCTCTGTCTCTGTCTGTCTGGTGAGCGCACATGCCCTATAGCAAAAACCTCTCAATAAAATAAATAAAAGAGGATTATATAATTTCCTCAATTTTTTAAAATTCCTGTTCAATATCACTAGCTTCTACTTCTTTCATAATTGAACTCTAGAAAGAGCAATTGCCATGGCGTAGATCAATACCTAATTTTTGAAAGTTAAGTTTGTTTTTAAACGAAACGGGTTCTTTCAGGGGAAGAAAAAAGCATAATGATACCTAATGAAAAGTACTGTAACTATCCTGGCAAATTTTCTATGTGAAATTTCAACAGAAACCATCAATTATAGTAAATGACCAATAAAAATGTTCAATCAAAAACTCATTTTAAGATACATTGTTAATGAACTGTATATAATGATGCTTAATCAAAACCCGACAGGATCGCATGGGAGGAAAGTTCCACAGGACCTCAGGAACACTATTGTTCTGAACAAAAGATAACAATAAAACTGTATAATTAATAGCCTGCAGTCATGTGGCACTCTCTGGGGAAACTCAGTTTCAAAGCAAACTCCATTGTTTTTCAAAACACAGGAATCACACTCCATAATATCGCTAATGCCATCAGCAAGAAGGCACCATTTTTCAGGCTGTTTTTATTTGACATGAAAGTTTTTGTTGTTGCACTGTACTAACGTATAATGAAGATGTGAAATCAGTGTATGCTGACTCAAAGGTAGAAAAAAATCCGTCTTGATTTTATCTCTTTATAATCTAGAAATGACATACTATTTTTTTTTAAATGTATTCCAAGAGGATATCTGTATCAAATAAGTCTTTATGGAACACTTATTTTTTTCCTAGGGTGACAACTGTCACAGTAACAGATAACAAAGGGCACTTCTAGATCCTAAGATCAAGAGCCCTCAAGGTACACATGAAAATATTTATGGAAAAGTTTAGAATGAGAGATATAGCAGAGTGTAAAAGCCACTTCGTTATGTCAAACATTTACAGGATCAACTGTGTTAAACTTAGTATACCAGTTTAGATTGCTGTCAATTCTCAGAGTGGTGTCTGTATTATTAGTAATAATACTTGGTAGTATATGTTATATGTAGCTCATATATGAAATCAGAAAAAATGTTTGCTAATCTTATTTGCAAGAAAATAAAATAATGAATATTTTATTTTCACCAAGCTCACCAAGAACACAAAGGAAGGCATGAGCTCTATTTATGGAAAGTATCAGTCAGAAATCAGGGCTGTAGCATTTCACTGCTAAAAATTTGGAGTAAAGCCATTGGTTGATATGCTGACATGTCGTTTATTTTTCAAAAATATGCTTCCTGGGAACCAGCAGTTAGCGTAATGGCTATGTCGCTGGACTCCCACGTAGTTGACCGCGGTTTGTGTCCCGCACCCGGTGGCTTAAAACTCACGTCGGGCACGTGTGCGTGCATGCGTGCCCAAGATCCTGAGAGGAGAATGGAGAAGAAGGGATTGCAGCGTGACCATACCCCCTGGGGGGGTGATTTCTCGCTTTCTGTCTCTATGTCTTTCTCTGTCTATCTGGCGAGCGCATGTGCCCTATAGTGAAAACGTCTCAAAAAAAAAAAAAAAATATATATATATATATATATGCTTCCTGAGTGTAAAAGGCCTATCCGAGTAGCAGCTAAGGCACGCTGGACTCTCACATGGTCAACTGTGGTTTGAGTCCTGGACCCAGCAGCTTGAAATTCATACTAGGCACTTGTGCGTAAGTGCCCAAAATCCCAAGAGGAGAACGGAAGAGAAGGGACTGTGGTGTGGCCATCTGCCCTGGGGGTGATTTCTTGTTTTCTATCTCTCTGATGAGTGCACGAGCGTTGTAGTAAAAATCTCTCAAAAAAACAAAAAGGCCTATTGTGAAGCCTGCAAAGTGGTTAATATTCCCTATTTCAGCTATATCTAAATTCAGAATTAAGAACATGATAATAAATAAAATTCAATAAATAATGATTCTTATAAAACAAACAAACAAAAAAACATGGTAAAGCCAATGTATATTTTCAAGTCAATCAGTTTAATCAGTCTTGTGGACAGTAAAATTCAATGACTTAGTTAGAAATAAGAGTATAGCTAAGCAATGGAGAAACCTAATTTCCAATAAAGTCTCATAAGCAATGTCGTTGCTATGCATTTCAAAATGATTAGTAATAAAAACATTAATAATGGCTATAAGTAAGCATTTTTTCAAAAAGACCCTGTACTGAGCACAGAAAATCACAAAGGAAATCCTGATAATTCAGAATTGTCAAAACAAAAACAAAAATTAAATAGTAAAAAAGGGAGAAAATGAATTCTCCCAGGGAGATGTTGATATGTATGATGTCAGATTATATATCAGCTCTGTCTATCTATAAAATCTATTTATTTATTATGTAAGAGTCAAACACTGATACGTAGATAAAGTCCAAACATTGATGATAGCTATACTATGATCCAGAACTGAAAAAGAGAAGAGAGTGAAAAGGCAAAGGCCCAGGAAAATTATCTAAACTAACAAGGACTTAACTGCTACATGGATCTTTTCATGAGCATATCATTACTTTCAAGAAGTTCCACTTGGGGAAGGTCATTTCTAATGTATCGATAAGTAAGTGGATAAAAGTTCCTATATGGGTCCTGTCTGAGTTTGTTTTGTGCTGCTACAAGAAAACACTTAAGACTGGGTAATTTATAAAGAAGAGAAATTTATTTTCTCACTGTTCTGGAGTCCGAGAAGTCCCACCCAGATCATTCAGGTTCAGCATCTGGTGAGGGCTGCTCTCTGACTCCAAGATGACACTTTACGCTGCATCTTTTGGGAGAGGAGGAATCCTGTTTCCTCACAGGGCATAAAGAAGAGGCACAAAAGCAAGAGGTCTGAATTTCCTCTCTCAAGTGCCTTAAGAAAGGCCTTAATCCCACTCATCGGAGAGGAGTTTTCATGGCCTAATCACATTCTAAAGGCCACACTATTTTTTTTTTTTAACGTTTTAGCCATAGGGTGCATGTGCTCACCAAAGAGAGACAGAGAGAGAGAAAGTGAGAAATTACTCCCTGCAGAGGATGGCTAAGCCACCATCCTTTCTCTTCCATTCTCCTCTTGGAACTTCAGGCACACACACCTGGTATGATTTTCAAGTTGCTCAGTCTGAGATTCAAACCTCAGTCAATCACGTTGGAATCCAGCACCCTAACCACCATACCATCTGCTGGCCTCCAGGCTATACTTTTAATACTATCCCATTGGGAACACCTGAATTTTGGAGGGAACACATTGAAATCATAGCCTATCCTAATCTCCTTCAGATGTCTTCTAAAAGAAAGAGTAGGCTCAACTTTTAATAAATGTCTTTTGGATCACAGGGCAAATCAGTCTGTGTTCAACCAAAAGATAGAAACCACGCCAGTAATGGGAACAAGAAATTTTAATATACAGAATTATTAAGTTGGTAAAAGAAGTACTAATAAGAGCAAAGAGACTTAAATAATATAGAAAGAACAGCTCCATTGTCTCAGACTTGTCTAATCTCTTTTTCTGACTTCTTAGGTAATCTACCTCAGGCCACATTTCTTTAACCTCTGTCAAATTTGGAGCTTTAATCCCTTCTGACTGACTAATCTGCACCCCATGGTGGTGTCACACCCACAGAACTAACAAGGAACAGCAGCTTCTGAAAGAAAGTAGTCTTAATGGAAACTCAAAAAGAAATAAACTCTATTTGTAAGTTTTTGAGAAACCTCCACATAGTTTTTCACAGAGGCTATACTAATTTACATTTCTACCACCAGTGTAAGAGGGTTCCCTTTTCACCACAGCCTCATTAGCATTTGTTGTTCTTTATTATACATTTTGAGCTCAGCCATTTTAACTGGGCTTAAAGGGTATCTCACTGTGGTTTGATTTGCATTTCCCTTATGACAAGAGACTTTACACTTTTTTTGAGACTGGATTGAACACTGTGGCACATATATACTGTGGACTACTATTCAGCCATAAGAAACAATAAGACCTTATCACTTGATTCAAAGTGAATAAACACAGAGGACTTAATGCTTAGCAATCAGCCAGACTGAAAGATACACACCATATATTCCCCACTCAATATGTACTGAATGTTTGCACTCTGTGGCAGATATTGAAAGATCCAAAGTTATGAAAGTAGAGAGAATAAGTGTAGATAGTAGACTAGAAGGGAGAGAAGTGGGTGGTGGAGAGTAGATTGTAGAGAGTAGGTGGTGAGGTGGGTAGGAGGGTCAAAGGGAAGAATCGTTTAACAGACAAAGGAATCTAAAGTTCTCTGTTTAAAAAAACAGCTAATTTTGCTTTGTAAAGCTCTTTTTAAAGTAAACTCATACTTCCTTTATTCTTTTCTTATACTGCAAAAGATATGGCCCTTTTCTACCTTCCTTATACTTATCCAAATGGCAGTGTTTACAAAGATGAAAAGAGAAACAACATGCATAAAATGTTAGGTGTTAGGATACTGCCCTCAGACTCTGCACAGCAATCCATGTACTTAGGAAGTCCTCTACCCGACTCCCCTTCACTCAATAAAACCACTCCGGCTTTGGACTCATAGAGACCTGTCATGGACTAGATGTTAGGCAACAAATTCACCTTTGTAAGCCTAACCTATAACTAATTCTGATAGTCCTAACCTCAAAGGGTTATGGAGAAGTAACAAAAGTAGTAATATAAGATATTTAGCATTGAAGAAATTTAAGGGGCACGGCAGAGATGAATGAGTGAGAAAATGATACATTGGCCATACGTGTCTTTAATCATAGCATTAACCATAAAAACTGTAGCTCACTGTGGCAAGCACTGGATGCTCTCACCTCACAACAAGACCAGTAAGTAGGAATTAATAATATCTCCTTATGGATGAAAACATAAAGCATGTAGAATTAAATGACTTGCCAAGGTCAAATAATTAGATGGTGATAGCAATAACTAATATTTATATAGTACCTATAACGTGCTGAACTCTGTTTTAGACATCAGGGATACCTCTACCCTCCTAAAGATTCCAGTTGGCCTGTTGGAGGGAGCACAGATATTCTGTTGTATCTGTGTGTACTCTTTTTTTAAAAAAATTTTTTTAATTTACTTTTTTAACCTATAACTAATTCTGATAGTCCTAACCTCAAAGGGTTATGGAGAAGTAACAAAAGTAGTAATATAAGATATTTAGCATTGAAGAAATTTAAGGGGCACGGCAGAGATGAATGAGTGAGAAAATGATACATTGGCCATACGTGTCTTTAATCATAGCATTAACCATAAAAACTGTAGCTCACTGTGGCAAGCACTGGATGCTCTCACCTCACAACAAGACCAGTAAGTAGGAATTAATAATATCTCCTTATGGATGAAAACATAAAGCATGTAGAATTAAATGACTTGCCAAGGTCAAATAATTAGATGGTGATAGCAATAACTAATATTTATATAGTACCTATAACGTGCTGAACTCTGTTTTAGACATCAGGGATACCTCTACCCTCCTAAAGATTCCAGTTGGCCTGTTGGAGGGAGCACAGATATTCTGTTGTATCTGTGTGTACTCTTTTTTTTAAAAAAATTTTTTTTAATTTACTTTTTTATATATTATTTATTTTAATTTATTTATTTACATTTATTTGCTATACATCAATATAGTATACGGAATGAGATTTTCCATTCAGAATACAATGCATATTGGTTTAATCAAGGATATTACCATACATGTTATTGTCAACAAATAATTTTCTATTTCTTGTTTCTTATATATTTTGCTTTTTTCCTCCTTGATTCCCTACCTCTCATCCTTTGCCAATTCGCCCTCTTCTCCCACACTGTCTCTGGTATGTACAGTTATTTTCTATGCCTTTTTTTTTTTCACATTTTATTGATTTACTGAAGATCTTAATTAAACACTTTCAATACCAAGCACAGCTGATATATACATATTTATGAACACATGTCTGACTTTAGGCGTAAACCTCAGTGAGTAAAGTGAACATACTATAAAGTAGCACCTCGCTGGGGCTATATAACTTACTGCAGTCATTAAATAGGTATTAACAGGTATTTATTTAATGCACTTTTTAATTTAAAGAAAAACAAATTTAGTTTTACTAGATCAAAATCAAAAAATGTTTAGAGAAATTTTCTTAAAACTTAAAGCCAGGAAAAAGGTTAGGATTCAGTTCAGACAGTAGGTAGATGAACCTATCAACAGTTCAAGAAAAGACAAAAATCCTTAAATGTGGAAATCAAAACATTGAAGAAAATCAGTCTAATGTCAAAAATTCTATTTCACTAGTTCAGTCTCATGTAATTAACTCTCTTCTATTGAATTTACAGTGTTAATGTCATCTTATCTTTCCATTTAAACTCTGGAAGTTAACATTCTAGACTTGTCACTACTGTTAGGTTGGCCATTCTCTTGTTTTTGTTTTTGTTTTTTTGGTTTTTTTTGGAGAGGTTTTTGCCATAGGGCGCGTGCGCTTCCCAGAAAGACAGAGAGAGAGACAAAGAGATAGAAAGCAAGAAATCACCCCCCAGGGGGGATGGCCACGCCGCAATCCCTTCTCCTCCATTCTCCTCTCGGGGATCTTGGGCACACATTGCCCGGCGTGAGTTTTAAGTCACCGGGTCCAGGACGTGAACAGCAGTTGACTACATGGGAGTCCAGCAACATAGCCATTACGCTAACTGCTGGTCCCTCTTGGTTGTTTTTTGTACTCTTATTTTTGTGAGTCTAACTTTAGTTTTCCTGGTATAACACTCCCTTCAGCACTTCTTGGAGAGCTGGTCTGGTGTTGGTAAATTCTTTGAGGTTTTGTTTATCTGAGAATGCTTTTGTCTTTTTTTCCCTTATGAAAGATAATCTTGCTGGGTGTAGTATTCTTGGTTGAAATTGTTTTTCACTTAACACTTCAAATATATTTTCCCATTCTTTCCTTGCTTACATTGTTTCCAATGAGATGTCTGACATCAGCCTGATGGTATATCCTTTGAAAGTAACTTGACATTTCTCTATTGTCATATTTAGTATTTTGTCTCTGTCAGTGGTTTTGGTCAATCTGGCTATGATGTGCCTTTGGGGAGATCTTGGATTGATTCTATGTGGGGTCATTTATATTTCTTGGGTCTGGATATTTGAGTGCCTTTCTAAGTTTGGAAAGTTTTCTTCCAACTTTCATAGGATTATCAATGCCTTTATTATTTCTTCACCTTCAGGGATACCAATGATCTGGATGTTTGGGCATTTAATGGTATCTAGTATTACTCAAATGTTATTCTCATTTTGGGGGGTTATTTTCTCAGTCTTTTTGGTGAATTTTTCTAGGTTAGAGGTTCTATCTTCTACATCTGAGATTTGATCTTCTGCACAATCTAATCTGCTCTTAATACTTTTAAGGGAGGTTTTGATTTCCTGTATTACAGCCTTATCTCTAACAGTTCTGTTTGATTCTTTCTTATAAATGTGTATCTCCTCTTTCAGATCATGCAAGAACTTCCTCACATCCTGGAACTTGAGGCCTCTTTTCTCCTGCATTTTCTGGAGTTCACTGTGTCTCTTCTCTTGCATCTCTGTTAGCTTTGTCACTATGAATATTTTAAATTCTTTATCTGACATTTCCACAAGAATTCCCTTGTATTGTCTGTGGAGGAAGAGAGTTATTCTTTTCCCTTAGAGGAGAGATATTTTCTTGGTTTCTCATATGTCTCGTGCCTCTGCCGTGGCTTCTGTTCATCTAATGGGTTATATGTTTTCTCCTAGCTTTTGGCATTAAATCTGAGTGTCCAGAGGCATGCAGGAGGAGGGGACCTGCAATCTTTAAACAGTACAGTTTTTCTCCCTCTGTGCAGTAGATTCAATGAAAATGGAGGATTAATCTAAAAGTATTCAGATATTTGGCTACTGAGCACCTAGACCTGTCCAGAAAATCAGTGTGCAGAGGCTGAGCAGAAAAGTGAGAAAGGTAAAGGAAAAGGAAGAGAGAAAGAGAGAGAACACAAGACAAAAACAATTTTAAAAGAAAAAAAATTAAGCAAAAAATGAAAACCCCATGGCGTGCTAGAAAGGGGGCACTCAGAACTCAGATATAGGTAGTTGGTGATTGGCTTGTCCTATGGGGGCAGGGGTAAAAGATAAAAATGAGCAAGACAAAAGAGTGACAGAGAGCTAAGGGGTTTAAATATTCATATATATATATATATATTTGGGATATTGGGGCGGGCAGCAGTTGGCGTAATGGCTATGTCACTGGTCTCCCATGTAGTTGACCGCAGTTTGAGTTCCGGACTGGGTGGCTTAAACTCATGCTGAACACATGTGCATGCATGCCCAAGATCCCGGGAGGAGAATGGAGAAGGGATTGCAGCGTGGCCATCCCCCCTGGGGGGTGAGTTCTCGCTTTCTGTCTCTCTGTCTCTCTCTGTCTTTCTGGAAAGCGCACATGCCCTATAGCAAAAACCTCTCCAAAAAATTAATAATAGATAGAGAAAGAGACAGAATAAATAGGGTGCTCTAACCTGGCTCCTGGCTAGTTCTGGGGGTGGGAGGGTGAAGTCTGGGCAGAAGATCTTCAATGGTCCTAATGCCTGAATGAGGCTGCTCAGAACTCAGATAGAGACGGCTGCTGATTGGCTTTTCCTGACTCCTGGCTAGATCTGGGTGACAGGAGGGTGTTTGGTGGTTCTATTCCTCCTAATTTTTTATTTTTAAGGTTTCTGCCATAGGATGCCTGCACTAACCAGAGAGAAATGGTGAAAGGTGAGGCAAAAAATCATCCCCCAGAGGAAGTGTCCATCTCTCAATCCTTTCTCCTCCATTCTCCTCCTGGAATTTTGGGCATGCACATACATAAGCCACCAGGTCCAGGACTCAAGCCATGGTTGGCCATGTGGGAGTCCAGCACCATTAACTACTGCACCACATGCTGACCCTTCTATGTGCCCTTACTTGAAGCTGTTTAAACAGCAAGCCACAACCAATCTAATACAAAAGAAAAAGAAAAAGGAAAAGGAAAAACATTAAAATGAAAAGCAAAGAAAGAATAGAATAGAACACAAGAGAATACAATAGAATCAGGAAAAACATTAAAATGAAAAGCAAAGAAAGAGTAGAACAGAACACAACAGAATACAATAGAATCGGAAAGAAAAGAATACAAAACAAGGCATTGCACACACCAAGGTGATTATAGGTTCATGAAATCAATTGTTTCAATTGCGTGTATATGCGTATGCACACATCATACATAATACCTCTGAAATAAAAATGTAAAAGGTGTGAAACGCATGAAGTGTGGGTCATAATAAAAAAAGTATGAAAAAACTCTATCTTGACAAATTGCAAACTCTCTACTTTATCTTCCCTGAGGTACCTATGGAAATACTCATCACACAAATCGTGCCCCATTTCTCCAGCAAATAGCCTTTTGTGCTGAAAAACACACATTTTAAGGGAAAAGGTTGTGACGTTTTCTCGCATTTTATAAATGGTTTGCTCCAGTTGAACATTTGAGAAGTCATCTACAGGACATATTGACGATCAGATTAAAAAGACTCGTTGCTCCCTCTAGAAGCCTTCCTGCTAAAGCAGATCTTCATATACATCCATGCTAACATGTCTGGAGGCCACCCGATGACTATAGTAGAAAAGCAGTGGCCCTCTTTCCTGGCCTGTGTTTTCATTCTCAAGCTGCTGGGCTCAGTCTTAGGTATTCTGATTACAAACAAGTACATGTCTTCAAAAGATTACATGCTCCATATCAAAAGATTCAGGGGGAAAGAAAACATGTCTGGATTGCTGTAGCTTTCACATGAGGCACGTTCGTCACAGACATGGGTTTCATCCATAATTCATGGTGAGGTCAGGATGTTTTCATTGTCACTGCAACCACCATTATATTCTACAGCAAATTCTCTCAAATGGTACCCCTTTCCCTTTTCTGGTGAGAGTGTTTGGGAAGAGAAAGTTAGACTGTCTCTCATGTGTCCTAATTGTTTCCTTACAGATCTCATTAACTTCACTGTCAGTATTACTCTCTTTCAGTCATTGCCCTTTTCCCTCCCAAGCTTTTATAGTGTATTATTTACCCACCGTATCCAAGGGTGATGGTTATTTTCAATTCCAGGACTCATCACTCCTGCTCCTCCATTTTTTTAACCATTACTTTTTATTCTTTCTGTACCCTGCAGCATCTTATGAAATATAAAATATAATGAAACATTCAAACATTTGACATTCTCCTTATGGGTTTTCAGAGAAGCAACAGTGTACACACGCTTTAGCTTTCATTTCATTAGTTACCCGGGCACTCCGACAACGTTCTCAGAATAGCAAAACAGATCCACTTGTACTGGATGGTTGGCAGGGGCAACCTGCTTTCATCACAGGCATAGTCTTCTTCATCTTCACCATCAAGGTACGTCCACTTGCATGGCAGATTATAGAAAGCCAGACTAGTTTAATTCATTCTGAACCTTCCCTCAGTCACTCCTGAAACTACCCTAGTTCCATGTCAGCCTTAGAAGGAGGGGAGGGATAGGGGCAGTACTTGGAGAACTGGGAGGTGGTGGTGACAGAGTGAAGGTACTTAGTTCTAGGGGCACGTGATGTGTGAGTTCTCTCTCTCCTCGTTTCCTGCTAGAGCTTGTAGAATTTTCCCAGAAATGAATAGTTTCATATCAAAATTAATGTGTATGCATGTGAAAATTTTAAAATAACTACTACGAAAGTTAAGTTTGAGTGTTTCTCAAGAAGAATGTTCCTGTAATGACTACTGGAACTAGAACATGGGAAGTTTTCCCTTTCTATGGAGACAAGCCTGGGTCCCTTTTAGATTCAGACCTAGGAAGGCAAGTAGGTCTCTTTTTATTTATTATTATTATTTTTAATCCACCAAAGGCATGCCTACTCATCAGAGAGAGACACACAGAGGAAGAGGGAGAAGGAGAAAGCATTCCCCAGTGAGACATGGTCACACAGTAATCACCTCTCCAATTCTCCCTCTCATTGGGATTTGGGGCATGCACACACATGCATTTGGCATGTTTTATAAGCCACTGGGACTGAGATATTAACCATGCAGTTTCCCACATGGGATCTGGCTCTCTTAACTACTGGGCCACTGGGCTAGTCCTGGGTCCTCTTCACTTTTGCAGAGCTAGGGTCATTTCCCAGAGGCAGGATGGTATACAGGAAAGAAGTTTCAGGAGTTGAAACACTCACACTTTCAGGACCATTTCTGCCACAGCATCGCTATTTCTCCTTGAGGATCTTCAACTTTGCCATGTGTAAAACGAAGAACACACTTTCCTACTAAAACATCAGGACTGCATCTCCAATCCCTCAGGTTCCAGGCGCTACCCTTGGCTTACAGCCACAATGCGAATGTTTGCAGAGCCTAAGCTGCTATGCGCCAGTGCCCTCGCCTCAAGGTCTCACATACTTTCTCAGAAAGAGAAGGCTTATTTTGTTCGCTGCATTCCTGGCCAGTCTGTGGGTAGCAGGGATTTCTCAATAACCCCCATCTGTGCTCCAGCACCCCATGTGGCACTTCCAGGTGACATTCAAGCATTTTCTCCTTCAGGGTGGCTTGACATTGCCACAAAGGACTCTGCAGAGAGTGATTTCCCTTAGGGACCGTCCACCCATGTGATTTAAGGCAGCTCATGCTCTTCACTTTGTAACTTCCATCCTAGGGTCCCTAGTTACCTGAGGGACTTCTAGTGCAAATTTATTCATCTCTTTTGTTTTTTTGGTGGGGAGGGGGCAGAGTTGACTGGTAGCACAGAGACCTTCTCCAGGATCTTTCAACCAGGCACATTAAAATTCAAAACAGCTGAATCATTGATAGAAAGAGAAGCCAGAGGTAAAAAGAGATAGAGAGAAAAGGAGAGAGAGAAAGGATTGTGCCCCTTTTGGCTTGAGTTTCCATTAATATGTTTAGTCCTGGTCATAGGCAATCACATAAGCATTCTTTCAAAAAATTCCTCTTTTGCCTAGTAAAGTACTATCTGGGTTTCTGTCACTTGCTATCAAAAGGATTCTAAACATGCATACTTTGAAAAACCATAGTATGTGCTATAGAGGTGTGTAGTGATTGAATGTAAATAAGAATTCATATATATATATTTTTTTTTTGAGAGAGAGATTTTTGCTATAGAGCATGCTTGCTCTCCAGAGAAACACAGTGAAACAGAAAGCGAGAAGTCATCCCTCAGGGTGATCACCAAGTGGCAATCCCTTCTCCTCCGTTCCCCTCTTGGGAATTTGGACATGCACACACATGCACCTGGTGTGAGTTTTAAGTCACCAGATCCAGGACTCAAACCACAGTCAACTACGTGGGAGTCCAGGGTTGTAAATATGATGCCATCTGCTGGTCCCAATTCATAACACTAAAAAAAAAAAGCCCTAAAGAGAGTATAGTTAGGAAAGAACTCTAACATCCTAACATCCTTTATCTAAAAGCCCCTCAGTTCTTGGATTCTCTCTGTCAAGCATTGCAGTGAATGTGCTCCTTGCAACAGAGGACTAAGTGCTCCCACTCAGCTCTTGCCACTATTACACTGTTACACAGAATTTAAGGCTATCCCACAGCAGTGTCCTCTACCAGTCTGTGAACTACTCCTAAAAAGTCAGGTGTACCTTCCAAATGGCAGTTCTTTCAATATTCTAAGGCAGTTAATATGACATCTCTTATTCAAGGCGTTAACTTTGTTTTTCTCAAGCTCCAAATACTTAATCTTCTTCCTTCTCAATAAGATCTATTTTTCTTTTTCTTTTTTTTCTTTTACATATTTTTTTCCATAGGGATCATGCACTTGTTAGAGAGAGACAGAGAGACAAAGAGAAAGGGAAAGTAAGAAATTGTCCCCTGCAGGGGATGGCCATGCCACAATCCCTTCTTCTCGCTGCTCCTCTCAGGATTTTGGTCATGCAAGCACAAGTGCTCAGCATGTTCAAGTGGTTAGGTTTGAGACTCGAACTGTGGGGTCAGAGATGTGGGATCCAGGGCCTTAACCATCACGTCAACTGAGCCAATAATGTCTCCTTAAATTCGTTCATCTTTCTGGTTGTAACTGACTACCCAGTGGAGTGGAGCCGAGAACTGGACACTGTAATGTAGATGGAGTCTGGGCAGTGCAGCAGACAGCAGGGTTTCCTTTTCCCTGTTTCCAGGATTACACCTCAGCCTGTTAGTACACAGTTTTAAAATTTCCTAGAGAAGTACGCATGCTCCCCAGAGAGAGATGAGAGAGAAAGAGTGAGAAGGCACCCCTGATGGGGGACAGTCATGACACAATCCCTTCTCCTCCATCTCCTTTCATGGTTTTGGGTATGTACACACACATGCCTGGCAGTTTTCAAACCACCAGTTCCAGGTCTCAAACCATGCCATGTGAGATCCAAGCACAGTAACCACCATGTCACCAGCTGGCCTGTTTTTTAGTTTAGTTTAGTTTAGTTTAGTTTTATTTTTGTAAGTCTATTTATTTCTCTCATAAACAAGAGAGACAGAGACAGAGAGAGACAACACCCCCAACACCACGACCTATCCCCCCGCCTCCCAGCCTCATCTAGTCCTACCTTATGGCCACACATGTGCCCAGCATACTCAGGGAGGTCTCCAGACACAAACCCAGAACCTTCTTCTGTAGGTCAACCCCACAAAACATTGTATTATTGCTCTGCCACCATCCAGTCCCTCCACTTACTTTTTTGACTTAATGACTGAGAATTAACAAATTCTTTTTTAGTATATTTTTCCTTTTATTTTTTTAATTTTTTTCATTTCATTTTCTTCCATACATTCAATCACATTATTATTAGTCTTACAAAATGAATATTTCAACAGGTGAACATTTCTCCCTACTACTGTTGATAAAACTACAAAATATTTTCAACAGATAATACCACACCTGAACTTCTAAAATTTTCACTTGTGCCACAGATATGCTCCCATCTCCTCAGCCATGTGCTTATGAAGCTGACTTTTAGATAAGATTATATGCACTATTCCTACAAAATTTCATCTCAAACTCAGCGAATCAACAGGTGACAGGGTGGCTAAGGTGCTGGATTCTCATATTGCCAACCGTGGTTTGAGTCCCAGATCCAACAGCTTAAAAATCATGCTGGATGCACGTAAATGCACACCCAAAATCCCAGAAGGATAATGGAGGAGAAATGATTGCGGTGTGCCATCCCACCTGGGAGGGATAGCACACATGTCCTGTGGAAAAAATAAAAAGGGTTCTGGACATGGTTGGTAGTGATGGTTGCATAAAAACGTAAAAGCACTTAATGATACAGAACCGTGAACTTAGAAATGATAGGAAAGGTAAATTTTATGTTTTGTGTGTTTTACTTTTATTTAAAATTGACTACATTTGAGTGTAGATTGAACATTATGATCTTAGGTCATTCTTGTTCATTCTTCATTCTTCTAGATGTGATCAACAGTATTAGAGTTCTATAAGACAATGTATTTTTAGGGGTATGAAGGAGTTAGCAGTGAAATTTCATGACATCTATAACTTGCTTTCAAATGAAAAAGTGGGTATCTATGGGCCAGCCCCATTGCACAACAGGAAAGCTCTGTCCATAGGGAGCTTGATCCCACATGGTCCACTACAGTTCATATCCCAACCCAATTAAGAAAAACAAGAGTGTGTGCATGTGTGTCCAGAATCCTGACAGGAAGGAGAAATGAAGGAAAAGGAATTGTGGCATGACCATGCCCCATTAGGGGGTATCTCCCTTCTCTCTCCTTGATGAAAACATGCACCATCAGGCAATAAAAAATAAATAAATAACATAGAAAGATAGATAAAGAAAACAGGTAAAATGCTAACAGCTGTTTAAGGATTTAGTGTATGAATTTACTTTGTAGCATTTTTTTCAACTTTTTTATATCTATAAAATTGTTCTTATTAAAAATAATCAAAGGGACCAGGTGGTGATGCAAAGGTGCAAAGATGCAAAGTGCAGCTGGAGACCCATGGGAAAGGTCCTGAGTTGGCACTTTCAGATCTCCTTGAGCATGCCAGATACATTCACATGCATGTGATGTGGGCCAGCTTGGGCTGGGGGTGGATCATGGTGTGGGCCCTTTTAGGGGTGCCTTTATCTCTGTCTCTATCTCTTTATCTCCCTCTCTCATGGCACAAATAAATAATTTTTTTTAAAAACCAGAGAGTCCCGGGAACCAGCAGTTAGCGTAATGGCTATGTCGCTGGACTCCCACGTAGTCGACCGCGGTTCGTGTCCCGGACCCGGTGGCTTAAAAAAA
Source organism: Tupaia belangeri chinensis (assembly GCF_000334495.1). NCBI lineage: Eukaryota > Metazoa > Chordata > Mammalia > Scandentia > Tupaiidae > Tupaia > Tupaia belangeri. The sequence continues at coordinate 84,340 of NW_006159560.1, forward strand.
AAAACTCACGCCGGGCGCGTGTGCGTGCGTGCCCAAGATCCCGAGAGGAGAATGGAGGAGAAGGGATTGCGGCGTGACCATCCCCCCTGGGGGGTGATTTCTCGCTTTCTGTCTCTGTGTCTCTCTCTGTCTGTCTGGCGAGCGCACGCGCCCTACAGTGAAAATCTCTCCAAAAAAAAAAAAAACCAGAGAGTCCCAGCTTTAATGGCACAAGCTGTAAGGTGTTGCTGCATGATATTGGAATAAACTAATGGTCCCTGGTTCAGACCCAAGTGCACCTATGATCCTGGCTGGCTGGGAGGCTGGGGTGAGGGCTGTGGTGTGGGTAGACCCTGTCAAGGTATCTTTCTCACTACAAACACATACATAAATACATACTCAAAAAAATCAGAGAAATTTCAACCAACCCAATATCCAGTTTGTTTTGAATACTGAATCATCAGTCTGTCATTCTTGCTACCTTTCCTGTGTTTGTGTCACTACAAATTAAATAAATATCACTAATATATGATCATTCAAGTCATAAGCAAAACTACTGAGGAGAACTTGATTGAGGACATGACGCCAGGTCAACTTCTCAAGCTCTGACCCACGTCAATCAATCCATCAGTGCTTTTATGTATGATTGCTCAACAAGTTATGTATCCATTTCATTATCCTAGATTCACATCTTATTTGTCCATTATTTCCTCAGGAATATTATGACACACACTGGTGGCTTACTTTCTGAAATTCATATTAGCTATGTCCTGATGAGTGACTCGAGTGTGAGTTTTGGAAACTAACCTCCTTGATTGAAATCCTGGTCCAGCCGCTCAGCAACTATGTGACCTTAGATAAGCTACATCATCTGTCTGAAAGAGACATCTTCATTCATCTAACACTGTGTCCTGGGCACTGTGCCAGGTGCTGGGCAGGAAGCATGTAGTGTGACGTGGAGAAGATGCCCTGCATGTGCAAGCTTATGTCCACTCAACCCTCAGAGAATGCTCATCAGAGGAAGTATTTACGGAATTTGCTCTTCCGTAGCAGAGAGCAAGTTTGAAACTATGGAAAATAAGATGAGTCATTTCTGATGAGGAAGACAAGAAGAAGCAGAGAGACCAGACTACAGTTAGGTGATGCCTCCAGGGCTAGGAAGGCATCCTCACCTCAAGATGTAGTCTGAGAGTCCAGAAGTCTGAGTTGACCAGAAGTTTCAACAGAGGATTAGGAGGTGGGAGATCCTTCAAAGCTGCTAGTACACATGTCATACCCAACTCTAAATCTACTTATTCTACCCTCTCCCTTCTTTGCATAAATACATTTTAAAAGACAGAAAGTCTTGCATGTCAGAAGCCAGATGGTGGCACAGTTGTAATGCAACCCACATGGGAGCAGCCTAGGTTTGTATCCTGGGGCCTTCCTCTACACGCTGGTTTCACATGTGTGCCCATGATCCAGGCTGGCTGAGGCTGGGGATAGATTGTAGCATGAAGACCCTGTAGGGGGTGCTGTCTCTTTCTCTCTCTGTCTCCCTTTCCCATGGAAGAAATAAATAAATAAATTTAAACCAAAAAAGAAAGTCTTTGAGTCACTAGTAAAACCTTCAAAGATCCCCCTTCACTCGCCATGCCTTCAGGATTGAGTATGACATAGAAAGTTCTTTAAGGGGGCCAGCAGGTGGCGTGTTGGTTGAGGGCGCTGGACTCCCACATGGCCGATTGTGGTTTGAGTCCCAGACCTGGTGGCTTGCTTTCTCACTTTCCCTCTCTCTCTCACTCTATACCTCTCTGGTCAAACTAAAATAAATAAAGCTATATAAAATAATTCTTAAAAAAAAGAAGAAGTTATTTAGGATCTGGGGCTGGCTAATCTGCAGCCCTACCACTCACTGCCCTCTCCAGGCTCACACTATAAATTCTTGGGAGTAACCTGCGTGTGTGCACTCCTTTGGGCCTCTGCATCTACAGTATTCCCTCTGCCTAGGCAACCTCTTTTGTCATCCCATCTTTAGCTTTATAGCTAACTTCTATTGCCTTCCTTCAGGAAGCTGCCTCTAACATCCAACTTTTTGTGAAAAATCCCTGCATTTATTACTCTATGCAACAATTTTCTGTGTAATTCAAATATTTGCCACCTGAAGTGTCCAAGTTCCCAATCCTGAGTCATCATGTTTCCTTTGAAGCCTTATAAAACCACTCAGGTAAAAAAGCCCCAGCCAGTCTTTCCTCATTTGCTTGGATTTCTGAGGGTCTTCTGTTCCAGTCATCACTGATTCCAATCCGTCTTCTCATTCACCACCTTACCTCCTAGAGCTACCTATTCTCATTCCAGCTATTCTTCTCCCATGACAGATATTTCCTTTTTTTTTTTTTCTAAATTCTCCCAATTTATCAGGAATATAAGGCTGTTAATATCACAGGCTTTTTAGAGTAATGTCATAAATAAGAGGGGATAATTGGAGCCCAGAACAGGAAATGACTTCATGTCCCATGTCCTTTGAAACTTCATCATGAGGCATTTTTGCTGGCCCAACTCTCCTGAGAACCCAACCTACTGCCTACTACCATCTGGGGCCCCTCTCACTCCTAAATCCTTTCTACTCTTCTTTCTATGATATTCTAAGCCTCAGAGACCAACAAGAAAACTCCAAATTTCTCTCATTTTATTATGCAGGTAAGTTTTGTTCTTTTGTCCAACTCTCTCCTGCCATTACCTCTAAGAGACATTGTATTTTATGATTAGAAATGGCCCATTCTAATCATAAACAAAATTTCCCCCACAAAAGAAACTGTGATGGCTCAGACCTCCACCAGCAGTAGTTAAATCTACCATCTCTATCAAAAAAACTAGAAGAGTCCTGAAGGCTAGAGTTCTTGCTTGGTTCACCGGCACCCAGCACCATGACTAATGCACAATAGTTTCTCAGTGAATGTTTAATAAAGGAAAAAAAAGCTAAAAAAGAAAGTAACGAATTACATCTTGAATTGTGGGATATCAGATCATAGAACAATTTCCCATACTTCTGAAACACTATGGTGTCACTTCCTGCTTAAAATGCCTCCATCAAACTTTGGCCGGCCATGGTGGCACAGTGGTAATGCAACAATCTGTAATGCTGGGGCCATATGGAAAGGTCCCCAGTTCATGTCCTGAAGTCAGCTTGTACATGCAAGGTGTGCACACATGGCCCTGATCCTCGCTGGATGGGAGGGGACCAGTGTGAAGACTGTTGGAGGTGCTTCTTAATAAAGAAAGAAGAAGAGGAGGAGGAGAAAGGACAGAAGGAGGAAGAGGAAGAAGGGGAAGAAGAAATAAAGAGATCAACCAAAAAAACAAAAACTTCCATTCAATTCTTCAGGATAGATGAGCTCTTTTGTTTTCCTCAGGCCTCTCAGTCCTAAAGAATAAGACCGCTAAAGGGTAGTGGTGGAAAGGGCCGCTCAATCCAGGGCTGTCCATGACTGGGTGGAGTCAGTTCTAATTAGTTCTAATTCTAACTATATTGTATTTGGACCCCAGTTGTCTACAGATATACTCCATGTTCTATGGTATTTGTTTTATAAATAATAGACTTGACATTTTAGTCACATTCCCCCAAAATATCAGTTTTATCAGTAATAAAATTGATGATCTGGTCACATTCACCACTATCACATCCATCAGTAACCAAGGAGATATTTCGGTCTTTTTTTTTTTTTTTAAAGTTGCTCTTTAAATGATTCCCCACTACACTAAGAATAAAATACCAATTCCATGCCTTGCTATGGCCTCTATGACCCAACCACGTCTTTTCTCCAGCTTTCTCTCTCCACTCTTCCTTCTCAGCACACTCCAGTCCTTCTCACACTCTGTTTATTTCTGGAGATCTCACCAAGATCACTCCTGCTTTAAGGTTTTGTATCTGTACCTTCATCAGTCATTCCATGTTCCTCAGCTGTTCTGTCTTTTGGGTTTCAGCTTGAATGTCAAGACTCCAAATTGGTCTTTCATGATCAACCAACTCTCACTTCATGTCATTACTTTTTATTATCCTGTTTAATTTTCTATATCCCACACAGCATGACCTTAGTTTATCTTGTGTGTCTAATAACATATTTTTTCTTATTTTCTACTCATCTCCATCACCAAAGAAATACTTGTGTCATGAGAGCTGAAACTATCTTCTCTCTTACCTCTACTTTCCCAACACCTAGTATAGGGCCTGGAACATAGTAAGTACCTAATAAATATTTATAAATGAATTTAAGAGTAAATAGACTAAAGAGTACTACAAGTTATCACTGACTTTATTCTTAACTTAAAGTATTAGGCACTCTGAGAACAACCTAATATAACTGCTTCAGAAAAGAAACTTATTCACTTCTTTCAAGTAATAGTAGTTAGTGCTCTATATGTCCCTGTAAAATTTGCCCAGTGTCTGTGGAGACCTGGATCTGCACTTGGACACACAGCAGAGCAAACTTAGATTGTCCCCTGGAAACACTCCAATTGTGATCATCTTAGAAAACATGGTCACGTTTTCATGCCAGTTATTCACACTCTACATTTGATGAAAGATGACATAGATGATGACATATGGAAGACTTTCAAGAGCAGAAAATGGTTCTCAGATATTTCTAAAAGTAATTGATCTTTTCTAATATTCCCAGACAGCTAATGCATTTGCTAAATCCTCTGATACACTCTTCTTTAAGATTTATTAAATGTCTGCCCCAGTAAAAGCTCTGATTTTCTTTACATGGACTGTTTTAAAGATATGCCTTCCAGGGAACCAGCAGTTAGCGTAATGGCTATGTTGCTGGACTCCCACGTAGTCGACCGCAGTTCGTGTCCCGGACCCAGTGGCTTAAAACTCACGCCGGGCACGTGTGCGTGCGTGCCCAAGATCCCGAGAGGAGAATGGAGGAGAAGGGATTGCGGCGTGACCATCCCCCCTGGGGGGTGATTTCTCGCTTTCTGTCTCTATGTCTCTCTCTGTCTGTCTGGTGAGCGCACGCGCCCTACAGTGAAAATCTCTCCAAAAAATAAAATAAAATAAAGATATGCCGTCCAGATTCCATGTCCAGTATCAAAGTCCAAATTAGACTGGCCCCACTCAAAACTGGTGTCTATTCAGTGGACCTAGTGTTCCATCTAGGTCATAGCATAAAGTTTGCCTTTCTTTTGTCTGGTGGCCTCTGTTTATATTTCCAGGCCCTATGAGCTTCCCAAGCTGAATCTATATTTCCTGATCTCTAAGCTTGTTCCCATCATTTTTTTTTTTGAGGGGGAGAGGTTTTGCTATAGGGCGCGTGCACTTGCCAGACAGACAGAGAGAGAGAGAGACAGAGAGACAGAAAGCAAGAAATCACCTCCCCAGGATCTTCTCTCGGGATCTTGGGCACACATGCACACGTGCCCAGCGTGAGTTTTAAGCCACTGAGTCCAGGACGCCAATCGCGGTTGACTATGTGGGAGTCCAGTGACATTGCCATTACGCTAACTGCTGGTCCCTCTTTTTTTTTTTTGAGAGGTTTTTGCCTTAGAATGTGAATGTTTGCTGGAGAGAGAGAGGGAAGACTGACCCAGTAAGAGGGAAAGTGAGAACTCACCCCCTAAGAGGGATGGCCACGCCACAATCCCTTCTACTCCATTCTCCTCCTGGGATCTCGGGCATGCACACACACATGCCTGGCATGATTTTTAAGCCACTGGGTCTGGGACTCAATCGTAGGCCATGTGAGAGTCAAGCAACATAACTGCTACACACCATCTGCTGGTCCCATCTTTCTACCATCCTTGTATACACCCTTTGCCTCTCAGTTCCCATGGTCCACTTTGAGATTGGGTTCCCTCAGTTTCCAGGAAGGGGAACTCTTCACCATTGCCAAAATATCTTTCCTGATTAGACTTATACTTCTTTCAAGGGCTTAGAAACTGAAGAAAAAAAATATTGCTATAATCCCAGGTAGCATTCCCAAATTCTGGTTCTGTCCTACCATTTGCAGGGTGCCATGTTTGTCTTCCCTAGGACTCTAGAAAGCAAGACCCTCTCACGATCCACTAGGGCAGTCTCTAACATCAGAAGTGCCCTATGCCACTTGTACTCATCTCTTTAACAATGGAATGTACTATTTCACTTTGAAATCTCTATTATGCTTCAGATTGAGAGTGGTCTATTTAATCACTACTCCTTTATCTGTCACTCCCTTCAGATTTCTTCATTTCTCTGTGAAGCTTTCCTCTGCTTCCATGAGCCCATGTGCAAACCGCCTTCTTTCCTATTTTCACTCCATTCCCTCCCACAGCCAGGCCTTCTCCCAAACTACACTCTAAACTCAGAACATCCTCTCTGTCTAAACTCATTTAGTTTGCTCTCTCCCTTCATTTAAGCAGCTCATTAAAAAGCCTATTTTTCACAAAACCATTCAAGAACAATTAATGTTATATATTTACAATTTACTTTCCAGGGGCTTCCAAAAATAATTTATGGTATATATAATCAAATGACAAAAATTATTCTTCTTACAACAACACAAGTTGTATCATTATACATAGTATACAGTATACTTACTTCTCTGATGTAAGTAAATTTAAAACTTCCATTAAATTTGCCAGACAGCATGTGTGCTCACCAGAGAGAGACAGAGAAAGAAAAGAAAAATGAGAAAGCATGCCCCATGGGATTTTGGGCACACATGCACATGCACCCAGTGTGAATTTCAAGTCACCAGATCCAGGATCCAAACCGCGGTCAGCCATGTGGGAGTCCAGTGCCTTAACCACTATACCACTTGTTGGCTTTCCTCAAGGAGCTGTTTAAAACTACAGTTTTAATTTTAAAAAATGTATCCCCCAAATTTATGCTCCTAAACATTAGTAACCAGACATGTGACTGACCTGACCACGATCCCCCCCCCTTGGTTTTTCCTAATTCCATGAGGGCAGTACCCACAAAGTGCCTTCACATATCTCTTCTCACTCCATTGTCCAAATGATCCATTTTACAGCTTATAAAACTGAGAAACCCAAGGGATAAGTGACTGGCCCGAGTAAATACAGAAAACTGCTGTTGACTCTTCAGCTAGAATTTACATTCTCTGCTTCCTTCTCATTATTCTCTTCAGTGGGCCACGACAGAGCTATGTGACTATGCATTAAAAGCAGCTGCACTCTACCTTTCATTGGACAAAGACTTTTCACAGCCATTCTTGCTTCTCATCCAGATTGTCAGTTATACACTATAAATTATTTATGTACCTAAAAGTAAAAAACAACCTTTTTAATATTTAGTTTAATGACTTTCTAGTATGTGTCATTATTCTGATGTTGCCATTCCATCGAGCTTAGTGTAAATGACATTATTAAATTGAACTGGCGGTATAAAAATTACATTCTTTAAATCGTAGGCTTCAGAGTACTTTATTTTAATAAAGTCTTTGCGACAGAAACCTTCCTCTACTCCCTTATTCTTCCTCATAAAAATTTTTGCTCTAGGCCTTTAAATGAAGGCCAATTGAAAAATTAATCATAATTGCAATAGCAGCATCAAACTTGCTTTTGAGTTTTTTTTTTTTTTTCCTCTAGTATTTAAGTAACTATCCTTTGCTGTGAACTTCAGTCCTAAAATTATGGGGAAAAGAGGAGGAGGAGGAATTTAAGCCAGCCTGGTAAATTTTAAGGCAGCAAAGCTTTGGCTAAAATATTTTGACAAGTTTTGTTAACTACTCTATTGCATTTCCAGAAGTTGCCATGAAAATACATACATGTTAAAAACATACACATGTACACACATGTACATACACAAGCTCAGTGTATTTTGTACTAATATACATGTATCCATAGTCTCATTGCATTGAACACAAATGACGTATTCCTCAGTAATCTCGTGGCTCTTGCTCTCATAAGTCTGTATAAAGAAAAATATGCAAGTGGTAGGCTACAGTAAATCTTTTTAAAGACAGTGTTCTACAAACCCCATCTTTTTTTTTTTAAAAAATAAAAGGATGCAAGGAACATATAATATGAGATTCTGAATAATGTTTTACTTAAATAATCAGAGACAAGTCTCTATGAGTAGGCGAGATTTAGGTTACAGCCTCTGAGTTTGCCAGGTGCATTCTTGCTGACCTTGAAGATAACAAATAGGTGTGAAAGACAGCCAGTCCCCTCCACTACCTGCATTATGAGTTCTCTGTCATCACAGGAGGGATACATTAGCATGGCACTATGGCTGCAAGACCACAGGACAATGGAAGACCCACTCCTGGGTTTTATTGCACTAGAGCTTTGGCTGACACTGCAGAGCAACTGGCAACAACATACGTTTTTAAATTTCCAAAACCACATTAGCAAGAAAAATCCCAAAGAAAGAACGTTCTGATTGAAGAACCACATTTGTGCCTTCGGGTTGTGGCTCAACTTTCAAGGAACCTGCTGGTACACTGGCAAGTCCTATGAACCCTGTCAGTTCTCAGGAACCCGGGTAGTAGAACAATTCGAGTTAGTCCTGTTCAGGGAAAGCCTGGCTGTTCCAGCCCAGCCTACTGAGCCAAGATTGTCTTCCTGATAGGCTTAAAAAGCTGGAACATTTTAACTCACAACCACTGATAACCATTTCTGTGCCACTTACTGGGGCGGCCAGTAATGATTTTACCTGGAGATTGAAATTCATTTTTCTTAACACGTAAGCCTCTGACTATGGGGACAAGAGTGGAGGAAGGGAGGACAGAGGATGACATGTTGACTGTTCTGAAGAGGGGCAGTTTATAAATTAAACTATTAACCATTCCATATTCCCCACCCCAGTCCTTCTCTTTTCATGTCTCATTCTTCTCAGAGTCTAAGGCATCTTTAGATAGTAATTTTTAAAGAATGTACTACATATTAAATACTTGTATCATCAAATTGTTCTTCAGATTGTGCCAAAGGACACTCCCACCAACAAAACCTGAGATAGCCCACTGCCCAGCCATCTTATCAGTTTTGTAACCGAACTTTCTGTCTTTGCCAGCTTCAAAAGAATCTATCCATCTCTTCTGTTTTATTAAAACTCATTTTGCCACCAGTTAAAATGATAACATTTTAAATCTAACCTGTTAAAGTATTATATTAATGTCTTTAATTGATATATTTTTATTATTATTATTCATACATTAAATCACTATACATCATTTAGATTGTGAAGAGACCTTACCCAGCATGATATACACCTTAGTCCAGCCCAGTTGACACTATTATACACATCCTCGTCAACAGATAATAAACCTTATCTGTGCCCCGCAAATGTCTTACCTCTCCACTTCCCCTTTTAATAGTAAATCAACTTTGCATTCTTAGGATAAAATCTACAAGACAATAATGAATGATTCTATGGCTATCCTTCCAGAGTCAGTTCATCTTCTTATTTTGTATTCCAACATCTAGGCTAACTAGGAAAATCTTCTGACCGTCTCTCCAGTAGCTGAGAACACTAGAACACACCAGCATCTAGAATAGTTGAGAGCCAAACACTGAGACCAGTTAGTAGGTATATTGCATAAAGAAGAAATAAAACAACAGAAGGGGCTCTTATGGTCAAATAAATACATAGAGCTTTGCCAAGTATATTAGCCTTTATAGACACTAGGGTATCTTGTACTAATGAACTCTGTTAAGATTTGTTTTATTTGGGGCCAACAGCTGGCATGGTGGTTAGGACTCTGGACTCTGGCTACATAACGTTTGAGTCCTGAACCTGGCTGCTTGCTTTCTCACTTTCCCCTTTTTTTCTCTCTCTCTGATGACTATAGGAAGTTAAAAAATAAAAAAACACATAAAATACATAATTCTTTAAAGAAGAAATGTGGTTTACTACTAGTTTATTAGATATATTCAACTAATATAATTCAATAAAAAATATCTGACTACATATATTTAATAAACAGAATATACAGAATGCTATGTATAAAGAGTAACTATTAACCTCTCATGAAACGTTCAAGTCTTCTATTTAACAATTTGAAAAGAAAAGGAAGACTTTTGTTTTATTGTCCTATGTTTGGCACAGTTTTATGCTAGCTTCACAAAATTAATTCATCTTTTCCTATTCTCTAAAATGCTTTAAAGGAAAGCATTTAATTTGTTCCTTGAAAGTTTGAAAGCACAACCCTGTGAAATCAACAAGTCCCAGCAATTTTTGGTGATAATGGTTTTATTTATTTTTCAATTTCTTTTATAGCTATGATGTGTTTTGATTTCCTCTTCTGTATAGGTACTTTGAGAAATTCTTATTTCAAAAAAGTAGCTACTGCTAAGATTTCCAAATTAAGAGGAAAATTTTATATGTAAACTTAATAATTTTAATGAATATCTTTGTCATTTCTTGCTATATTTTTTCATTATTACTTTTACTTACTTTTTTTCACTTTCCTCTTTTATTAAATTTTTCCAAAGGGTTATTTCATATTTCCTTTTTTATGATATTATTATTGTTTAACTATCACTGCTCATCTATTGTTATTCCAAAGTTTATTTATATTCCATCTTTGTGTCAATTAACATAGAAATTAATGTTTTGGATTTCCTTTTGAGAAACACTTTGTCTATTTTTAAAAATAAATACTATAATGTTCTCTTATTTGTTATTTTTTAAATCACTTATTAACCTAGTATTGAATTTTTATATGATTTAAGAATTCTTTAGAAAGACAGCCTGTCAATTTTATTTTATTTATTTATTCAACTTATGTGGTAATTTCTAATTTTATTGCATTTATTAAAACAATGCAAACTGTACACTTTCTACTCTGAGATCTGGCATACCGACATTTTTAAAAATTTAGCAAATGTTTAAGAAGAAGTTGTGCTTTCTACGTATCGGATACAGTTTTACATAGTCCAGATAATACCTTATCTTTAAAAAGCTAAAAAGTTTATATCTATATTATTAACCTCTTTATCTGCTAAAGAAATAGAGAGGTATAAGATCTTTAAAAATTAAAGTAATAATTGTAATTTATTCTTGTACTTCTAGACTTCCAAAATATATTCAGAAGCTGTAGTCAGTGTTATAGGACCCTGGGAATTTTTGGCACACATGCACACAAACCCATCATGAGTTTCAAGCTGCCACGTACATGACTTGAACCGCGGTCAACCATGGAGGAGTCCATCACCTTAACCACTACACTCCCTCCTGGCCCCATGTCCTTAATTCTAATCTTCAACTATTTTGTACAGGGACACTGGCTGATGTCATAATTAATCCAAAAGTTTAGCCAAGAGATAGCTTGGCATAGGTCTTTTTTCATGATTTTGTCTAGAAAATGTCAAACTTTTATAATTCACATGCTTATGTCTCTCTTTTTTGGACTCTATTTTTCAATTGACCTTTGTTTATTGCATTTGTTTTCAATGCTTGACATTCTTTTTTTATAATATTTATTTATTTATTTATTTTAATTTTAACAGAGAGGGACAGAGTGTGTATGTGAGCGAGAGAGGGAAAGGGAGAGAGCAAGCCGCCAGGTCTGGGACATGAACTGTGGTTGACCATGTGGGAGTCTTTAACCACCACGCCACCTGCTGACCCCTTTGCTTGACATTTTTCTTAGGTTCACATGTAATTTTGTTGCTAGTTCTTGCTCTCCATCTTCACTACCTGCTCCCTTCTTTCTTTCCTGGCATGTTTGTGTTCAGTGTCTCTGTAGGGCACTTACTACATTTACTGTTGTCATTACCCACTTTGTTTTCCATAGTGTTAATTCTTCCTTTTCTTTTTTTTTTTTTAGACAGAGAAAGAGATTTTTGCTATAGGGCGCATATGCTCACTGGAGAGACAGACTGAAAGTGAGAAATCGTGCTCCTGAAGGATGGCCACACTGCAATCCCTTCTCCTTCAGTATCCTCTTGGGATTTTGCGTACACCCAC
>NW_006159560.1:96256-227398 GCF_000334495.1 Tupaia belangeri chinensis
CACCTGACATGAGTTTCAAGCCTCTGGATCTGGGACCAAAACCATAGTCAACTATGTGGGAGTTCAGCGATGTAGCCATTATGCCATCTGCTGGTCCTATTAATTCTTCCCTTTACTTGCATCTTTTCATTCAGTCATTACATTATTAGGGTTTTTTTTTTCCTTTTCCATTTAATCCCACTTCCAGTGTTTATTTTTATAGTACTACTTTTCAGAGTTCCTCTTGTTCTTGTTTCATCAAATTTTATCTTTTTGCACATTATTGAGGGGCCAGCTCCATGGCACAGTGCTATTATACTGCTCAAGGGAAGCTGAATCTCACATGGTGACCATGGTTTGAATCCCTAGTCCAGTCTGACTGAAACATGCCAGACGTGGCATTGAGGGCCCAGGATCTGATGGACTGGAGGACTGGAGGAAGAGTATCCTGGTGCCACCAGACACTGTGGTGACCAGACTCTTTGGAGGGTGCTTCTCTCTCATTCCCACATACACATGTTCTATTGTGAATAAAGAAAAAAAATGTTGAGATTCAGTGTTTATGTCAAATTTTCTTCTGTTCCCTGCAGTAACCTACTTCTTGACTCTATTCTTCTAATTAAACTTTGAGATACTATTCCACTCTCATACACTACATTTCACACACACACACACACACACACACACACACACACACATACACACACATACATAGAGAAAGCATATGGCACATGTGTGTGCACATGAGGAGGGAGGAGGGAAACTGAAAAAGAGAGAACATACCCTCAACATGGTTTTGTCACGCTGTGATACCCCCTCCCACCCCAGCCCTCCTGGTCCAGCTCCTCTGGATCATTGGGGCTGCATGCACCTGGCACATTTCTCAGGAGGACCCAGGATCTGAATCACGGTTGCTACATGGTTTCCAGCACTGCAGGGCACTAGCATTCCTACTGCACCATGATGGCGTCTGGGCCTAAAAATGTTTTATTCTAATGAGTTATCCACAATCCAAATTTCCCCAGCTCCATCTATGATCTATTTCAGGACGAGTAGATTCCCTGCCTCATGTACTCGTCTGAAGAGCAGGATTACGTACACCAGTTCTCTCTCCAGTCCTGCATCTCCTGAGCCATTTCACAGTTAAATCTACACAAATGCATCTGCAGATCTTTTACTCCCTAGTTCTGCCTCTCTTAGGGTAATCGGGATATATGAATTCATCTAGTTTCCAATTTGTCTTCCTGTCTGGGCTCTTCCTGATCTTCCTCCATTTACAGCTTTTTGTCTCCATGACATAATGAGTCACTCCCATTCTCTTTTTGTACCTGCCTATTTCATGCCGTATGTTCACTTTGCATTTTAGTTCTAAAATATGCTTAGAAAGAGAGTTGCTGAGGGTGAGAGGAAATGGGGAAATGGTCCCTTAGCAAAGTGCTAAGAAAATACCTGTGTGGATGGCAGACAGACAGTTGCCCATTTTAGTGTCTGGAACAGACCCAGGGACTCTGAGCCCATGGACTGAAATAATTCCATCTTCCTTAAGACTCCCAGATGGGCTTTGTTGGAGAGAGCAATCACGTATAGACTTTTGCCCAGAGTGGAAACCCTACTAGCTTCATATTCATGGAGAGTCTTCACAGGTTCCATGATATGTTGACCTCTATTCAACCTCTTAGCATTGCTGTGTTTTCCACATTTTTCCATCTAGGCTGGGAGAAACTGCATCAAGCACTAGCAGAAGCCTAGACATGACTTAGAACCGTATTTATATATTCATAAAATATAAGTCATGTTTTTCTATGTAAAAATGTGTCATGACTTTCCCAGTGACCCGCTATAAGATGAACTTCTGAAAAAGTGAGATTTAGATTAGAAATTCAAAGAATCCTTTCTCTGAGGTTGCTTTTCATGGCATTAAGTTTAGATTTACAAGAATCACATGGAAAAGTCTATTCATTCCTTTGTAGATATCTTGACCCTTATCAACTATTACATTTAGTGTTCAGTTTCAGGGAAGAATCCATTGGGTTGTGAAGTTCAAAGTGTATATCCTAGGAAGATTTCGTTTAAGAAAAAGAATACAAAATTATAAACATAAAATTAGGTATGAAATGGTTACTTTTTGGAATGAGAAAACACATTTCTACAAATTAAAGGTTTTAAAGTTTGATGACTAAGGGACCAGCAGTTAGTGTAATGGCTATGTCGCTGGACTCCCATGTAGTCGACCGCGGTTCAAGTCCTGCACCCAGTGGCTTAAACTCACGCCGGGAGCGTGTGCGTGCGTGCCCAAGATCCTGAGAGGAGAATGGAAGAGAAGGGATTGCAGTGTGGCCATCCCCCCTGGGGGGTGATTTCTTGCTTTCTATCTCTCTGTTTCTCTCTGTCTTTCTGGCGAGTGCACGCGCCCTATAGTGAAAACCTCTAAAAAAAAAAAAGTTTGATGACTAAGATAATATCACCAAAAACAAAATAAATAAAAATAACAGAAAAGTAACAGTATTCTGTGATTACTCACTATTTCTACAGTTCTTGGTTGCATATTTTTTAATTATTATTTTATAGGACAACAGTTTTATAATGTAACTTTCATTGAGAGAATAGGAAAATAATTCAGCATTCCTAAAAAAAGCTAGCATGATTGATCAAAGTTTGTTTGCTTTAATTAATGATGCTTTAGAGAGTTTCTTTGAGCTTCGCAAATTGTTATTGGTATTGTCATACACATTTTTGTGTTGTAATCAAATCCAGGAAACATTCTATTAAGTTACTTTCTTACTGTAGTAAAAAACACATGTAAAGTTTACCATATTAATCTTTTTTTTATGTATATAGATTTTTGCTATAGGTCATGTGCACTCATCAGAGAGATAGAGACACAGAAAAGGAGAAATCAACTCCCAGGGGGAATAGCCACGCTATAGTCCCTTCTCCTCCATTCTCCTCTCAGGATTTTGGGCAGGCATGCACACGCACCTGGTGTGAGTTTTAAGTCACCGGGTCCAGGTCGCAAACCATGGTCAACTATGTAGGAGTCCAGCTACACAATCATTATGCCATCTGCTGGCCCCCCATCTTAAACATTTTTAAGTGTATGTTTCAGTAGTGTTAATTATATTGTTGTGAAATACATCTCTGGAACTTTTTTAGCTTGCAAATTTGAAACTCTGTACTCATTAAACAACTCCCTCTTACCCCCAGCTCCTGGTATCTTCCGTGCTACTTTCTATTTCTGTGATTTTGACTACTTTAGATGCCTCATGTAAGTGGAATCATACTATATTTGTCTTTTGTGACTGGCTTATTTTACTTAGCAGACCATCCTGAAGGTTCATCTGTCTTATAGCATGTGTCAGAATATCTTTCCTTTTTAAGACTGAATAATATTCCATTGTATGTATATACCAGGTTGTGTTTATTCATTCATCTTTCAATTCAGTTGACACTTGGGTTGCTTCCACTTCTTGGCTTTTGTGTATATAATGCTGCTACGGATATACGTGTGCCAATATCCCTTCAAGACCCTACTTTCAATTTTTTTAGATAGATACCTAGAAATGAGATTGTTGGATCCATTCAAGTTACTTTTTTACATGAACGTTAAGATGTGGAAAAATGTTCCTCAACTCAGTCTCCTGACTCCACATTCCCAGCTTGGCTCCTTCTCTACTTCTGATTCCAATACCCACAGCCAGAGGACTCATCTCTGTCCTGATATACCTGGGCCTCAGGGTCACAGTGCTAGAGGATCAGCACAGGGGATGGTCACATTTCTGAAAGGCATCCCTGCACTAGGGCAGCTAGCAATAACAAAAATATTCAGAGAAATACTAGTGAATCGCATAAATATTCTGCTAAATACATATAAATACATCTAGCTCAACTTCCCTGTGGCGTCTGGACCCCAGCTTCAGAACTTTATAGATTTAGCAGGCTGCTTATGTCTATAAACTATGGAGCCTGTCTGAATGAAGCTGCAGCTGCTTTTCTGAAGGCAATTTCTTCATTTTTCTTCCTCTTTCAAAGGTCCACATGCATATTGTCTTTTCTTTATAACTCCACATTTTCTCTGGACATTTTTTTATTGGTTATGCCTTTGATCAGAGTAGGATCTACAAATAGTGGGACTGAAATCAGCTGAGTTCTGTGAGAAGATTTTCCAACGTGCTCTACAAAATGCTAGTGCTCTGGATCGTGTGTGGTATCATGGCTGTCTCTCTCATACTCCATCAGTCTCTACATAGTGACTCCAATTCTCTTTGTTGAGTCAGTGTTTGGCAAGTTCTGATAATGGAAGGACATTTTCAATGTCCTTTAGAAGGAAAACATCAACGCTTGTTTAAAGGGTATTGCATAACTCCATGACCTACTTTCGGCTAACCTCACCGAGCATCATGCTAGAGGCAGCAGTTGACCTGCATTTCTGCTAAATTACTTTATGCTGTGTAACATGTTGACTATATATTTACATCAACAATAATGTGCACAAAGCTAAACGAAAAGACAGTATATTTTATGAGATTCAGCATGTCCAGACAATAATGTTGGGAGAATCAGACTGACAAATAAGGATGGAAGCATACGTGGACCACTTCACATCACAGGACTGCTGAAGACAAGATGGGAGTGAATCTCATGTATTCAAGGTACATTCTGGAGTGGGAAAGGTCTCCCATTGGGTCAACAACAGTCATGGAAGGCTGAGTTTAAATAAAGGTGTAGTTATGCCACAGTCTTTAAGGAAAGTTAAATCTACATGGAATAGCCTGGATCCCAGCTTCCCCAGATCGCAAAGCTTCCAGTCTTGTTACCTCTTATCATTTCTGATCTAGCATTTGACCATAGGCTTTGAATCTAGTTGGTACTATTACATTTTAGTATTTTTTGTTCTCCAGTATAATAATGTGAAGGGGAAAAAAAAGCATAGATTTCATAGTCCAGCAGATCTAGGTGTTGATTTCAACTTTTATATTTACTAGCTGTGCTCTTAAACAAATTACTTCAACTGAATTTTAAATTTTTTCATCTCCAAATTAAAAATAGCAGTATTTTTTTTAATCTGTAAAGATGAAATACAATATTATACCTAAGTTTCTGAGATTGTTCCTGATACACAATTCTCTTTCCTTCCATAAATTTGTTACCTGATCCTGATCTAATTCATAAATTCACATTATGTATATGAACTTGTTAGTAATTGTGAAATTGTTATTTACTTATTTATTCATGAGAGACACAGACAGAGAAATAGACAGAGACAGCACATTTCCAACAGTGTCTTCATGACTTAATCCATTCTCAGCTTCAGCCAGCCTTGGATGATGGGCACATGCATGACAAGAGTCCTGAGGGAGGCCTCCGGATTCAGACCCAGAACCTTCCCATGTGCGTCAGTCTTGAAGAACATTATGTTTTACTGTTATACCACTTTCTGGTACCTAATTAGTAATTTTTAAAAATTATGCGGCATGATATAATGGAGAAGTACAGAGACAAATCTATAAAACCCCTGTGGGCTAGGATTGCCTTTCTAGATAAAAAGGAGTATATGGAGTAGGGACCTTCAAACTAAGGATTAGGTGCAGGCAAGGAAATACAAAGGTTTGAGGTATGTAGAGGTCCCCAGGATCCAGCAAAGCTTTCTGTCTTCTGAAATGCATTTGGGGGCCTGAACTCGGTGAAGCCATGATGGAAATCGTGATGGAAATCCTTCTTCTCAGAATCGTACCCAACTTCTCTGTATGTGCTTTTGCTGCTCTCTACAAAGCTCAGGTCCCTAGATTCTAAAGATGTCTTCCATGTCCCTATCTCCAAACTTATACTCATATACCCTAGGCTCCATTCTGCAGCACCCCCTCATCCTCACCTCTTCCTTTCCAGATCAAACTATTTTTTGGAGTCCTACTGAATTATAATTTTCCCATGATGGCTCAATAACTGCTGTAAAAAAAATGGGTAAAGGGACTCCAAATCATCAGACTCACTTGATTCAGAGAAAATAAGTATTTACTGTTTCCTATATTGAGATTCCATGTAAGACCTCAAAGATTTTCCTCTGTCTTTTTTTTTAAAAAAAAAAAGTTAAACATCTCTCATTAATTTTGATCAGATTATTTCCATCTGATAATTTTGCATTTATTTGATAAGTTTTTATTTATCTGTTCAACCTAGCTACAGGGTTGACTTGTACCTAAAAGTTAAATTCTTAGTTGGCAGGGGCCATTTATAACTTCCATTTTTAAGTAATATCCATACTACCCAGGACCATGTTTTACATATTTTGAGCATTTAATATATTTTATTCAAGATATAGTTAAGAGTTTATTCCTGTTGGGGGCTGAACTGTGCTCCCCCAAATTTCCTATGTTGTAGTCCTAATTATTTACATCAATACCTGAGAATGTAACCTCATTTGGAAATAGGACTGTTGCAGAAGTAGTAAGTTAAACAGGATGGCTCCTAGATTAAACATGACTGGTGTCCTTATAAAAAGGGGGAAGTGTGGGCATGGACATGCACATAGAGAGAACACCATGTGAAGCTGGAGACAGAGACCAGGTGACACAGCAGAAGTCAAGGATTGTCAAAGGTTCTACATTCACCAGAAGCTAGGAGAGGGACAAACAATCCTCCTCCCAGCCCTACCAGCCCCTCAATCTCAGACTTACCTCTACAACTGTGAGATAAGGCATTTCTATCTTCTGTAGCCATCCAGCTTGTGGAACTTTGTCATGACAGCCCTAGCAAACTAGTTCTTAAAGACAGAAGTAATTGAGGACACAATCAACGTGATTCTCCACCTTCTTATGAAATTCTGGCTTTGTCTGTGAGGAAACTACAGAAATGTGACATTGTCTCCCAGCAGATTATAGGTCCTGCTGCAAAGGAATGTGGGCATGGCAGGCGGGAAATGTTGGAGTGTGTTACATGGCGAGAGCCCAGCCAGTGTTTATTGTAATTTCAGAAAAGCAAGAGTAATGAGAATGCTACAAGGGACTCAGCCTTTGTGTCTTTCAGGTAGTACTGTTCAAACAGCAAGAAAGCAGAGGGCTGGCCTGTGTTGAGGTCACCATGGAAACAGTGACCACAGCCAACACAGAAGGAGACCTGGGGTTGGGTTCTCTTTGATCTCCTTCTCCAAGGTATGAACCCTGTGGAATTAAATCCACATCAGCCACAGCGTACTTTGAACATGATTTGGTGATGGTAAACCTGTAATGGATTCAGTGCACAATCCCCATCAATATAATCATGCCTCTAAAATTGTTCCTTTCTTTCACTTTCACTTTAGAAAATTTCCAGGGTCTCCAAGCATAGACTTAGAAAAAGATGGAGATTGCTCTGGTTTTTGGAAAAGGCAGTAAACAACCCCACCGAGGAAATACATGGAGACTTACTTGTCATGAAATCATAAGTCTGGAACAAAGCCTAGCAGAGCCTAGGATCCATTCCCTATCACTAAGCCTTTCCTTAAAGATAAGAAAGGTAAGAATTTCCTATCTCTTTTCTCTGGCATTTGCTACTTGCAAGTCAGGTAAAGACTGAGGAAATACATTGATAATACTAAAAACTTGCATCTATATTTGCTCCACGTTTTGAAGTGATTTTTATGTCTGCTATTTCATTTTATCTTCTCAGCAACCCTATGAGGAAGATATTATTATCTTCCTGGTACAAATTAGGAAACATTTATTCATTTTCATCTAAAAATGAAACTCAGAGAGAACTGGCTCAAATTCATACATCTAGTAATTACCTGCTGAAACCTCAACTTCAGAACTTTGAGCTGCAAATCTTGTATCATTTCCACTAAGATATGCTGAAGGGAAGCAGCACCCAAGAGGGAAGAGAGAAAAAGAAAGAATGGAAAAGAAGGGCTGGATGTGTTGTGATGTCAGTGCAACTGGACCCAGATGCCCAGTGTATACACATGTCCCTGATCTGGGTCAGCTGGAGGTGGATCTTGGAGACTTGTTGGGTATGCCTGTCTCCTCTCTCTTTCTCTCCTAGAAGAAATGAATAATAATAAAAACAAGCAAACAAACAAACAAAAATAAGGAAGAAGCAGGTTCTATCCCTGGGCTATTTGGTCTGGCTCTCTCTACACTTAAGACCACTATGATGTTCAGCTGAGTTTCAACTCTTTTTTTTTTTTTTTAAGAAAATTTATTTGTTCAATTTTATTTGTCATTATTATTTTTTTAAATTTGACCAGAGAGAGAGAGAGAGAGAAAGGGAAAGTGACAAAGCAAGCCACCACGTCTGGGACTCAAACCACAATCGGCCATGTGGGAGTCCAGTGCGCTTAACTGTCACACCACCTGCTGGCCCTGAGTTTCAACTCTTTTTACAATTGTCTTATTGTTATCATCCAACCTTCACTCCAGGTCTTGTCATCACAATCCCATTAGCATTTACTCCCAGGTGTCCTTGTCCAGCCTTTCATTATCTCTAGGTCTTTTCACTGAACTGTGCACTGGTTGTCTTAGTTCACCCTCAGCAGCAGAAGCCAGAACTTGAAAGTCTTGTGATTTAGTTTTGATCTTTCTACAGCCAGTGTTCCTACCACCCTCTACTTCACAATAAATGAGTCTGTCAAAAGATAGAACATGATTTCAATGTATACCCATTTTAAAATAAAACACATTTCAAGTAGCAAGCTGTGCCTCTAGAACCGGTGTTTTATTGAGCGGGTTATTGTTTCAGCTGTTTTTACTAATACCACGTAACGATTATACAATGAAAGATGAAAATAAATTGTACTGGTTTGAAATAATACATCCCCATTTTCCTGGTTGTGTCTCATCTAGGACTGTCATTTTGCAATTCAAACAATAGCTCCTAGTAAAAATTAGGTCAAAACTTTCTATTAAATGATTGGAGTTGGGGAAAAGGGCTATCTACTTCTGATTATCATCATTCATCAGCAATCAGCAAAAACCTAATCTTTATTTTATTTTATTTTATTTTATTTTTTAGGTTTTTACCATAGGGTAAGTGTGCTCACCAAAGAGACAGAGAGAGGGAAAGTGAGAAGTCACTACCCAGGGAGGATGGTCACACCACAATCCTTTCTCTTCCATTCTCTTCTCGGGACTTTCAAGGTGCCACATCTGGGACTTGAACCTCGGTCAGCCATGTGGGAGTCCAGTGCCTTAAACACTACACCACTTGCTGGTCCCCAAGAAAGAGCTAATCCTAACTGATCATTTACCTGCATCAATCACCACAGGCCGAGGTCTTCATGTTCATCATCTCTGCTTGTCCCTACCTTAAAATGTGGATATTGTGACTTCCAATGTAGAAAAGAGGGACGTTAATACAGCAAGTGCTAAGTCTTATCCTAGGTCTGCTACTATGTTATACCAGAATGCTAATGGCATTCTCCACAGACAACACAGGTAAAGATGCTGTCATAAAGAAAGGGGGAAATTGTTTTACCAGATAGGTGCATTCGCTATTTTATTTTTGCCATCACTTTCTGAACCAGGATAGCTGGGGCCATGTCTATGTCTCAGTTAACCATAGCACAGTACAGTCAGGCCGACTACGTTAATTAACTCCAATGGCTAAGTGGCGGATCAGTTCGGTCACTAAACAATCCAATTAATAGATGAGAATAAGTAGCAGATTGAATGTGCCATGGCTAATTTCATCCCTGCCTGTTGATTTTTTAGTAATTGATCTGATCTACCATGTAGCTAACCCACTTGGATATTAAGATGTCTGGAATACTGTGTGTGGTGTTCCAACTATTTGAGTAATACAATTATGGTCTTCAAATGTCTCACCTTCAGAAAGAATCAGCCCTGGATAGAAGCAAATATAACAGGCCTATCTGATTTTTAAAATAAGCATATTTAATAATACATGGACTTTCTATCTGAAATAAATTCATTGATCATCTTTTATCTCTAAACACAAAGACTATGTAACAATAAAATAAATTGCTTTTAAAATTAATTACTTTATTCACTTCAGTTCTTTGAATTGACATGCTGATACCTAACGATTACTACTGGTTATTATTAACTAATAATGTATAGGGTCTTTCCTATTATTTTCAGATAAAACATCCTGGTTTTACTATTATTTTGTTGTTGTTGTTAAGATATTGCCAGTATCTGTTGCCATATTTTTTACTACAGTGTTTGCTCAAATAATACAATTTTAACAATGATTAGTATGTGACCAATAAAACTATACTATGGTTTAATGGAAAGACAAGAAGTGTACAGTCAGTAAAAGCAAATTTTAATCCTTACTAAATCACAGAGTCACTGAGCTCAGAGAATTCATGGTCACAGGGAAAGAAATTTTAGAGGCTATTTAGTCCAGGTTCTCAAAAAAGAGACCTGAAGCCTAGAGAAGTTCATTACTGTATCTCCTGATTCTTATGTCTGTATTTCTGTACCTCTGCAGTCTATGAATCTGTGAAGAAATACTTTAAAAATAGAAAGTAAATGTTACAACTCATTA
This sequence comes from Tupaia belangeri chinensis, assembly GCF_000334495.1. Lineage (NCBI taxonomy): Eukaryota > Metazoa > Chordata > Mammalia > Scandentia > Tupaiidae > Tupaia > Tupaia belangeri. The sequence goes on from NW_006159560.1 coordinate 106,718, forward strand.
GACTATCGGATATGTCTCATGTTTTGATTAGTATGAATGAAACTACAAAATACAGTATGGTTGTTAAGATTTTATAGCTAGTGGTAGCTTTTACATTTTGAAATATGGATGTAAACCCAATTTGCAAAGCTTTCTTCCGCAGGACCAATTATAACAAATTATTACATTTTTACAAATAAGCTTTTGTTACATATTCCATTGATGTTTTGGTCCTAATATAGCTTTTTAATATCAATAACTAAGCAGGATGGATGAAGTGAATATAGTGGAGGTGGGTATGAGTTCATAGAATTCTTCTATCCACTATTTATTCATTTATTCACCTAGATATTCAGTGACCATGGAGAGACTATCCATGTACTATGGGTACAAAAGATGAACAAAGCATGGCTGTTTAAAGATCTTGCAGCCCAGAAGGAGAGGCAGGGACCAGCAGTTAGTGTAATGGCTATGTCGATGGACTCTCACGTAGTCGACTGCGGTTCAAGTCCTGGACCCGGTGGCTTAAACTCACACCAGGTGCGTGTACATGCGTGCCCAAGATCCCGAGAGGAGAATGGAGGGATTGTGGTGTGGCCATTCCCCCTGGTGGGTGATTTTCGCTTTCTGTCTTTCTATCTCTCTCTGTCTTTCCGGCAATCACGTGTGCCCTCTAGCAAAAACCTCTCAAAAAAAAATGAAGGAGGGGCAGAGGCAGACATGGAAGTCTAGATTACAGTTCAGGTCAGAAAGGGCTAAGGACAAGAGTCAGGTGAGTGAGTGGATGATTCTGACAGGCTGCTTATGAAGGGACAGGCTTCCCAAGATGACTCCTAGTGTGAGACTTAATGGCTTAAAGGATTAATAATAATAGTGATAACAAACAGTATTTCATCAACCACTTACAATGTGCCAGATACTATTAAGCATTTTATATATATCAACTTTTTAATCCTCACAATAATCCTTTTAGGTAGGTCTTATTATTACTCGCATTTCATATCAATAGATGAAGCAACTAAGAGTCAAGGTCACAGAGTTGTGAGGTGGCAGAACTGAAATTTGAACTCAGACAGACTGAGGGCTTGAGGCAAAGGAAAGAGACTGAGGTTGCACAAAAAAGATAAAAGGAGATAAGGTCATAGACGGTAGCAATGGCAGACCACAGAGTCTCTGGATGGCATATGAACAATGGGACTCAGAGTAAAGGCTGTACTTACACAAGGCTCCCCAGCGTACCAACAGTATGACTCAAGCACATACATGCTCACTTTTATCCCTTCAGTCATACCGTCCTCCCAGACATGTCTTCCTCTTCTTTCTTTCTTTCCCATTCTTTAAAGGTGCCTCCAACCTAGAACACCACTAGCCAACTATTTTGGTGCAGATTGCTCATAATACGTAATTCAATAATCCTATCTAAAATTGTGCACTACCTTATCAAATGTATTTATCCAACCATCCCATTATAGGCCACGTGTTCTCAAAGACTGGAAACCATATCCTCCTCTCCTTCTGAATTCTCACAGCATCTATTTCAGTTAGTGAACATCTAGATGTATTCAATGAATAAAAACTGATAAATTGATAAACCGTAGGAACACTGAAATCTGTTGTTATTACTATTCTTCAAAACAGAAATTTCCCAACATCTCTATCTGGTCTTTCTGGGTGCTCGTTACATAATCAAAAGATTTAAATCTTAACAATGGATAATTATAACTTGTCTGGCAAATGCCCAAACTGCTGCCCTAATTAATGGAGGAAGAAAGATAAAATAATAAGAATAAATCACAACACACATATGAACTCTCACCAATTTTCTAATACAACTTTTATAAGTAGTATTATTTTCAAGAATTGTCAAGATAATCATTATATTTTAGGATTAGAAGGTTTTGTCAGTGTTTTATGTTGTTCTCTTATACTTTCAAATTCACTGATCTCTGGCCCTGATATTAAGACAGGATTTAATTTTTAAATTAGCCTTGACACTTGAGACACTATTCTTAAAGATCTCCAAGTAGGAAACTCCATATCCTTCCATACTAATTCATTTCTTTCAACCAGTTCTTCCCAATGTTTAATCTTAATCCCATTCACTGTAGTTAGGACCCTGTTTCCTTTTGTTTTGACTCCTGCTGTATAAATGAAGAATAGTTGATTATCATGAATTTTGACTAAACAATTATTTAAAGAAAAACAAGTACTATTATATCTATTTATAACCTAGGCCTCTCTTGTTTAAATAATCGTAATTATTGTAACCTATACTCAAAGATCTTATTTCCTAATTATTTTTGTCTTTACTCCTAAATTATTTTTAAGGTTTCTAAATATTTTTGTGTTGAATTCAAAGCTTAAAAATGAGGCTTGGGAATATCTGACTAGTGACAGGCATAACTGGAAAATAACCTCATACTCCTGATTTCTGTACTTCTATTCCTGTCCCTTCTCTCATACAGGGCTACATTCCTGGTTCCCTGCTTGATAACCACCCCTAAGATATCCTTCAGCCAGGCTAAAGATCACACAGCAAGGACTCCTTTAGAGTAATTACTGCCCTGTTCCAAGTACTACTGAAATTTTCTGTGGTTCTCCCACCACTTACCTACATTTATGAGGAATCTGCATTAATAATGCTGATCTTACCTTCTAAGATCTTCACTATTAAAAGCAGAAAATTTAATTAGTATGCATCTCTTACTTTTTCTGAATTACTGGCCACTTTATCCAGACCACCACCCCTCCAAGCTGGCATGGGCTTTCATAACTATGCTCTGAGTTTTGGCCTCTGACTTCCCCATGGAAGGGTTATAATTGGATTCCCTATTATACTGATGAGTGTTTCCCCTAGCGTATAATTTAAAAATGTGTTAAAGTAAAAATAAACTAAGTCTTCCAAGCTTACCTTTCACAGTCATAATAAATGAGCCTGACAATGTTATTATTCAAGTACTCAGTCATCTGTTCAAGTTTTAAAAACAAAACAAAACTGTAATTCAGGTCATTCTTTTCTTATTTTAAAAATGCATACTCATCCATGATCTTTCTTCTTCCTTAAGTATATCGTTAGCAATTTGCCCATCTGCCTTCTTTTATTTTTTTCCCCATAATTATTTCCCAAACTCTCATCTTGGATATTTTATTAATCCTAAAAGCTTCAGTAGTTATCTACATTTATTTAAAAATCTCTTTGATTTGTTTTTGTCTTTTCTTCTTCTTTTTTTTTTTTATCATGTTGTAATCCCTTCTCCATCTCTCTCTCTAGAATTTTGGACAAGCATGCGTATGAACCCAGGATATTTTTCAAGCTACCAGGTCCATGACTCAAACTGCACAATTAGCCATGTAGAGTATCCAGTCATCTTAACCCCAGGCCAGAGACTGGCCCAGATTGTTTTTTAATAACAACAAAATAACCCATGAATTTCATCAAGCTGGGCAGTTCAGTGAGAAAAAAAAAATGAAACTACATGAGTTGATTGGTCTATACAGAAAAAAATCACTTTACCTAGTATTCTTCAATATAGCTTTGATGGAATTTCAAGTTATTTCCATTTCAGATTCCATTTCTGTGTTCAGGAACTTCTCATTTTTTCCCACCTTCAGTTTTATTTTATGTTATTTTCTAAAAGTAAGCTTAGCTCTTTGGGGCTGCCTTGCCCCTTATGCCTTTTCAATATAAAAGTGATTTTATTTTAAGTTCATTTATTTCTTTTTCCCATAAGCAAGAAAGAGAGACAGAGAGAGAGAGAGAGACAGGACTCCCAGCAGGGTCTTCACACTGCAATCCATCCCCAGCTTCAGTCAGCACCAGATCATGGACATACATGTGCCAGGCATACTCAGGGAGGTCTCTGGACACAAACTCAGAACCTTCCCATGCTGGTCAACCACACACAGAGTGGCAGTGTTTTTCTGCTGTACAACTGTCTGGCCTTAGTATAAAAGATTTTTTTTAATTAGCTCTCCAAGATCACTGAAACCTGATTCTTAATTGATAGAAAATAAGTTGTAAAATAACTATAATCACCAGAGACATTTTTAATTGAATTGCAAGCCTAAGAGTTAATATTCCTCAGTCTCAGTGGCAACTGAAACTATTGGGTTAAAATATTGTGAGTGTTTCTCCAACATTGCCTTTAATTCTTTTCTTCTATTAACCAGTTTTCCCTTGTTAATTATTTTTAAAGAATTATTTATTTAATTATGTGTGTGTGTGTGTGTGTGTGTGTGTATGTGTGTGTATATATATGTGTGTGTGTGTATATGTATATGAGAGAGATAGAGAAGGAAAGAGACTAAGCAAGCCAACAGATCTGGGACTCATGCCCTAGTCAGCCATGTGGGAGTCCAGCACCTTAACCATCACATCACCTGGGGTATCTTTAACTAAATATCAGCCACATCCTCAATCTGGGCTGCTCCTTCTCCTGGAATCTCTGATCTCCTGAAGGAGTGTGTTCTTTCTCATCTTATTCCCACATAATGACCCACTGCATCTAACATACACTTACTGTGCACACTGGTGACTGGTCAGTGAGTATTTGGTACAAGGATGAAGGGCTAGATGGGTAAATGGGAAGATGACTATTTTATGGTTTAAAATGAGTTTGTGCAGTTAAAACTTGTTTCTGGTTGAATTACCAAGAAGAATATTTCAGACAACACTTTTAAAAGGGGTTAGAAAATAGCTTGGGTGGGCTAGAAGAATCAACATAGAATACCAGATTTCTCTGAGAAGAATCATGTTTTAGGAAGTATATTTAAAAAAAAAAAACAAAAAAACAAGGGGCCAGCAGGTGGTGTGGTGGCCAATGTGCTGGATCCCACACAGACCTACTCCATGGTTCAAGGCCCAGATCCATCAGCTTGAGAAATACTCTTGGCATGTGTGCACCCAAAATCTCAAGAAGAGAATTGGAGGAGAAGGGATTACGACATGACCATCCCTTCTGAGGAGTGATTTCTTACTTCCTTTACTTCCCTCCTCCCTTTTTCTCTGTCCCTCTGGCAAGCAATGGATAGCAAAAACTACCAAAAAGAAAAAAAAAAAAAAAGGGGCGGAGTCCAAATTAGTGTAGTGACAACAGCTTCTCTCTTTTGAGAGAGAACCCTGATTTATTCCCTTTGTCCAAAAGAAAAAAAAAAAAAATACTCGGTTGATTTCATCAATGACAGACATTTTCTGTATTGCCCAAACCTGGACTATACCCCCAGGGACTGGTTTGTTACCTAAAATGAACTGACTCATCAGGAAATGCATTTGTACTATTCCTTTTAGAAGAATATTACAACCCTGTTCATGGTATAATAGTACATTGCAGCAGCCACATTAAAAAAAAAAATGCAGGACAACCACGATGATAAAACATTTTAATCACAAAAGTCCTTCACAAAGCTAGCACTGTAATTACCAAAGGTTTAATGTCTCCTGCACTTAAGGAGACACAGCCAGGCAATAATAGATGATAATGCCCCATGACACCAATAAACCTGAAAAGGAGAGCAGGACTAACTCTAAAGGAAGGAGGTTGCTAGGGAGAAAAAGTGTCTGAATCTGATAAGGAAACTGCAGCTCATGCTGCATTCAAAGAAAGAGATGAGGTAATAAGACAAACTGATAAAATCCAACAACAGCATCCATAGAGAGTGAGAAAGAATGGGAATGCACACTCTCTGTGTTGTTCAAGTGCTGTTTGGGGGTTTGGATGCTTCAGTGTTTCAGAACGCTGCAGAGTTCCAAACACCTTAGTCACCTTGTCTCTGACAAGTACCAGCTAAACACAGAGCGCGTGAAGTGCGGACACCACAGTGACCACAGCCACGGTCAGACGTGAAGTAGCTTCCAATTGTTCTGCCAGAAGATGACTAGACGATCAAAGGGGTCAAGCTGGCCAACAGAGAGGTCTTGCCCACCCACCCACTGCTCAGCATGACAGCACTTCACAGCTTGCAGGGCATAATATAAGCACTGAAATAAGAAGGCCTCAAGAGTCTTTGCAGGGGAAATAATGCCCCCTTTTACGTGCCTAATCCCACTGCTGCTAAAATATGACAACTCCCCCATGGTATAAAGAATTGATAAGCTAAAGGACCAGCAGATGGTGTAATGGTTATGTTGCTGGACTCCCATGTAGTCATGGCAGTTCAAGTCCTGTACTTGGTGACTTAAATTCACACTGGGTGCATGTGTGTGCATGCCCAAGATCTAGAAAGGAAAATGGAGAAGGGATTTTTGTGTGGTCACCCCCCTTGGGGGGTGGCTTCTCACTTTCTGTCTCTCTCTGTCTCTCCAGGAAGCACATGTACCCCACAACAAAAATCTTTCTTCAAAATAATAATAATAATAATAATAATAATAATAGTTGACAGGCTGTATAGTTGGGGAGTGTGAGGGGGAGCAGAGGTACATCAGGAACTCATAGAGTAAGAATGCAGCTTGTTACCATTCCATTGAAGCCAGTTAGAGGCCTAACTAGCTTATTCCAGGTAGTTCTCAAGGTCCCTGTGTACCTTCAAACCAATCTATTGTAAAAGTCCTTTCTATGTGGAGCACCAGGCCAGGGAAAATTAGAGTAGGAGAAACCACAAAACCCTATTCTAGTTACACTAAAACTGTTTTAAAATGGGGTGGGGGGAACCAGGAACTGTAGTGATTAAGGCACTGGACTCCCACGAGGCCTACCATAGTTCGAGTCCTGGACCCTGCAGCTTGAAACTCACACTAGGTGCATGTGCATGTGTGTCCAAAATCCTGAGATGAGAATGGAAGAAATGCAACTGCAGCATGACCATCCTCCTGGGGAGGGAGGGGAGTGATTTCTCATTTTCTGTCTCTCTGTCTCTCCAGTGGTGAGTGCCTGTACCCTATAGCAAAAACTCTAAAAAGAAAAAAAAGTGTTAAAGTAAAAATTAGAAGTTACAGGGTCAGCAGGTGGTATCGTGGTTAAGTCACTGGACTCTCACATGGTCGATCATGATTTCAGTCTCAGACCCAGCAACTTGAAACTGACACTGGGCGCATGTGTGTGCATGTCCAAAATCTCAAATGGAGAATGGAGGAGAAGGGACTGCAATGAGCCATCTCCCTGGGGACTGATTTCTCATTTTCTGTCCCTCTTTCTCTCTTTGTTTCTCTCTCTATCTCTCTGATAAGCCTATGTGCCTTATAGCAAAAGCTCTCAAAAACCAAATTTATATACAAACACTTAGTGAGAGAAATCAAGATGGCTGATGGGAAGCACCCAGCATTCATTTTCTCTGCAATTCAACTACTAAGAAAATTCTAAGGAAGAACACTTGAAATCTCCAGGGAAAGATCTGAAATTTTTCAAAATATAAAAATGCAGGAGAAACAGCATAGAAAGGGAACTGAAGGACCCAGTCAGCAGTGATCAGCAGGCAGAAACCAGCAGTAAGTCCCCTTGGCTGGGAAAACATAAGTGAGAGATCCCTGGTGGCCTCTCACACTACCATGGACAGCATTTTTAGCTGCCTGGGAATTCAGCACTCTGCAAGGCCCTGGACCCAGGGAAGGGCCTTAGATCCACAGTGCTGCATAACTGCAGGTAAAACATCTTGTCCCGATTAATCCCAACTCCTGGATCAAGCAGCTGCAGAGTGGCACCACTGAGAAAAGAGCAATAGCTGAAGGGAAACCTGCATTGAGATTGACTGCCTTCAAATCTTCACATCCCTGAGAACCCACCAAAGCCCACCAGATCTCCATGGGTGGCTGCAGTGACCAAACAACAGGGCCATGATGCCTCTATCAAGCTCATGCAACATCATACTCTCTGGAACATCACTGACCAGTGCAGCAGGACTGCTCCAAGGAATAGTACTGGTTGTGAGTGCACATCTGCCTTCTACACGATAGACTGAGGAAACTGGACATTCCTTTCTGCCCTGGCAACCTGCTTGAGACTTAACAGTTCCTTGCTTTTCTGTTGCTGTCTGCAGTGCAGCTGCTTGGGATCTCCTTGAACTCTGAGTCTGAGAGGAAGAAAGGAGTTTACACCCAAGAGAAACAGGAGCCAAGGACATTCTCTGCTGGGCAGAAAGGAGGAGATGAGAGAGCAGCATGGAGGCCAATCCAGAGCCCCTCACACATGCTGGCACCCACAAATGCCACAAAGGCCTACCCAGAACCCCACCTGCTCACCTGCTTTTGCTGCAGAGGCCCATCCAGTGCCCCTGGCTACTGCCAGCACTTTAGAGACTTTCCTGGAGCCCCTGTCCAACAGCCTCTACAGCAAAGGCCTGCCCAGTGTCCTACACACTGGCTAGCACTGCAGAGTCCATCCAGAGACCCAGCATGCACCTACAGCCTCATCTCACTTTTGTACAATAAACTGCCTGCAGGGGTGTTGTTGCAGCTGTGGAGACTCAGGCACTAGGGTAGACAGCTTCCTCCATCTCCAAGGAACAAACACAAATGGCAATCCAAGCAACTAACTGCCCCCTAAGTCACAAATCCTCAAGCAGCAACCATAATCCTCTTGTGTACAAACCATTCAAGATGGGATAATACTTTCTTTCAGCCAATAGCTCCACTCTGCTACCTCTTCTAGAGGATATTCATACCCTGCATAGGATCCAAGAACTCAGGCAACCATCCCATAGGGCAGCAGTTGTCATTGGCATGAAAACTTCATCCCCTCAAGAAGAAGTGAATATACTATTGGATACCTAAATATCAACACAGGAAAACAAAAAATGTAAAAAAACAAAAAGCAAGAAACCATTTCTCCCCTAAAAGAGCACACTAACAATGTGAAAAATGCAGGAAATCACAAAAATGTTAGAAACAGGTTTCATAATATTGGTAATAACAAAACTAAATATGAAGCAAGAGAATACAAAGAATTCCAGGAGATTAGACATATGATCTATGATATGGATGAGAAATTAAATAGAGAAATAGATACCTTAAAAAAATTAAACAGAGATTCTGGAGATAAAAAATGCAATACAGGAAATTTAAAAAGTCTGTGAAGAACATCCATAATAGGTAAGATCAGGGGCCAGCATGTGGTGGTTAACTCATTGAACTCCTACATGACTGACCACAGTTTGAGTCCTGGACCTGGAGATTTGCTTTCTCTCTTTCTCTCTCTGTCTGTTTCTCTCTGGTGAATTAAAATAATAATAACAATAAATAATAAATACTTATTTTAAAAGTAATAACAGGTTAGACCAGATGGAAGAGAGGATCTCTGACTTGAAGACACAATCTTTAAAATAGCCCAAATCATCAACAGGGAAAACAAACAAACAGACGAAAACTATTAAAAATGCAGACAAAACATGAGAAATTCAGGGCACCATTAAGCCACTGAATAGCTACATAAAGGGTCCAGAAGGGGAAGAAACATGAAAATACGCAGAAAATCTATTTTATGAAAATAAAATAGCTAAAATCCTTCCAAATTTTAAGAGAGATACAGATATACAGATCCAAAAAGTTTAAAGAATACCAAACAGATTCAACATAAAATTATCTCCAAGGCACATTCTATTATACTTAAAATTTCAAAAGTCAAAGATAAAAATCCTAAAAAAAGGCTAGAGATAAGAACCAACTTATTTTTTTATATTTTATTTATTATTATTCAAATGTTATTAGAGAGAGACAGAAAGAGAGAGAGGGAAAGTGAGAAAGTAGGACACTAGGTCCAGAACTTGAACCACAGTCGCTCATTTGGGAGTCCAGCACCCTAATCATTACACTTCATGCTGGTCCCAACTTACTTTTAAAGGATACCCTATCAGATTAACCTCCAATCATTACACAGAAACTTTATAGGACAGGAGGGAATGGGATGAAATATTCAAAAGTATGAAATAAAAATAGTTTTGACCAAGGATATTCAATCCAGAAAAATTATACATTAAGTTAGAAGAAGAAATAAAATTATATCCAGACAACAAAAACTGAAATCAATTTTTGATTGGCTTTTCAAGAAACATTTATTGGAGTACTACATCTGGAAATAAAAGAGATAAATGCCACCATGAAAATACATGAAGGTATAAAAGTAACCACTGGAACAACTACACAAAGAGCAAAGAAAAAGTATTCAATCCTTACCACTATGAAAATTTTCAAAGATTTTTTTTTAAAAAGAAAAGAAATAAAATTCAAAACAACCAGGAACTAACCAACAAAATGGCAGGTCTTAGCCTTACATATCAAAAATATCATTGAATGTAAATGGACTAAACTCCCCAATAAAAAGATGTAAGCTGACTTAGTGGATATAAAGGGCAGGAGTCCTCTATATGTTACTTGTGAGAAATATGCATCATCAGGAAAGACACATACATTGAGAATAAAAGTTGGAAAAAGTCACTCCATATAAATGAAAAACAAACGAACAAAAAACCAGAGCTTCTTACCTAACCTCAGAAGAAATAGACTTAGAGCTAAAAATCTGTAAAAAGAAATAATGAAGTTCATTATATAATATTAAAGGGATCAACTCATTAAGAAGATAGAAGACTAAAAAAATTTAGGTACCAAATTCTGGGGCACCTACATACATAAAACAAAAACCACTAGACCTAAAGGGATAGATTAGAGCAGAAATAAATGAAAGAGTAATACAAAACTATCAACGAGATGAAAAGTTTGGTTTTAAGAAGATAAGCTAAATAGACAAATTATTAGCTAGACTACAAAAAATAGAGAGAAGATACAGATAAATAAAGTCAGAAATGAAAGGGAAAATAACAGCAGATATCACAGAAATACCAAAGATCATTAGGGAATACTGTAAGACACTCCAGGTCAGCAAGCTGAAAAATACTCGAATATATGGACACATTTCTGGACAAATGCAATAGACCCGATTGAAGCACAAAGAAATAGAAAGCCTCAGTAAACCAATAACAAGTAATGAGATTGAATTAGTAACAAATAGGCTCCCAACAAAGAAAAGCATAGGTTCATATAGCTTTGGTGCTGAATTTTACAAGTCCTTCAAAAGGAATTAATATCAATTTTCATGAAACTATTTCAAAGTATCTAAATGGAGGGAACCCTTCCAAATTCATTTTAAAAAGCCACTATAACCTTGATAGCAAAAGCAGACAAGGACACAATAAGAAAACTACAATATTCCTGATGAAGATAGAGGCAAAAATCCTCAACAAAATGCTAACCAATTGAATCCTACAACACATTAAAAAGACCAAACACCATGATTGAGTTAGTATTATTCCCAGAGACCCAAAGATGGCTCAACATACCCAAAACAAAACATTATATTAACCAATAGAAGGGCAATAACATGATCAACTGACGTGTAAAAGCATATGATAAAATACATCTCTTTATGATTAAGATGTCATGATTAAGACTGTCAACAAAACAAAAATAGATGGTACAATTTTTAACACAACAAAGACCATATATGACAAACCCACAATAAACAGAACTGAATGAAAAAAAGCTGAATGCTCTTCCACTTAAAGCTGGAAAGAAACAAAAAGTGATATCCTCTACTCCTATTAAATATGGTACTGTGAGTCCTAGCCAATGATATCAGATAAGTGTATGAAATAAAATAATAATAAATAGATGGTACAATTTTTAACACAACAAAGACCATATATGACAAACCCACAATAAACAGAACTGAATGAAAAAAAGCTGAATGCTCTTCCACTTAAAGCTGGAAAGAAACAAAAAGTGATATCCTCTACTCCTATTAAATATGGTACTGTGAGTCCTAGCCAATGATATCAGATAAGTGTATGAAATAAAATAATAATGAAATAAAAGTCACCCAAATTGGAAAAGAAAGTTAAATTGTCCCGAATTCATTAAAAACCTCTTGGATGTGATAAACTAATTTAGTCAAGTTGCAGGATACAAAGTCAACATACAAAAAAACTGTAGCGTTTTCATATACTGCCAATGAATAGACTGAGGAAGCAATTAAGAAAGCAATCTCATTTACAATAGCCACAAAAATTAAACAAAATGCAGTATCTGGGAATAAATCTAACTAAGGAAGTAAAAGATCTCTGGGTATAATAGCAGGGAGGCCAACTGTAGGTACTAAAGACAGTGTAGGGAGTGGTCAATAGGAAGTGGGTAATAGGGGGTGAGAGAGAGGGGTTCAGGGAACAAATTAAACATTTAAGACACAAAAGTGAAAAGTTATTCATTGTGATAATGTATATGGTAGTGTTTTTGTCTTGACTAATATGCACCATAATCATGCTGGAAAAAACCATGTTGTACACTGTAAAGATGTATAGTGATGAAATGTAAATAAAACATAAAATTTTAAAGATCTCTACTGTGAAAATTAGTATAGGCAATATAGCTTGATGTGATCTGCAAATTCAATGCAATTTCTATCAAAATACTAGCTACACTGTTCATAAAAACAGAAAAAAACAATTGTAAAATTTGTCTAGAGTCACAAAAGTCTTCATATCACTATGGCAATACTGCGCCAAAAGTATAATATTGGAGGCATCTCACTGACTTCAAGATATATTACAAAGCCATAATAACCAAAACAGGATGGTACTGGCATAAAAACAGACACATCGGACTTGTCTCATACCCTAGTGGTTAGGTAACTGAATCCCACGTGACTGACCATGATTCAGATCCAACCCCTGAGGCTTGAAAAACACACTGGACATGTGTTCATATGTGTCCCAAATCCTGACAGGATGGATAAGCAGAGAAAGGACTGTGACATGACCACGCTCCATTGGGGGGTATCTTCTCTCTCTTTCATGAGTGCAAATAACCTCTGGCAATTAAAAACAAACAAACAAACAAAAAAGAACAAACACATAGATGAATAAGACAGAATAGAGAATCCAGACATAAACCCAACAACATATAGCCAACTGACTTTTGATGAAAGTCAAGTTAAAAAATAAAAATAAAGAAAATTAAATTTAAAAAAATACAACCTACAGAATGGGAGAAAATATTTGTAAACTATTTCAGAGAAGGGATTGATAACCAGAATATGCAGAGAATTTAAGCAGTTCACCAGCCCAAAGAAGAAAACAAAAACAATAAAAACTAAAAATCCATTTTAAAAATGGGCAATCATTCTGAACAGATGACTCTCAAGGAAAAATACACAAATGGTTAAAAGTCTTATAGAAAAATATTTATAATGAAGAAATGCAAATCAAAATTACATTAAGGTATCACTTGATCCCAGTCAGAATGGCTATAATGAAAAAGACAAACAGTAACAACTGCTGCCAAGGTTAGAGAGAAAAAAGGAATTTTCATGTACTGCTACATGCAAATTAATTCATTCACTGTTGAAACAATATGGAGGTTCTTCAAAAATATAAAAATAGGAATATTTATGACTCAGTAATCCTACTCTTATGTATTCACCCAAAGCACAGGAAAGCACTCTGTGGAAAGACATTTGCACATCCATGTTTATTGCAGTAATATTTATAATAGCTAAGCAATGTCAACCTATGTCCCCAACAACCAATGACAAGATTAAGAAAATGTGTAACTTATACATATGGAATACTACTCAGCTGTAAAGAACAATATCCTTCCATTTGACACAAATTGGATGAACCTAGAAGATACAATGCTAAGCAAAACAAACCAGACTATGAGAAATAAATACAAAATGTCCTGCTTAACATATACTGAAATTCACACTCTCTGGCAGAAATTGAAGGACTCAGTGGCATAGGAATAGAGAGAATAATGGTAGATACCAGAAGCTGCACAGGGAGAGGTGGGTGAAAGGGTAGGTGGGGAGTTGAGGAAAAACTTATTAAGAATGCATGCAGACAGGTGGAATAGGTTCTGGTATAGTGCACCACACCAGAGCAAAAAATGACTTTGACATTTAATATATTCTTCAATACTTCCCTCCTCCAACACAAAACTAGTGGAACTACTATCAAATGAGCACAACTTAATGTAATGTTCAGCATCAAATAAAATGAATATGTCTATATCATTCATTTGATTATAACAAACTGTATGTGTGCTTTGGAAAGTCATACTGTGGCCCACAAAGATGTGTAACAATTTTTTTTTTTGAGAGGTTTTTGCTATAGAGTGTGTGTGCTCACCAGACAGACAGAGACAGAGAGATAGAAAGCGAGAAATCACCCCCCAGGGGGGATGGCCACACCGCAATCCCTTCTCCTCCATTCTCCTCTAGGGATCTTGGGTACGCACACACACGCGCCCGGCGTGAGTTTAAGCCATCGGGCCTGGGACTTGAACTGTGGTCAACTATGTGGGAGTCCAGAGACATAGCCATTACGCTAACTGCTGGTCCCAAGATGTGTAACAATTGTATGCAATCAAAAATCATGATAAAAATTGTTTTAAATCACTTTGGCAAAAGGTTTCACAATTTCTTATAAAATTATACATACACCTACCCATACTACAACAATTTCATTTTTGAGTATATACCCAAGAGAAGTGAAAACATATGTCCACTTGTACAAGAATGTTTATAGCAGCTTTACTCATAACAATAAAACCTGGAACATCTCAAATGTCCATCAACAGGAGAACAGATAAACAAATTGTGGAATACATATATATATATACGATGAGATAATCCTCAACAACAATTTAAAAAAGGAACTATTGATTTACACAGCACATATGATTCTCATGATATTATGGTAAGCAAAAGATGTCCAACACAAAAAATAACTTGGTTTGTACTATTCTGTGATATAAAACAGGCAAGGTCTATGATTAAAAAAAAATAGAACTGGTTGTTCAAGAGGAGGAGAGGGGAACTGAATGACAAGGGGAATTTTCTGAGATGATATCAATATTCAATATCTTTTTAGGGGTAAGTATTATAATTGGAATGCTTTTGCCAAACTTCATTGAGTTATATCATTAATTATTATTTATTTTACTGTACATAAATGTTACCTTAAAAAAAGTAAACAAATGTTAAAATCTATAACTGGTAGGTTTTTGCCCATAATGGTAGACGTTAGCAATTCTGAAACTAATTTCTATTTTCCTAAGCTTGAGCAAATGAGTAAACATAGCAAGAATAATAAGATAATTTTCTCACTGCTGCAAAAGGAATTTACAAATATAAAAAAGGGAGGCTTAGAATGTACATTGTGGTGTTAGATTAAAATTGTAGACATTGAATTGAATTCATAGTTTTTAAAAAATGGATGCATAAATGGATAAAAGTCTACTGGTGAGGATCTAAACGCATTAGCAATCTAGTGCCCATATTTGGTTTCTAAAAGTAGCTTAAAAAAACACAAGATGATGCTGGAATATCTTGTGTTGCTAGCAATTAAGGAAGTGGTCAGGTTTCTTTCTCTATAGGTGCAACCACCAAGAAAAGGCACCTATAAGCAAGAAGCACAAAGGTGACTGTCTGCAACTGGACAGGTGGGCTGCCACTAGATCCGGTCCTGCTGGGACATTCATCTTGAAATTTCAGTCTCAAAACTGTTACAAAATTAATTTTTTTTGGTTCAAAACCAAGTAAGTAAATAAACAAGTAAAAGTGGTCAGAATATATCTGAATATTCTGGATAGGTTATATGGAAAGGATCCCAATTTCTGCTTCTGCCTCTACCCTAATATCAAAAGCAGCCCAAGTAACATACAAAGTCATAGTTTTATAAACCTTTCAGATAATCAAGGATGAAAGAAACACAGATCAACTAAAATCTGGGAAATGACAAGCCTTGGGAAAGAAATGATGCTGCCAGAGAATGCTCTTTTGCATGATAAATGGTTACAGAGCAGGCAGGGAAGTGCATCATCAAGCAACCCAACATTTCGCTGGTGGTCAAGGATATGTGTCAATTCTGTATAGATTCTATAATAGCATAAGCTTTGAATCTAGAAACTGTCACACCAAAAGGAACCTTGGCACTGCTCTAGCCCACACCCCTCCTTTTACAGAGGAGCAAGCTAAAGTTGGTATAGAGAGAATAAGCTGCCTTGATGGGGGATAGAGGGTCTTTAGGTTCTCAGTCTTTGTTCCTTAGTCCCTTATCCTTAGTTCTTTTATTATGCTACATTCTCAAGAATGTTAAGGCTTTCCTAGAAATTTTGCTACAGTCTCCTTTTTATCCTTCTCTTTAAGCCTTTCTAAGCTCTAACTTTTAGTCTGGGCAATCGCCACAATTCACCATACCTGAGGCATCCGCTTAGTGTCATGGCATCTTACAGAGCGAGACATTGTGAGTTGAGAACATGAAGGCATTGCTGGCTCCTGGGGGCAGCATAGAGCTTCGTCACCTTTTTTCCTATAGGGTTACCTTTTCCAAGTGGAAATTAATCTTAATTATGGTCCCTCCTATTTTTATTGACTGGCTGTTGAGATTTATTGAACACTCAATGTGTACTTATCACTCCCCTATCACATTGATAAAACGACTTATTACTCCCAATTTAGTTATTCCCTGATTAAGCATTCTTGAACTAAATAAGGGTGTGGTGTATGCATGGGAAAGGGTGGAGGTTAGGAAAGGTTGGCTCTTCCTTTCTGTAAGGCACTCAGTGACACGTGACCTGTGACTCTTCTGATGGATACAGCAAACTAATAACAAGAAATCTTGGATTCCACCTCATGTTGACCTGTAACTAGCCTGATTACTCTTTATGCCACAGGGAGTTCAGAGAAAACCTTTGTGCCTTCAATCTATCCCATGGGAGAGCCCTTTCAGTGGAGAGAACTCAGGCCAGGGAAAATCATACAGTAGGGATACCATAAAAAAACATATTAAGGCCAGCAGTTGGTACATTAGTTATGGTGCTGAGCTCCCACAAAAACTATTGTATCCCTCAAGCCCTCTCTCACTCCACCACCCCCAAACCATGAATAATTGTGCCTTCTTGCTTCTTTTTAACATTTCCTTCATCTTCCTCTTCCACTCATTTACCACTGAGAGCTCTCTGGTGTAGACCCACTATCACTTGAACTTGGTAAAAATAGAATTTTCTGGATGGAATTAAATGAGTTTATATATATGTGTGTGTGTATATATATATATATATATATATATACGTATGTATATATATACACACACACACATATATATATATATATATACGTATGTATATATATACACATATATATATATATATATATACAATAAATGATAATGTAGAGATCCTGAGTCAGGCTTTCCCAACCACCAGCAATATAAGGTAGAGGTGAGTGTTGGGGTGGTAAGGGTCTTAATAATTACAGGGATTCCTGCACTCATCTATATCCTTATACCCTGTAATGTTTTCAGCTGTATATTTCACAGATTAGTTATCAGTAACATTGACTGAATTGCCATTAGTAAGTACAAGGGGTCTTTAAGAAGCTCATGAAAAATGCATATTACAAAAACACTGTGCATGAATTTCAAAAAAAAATTTTGCACCAAAATAAAGTCATACTTTAATTACATTTTTCCATAAACTTTCTGAAGTTTCATCAGATGTATAGAAGAAAGGAAGAAAAATAATGGGGAAAAGAAAGAAACAATACATTTAAGGGCCATAAAAGTGGAAAATTATCTATGGGTGATAACATATATGATATTATCTTTAACTAGCCTAATATACAGTGTATCATGTTGGGAAAATATCATTTTGCATGCTATAAGGAAATATAGTGATTGAATGTATTAAAAAATAATGAAATATATATTTTTTAAAGTTTTTTTTTAAAGAAGTGACGCTATTCAGCTTTTACTGGAACTGTATAAGGAAAGTATTTTATATATTTTAATTCTACTACACATACTCCCTTCCCTTAACACCCACCCTCAACCTTCAATACACACACAAACAGACAATGGTAGGTAAACATCAAGGACTTTGGAATCAGACAAACTTGATTGTAAATCCAGCTCAGTCCTTATTACATTTGTAACCTTGGGGAAGTTAATCTCTATAAAGTCCAGCTTCCTTGTCTATAAACAAGGTTAGATGAGATAATGTTAAATTCACTTGAAAATTGTTTAGTGACAAATACAAGTTAAGTGCTATTTTACCTCTCCTTCTAGTATTTTCCTTTTGAGCGCATCATAATACAATACTTTGTGTTCACTTCTTCAGAATGTTAGTTTTTATGTGTCCCTCAAAATGAGTCATAACACCTTCCAGTTTCTAGCCACACCTAAAGCGCATGACCACATGGATAGAATTTCCATGAAGTAAGATTGTGACACTATCCTCATATAACCTTACCTTAATTTTTAACCATGGCTGTCTGCACTCAGAGGCACTATGCACACATGGGGAAAGCATATTCTGCCTAAGGACTTTCAGTGTTATGTACTCATCTCCCTTAAATTATGTGGTATAATATCCCAGCAACCAGGAACAAATTAACTTGGTCTCTGATATTCTGAATTTAGTGCGCTGGCGCCAGCACCTACCCTTATCTGTGAGGTGTTCTCTGGGCTTCGCAGAACCACTTTCGGACCCCATTGCTATGTGAGTGATCTCAAAAGGGATGGTAAGAGAAGGCAAGTTTCCAGAACCGTCCCACCCCAAAGTGCCCCCATCCCTGCAAGTACAAAGGGCAAAGTGTCTGGAGCCAGACTGTCTGAATTCCACCCTGGCACCACTGTTTACATGATCTATGACTTGTAGAAGTTCTTTAGTCTCAGGACCAGCAGTTAGCGTAATGGCTATGTCGCTGGACTCCCATGTAGTCGACTGCGGTTCGCGTCCCGTACCCGGTGGCTTAAAACTCATGCCGGGCACTTGTGCGTGCATGCCCAAGATCCTGAGAGGAGAATGGTAGAGAAGGGATTGAGACGTGGCCATCCCGCCTGAGGGGTGATTTCTTGCTTTCTGTATCTCTCTCTCTTTCTGTCTGCCAAGCGCACACACCCTATAGCAAAAACCTCGCCAAAAAAAAAAAAAAAAAGAACTTCTTTAGTCTCTCTGTGCCTTAGTTTTCTTATCTGCAAAATAGGGATAATAATATTAAGCTATCTTTAAATAACAATTTTTTAAAAACCATTTATTTATTTGTCTGTTTATTTGTTGTGATTTTCAGACCACCGGGTCTGGAACTTAAACCATGGTCAGACATGGGAGCCTGTGTCTCAACCATCATGTCATCTGCTAGCCCTAGAAGCTATCTTATGGGTTACTGTGAGATTAAGTGGATTAATAGATTTAAACACAAGACCAAACCTGGCACACTATTAACTAGTGAATGTCCATTTTTTTTTCTTTTCTTTTCTTTTTTTTATTTTTTGGCCTTAGGGCATGTGTGCTCACCAGAGAGAGACAGTAATAGACTGTGAGAGGGAAAATTAGAAATTCATACCACAATTCCTTCTCCTCCATACTCCTCTCAGGATTTTGGACACGCATGCACATGCCTGACATGATTTTTAAGCTACCAGTTATGAGAGTTGAACTGCAGTTGGCCATGTGGGAGTTCAGCACTTTAACCACCAAGCCACCTGCTATCCTGGATATCCACTATTAATAGAGCCATGAACTATGACAGCTTTGGTGAAGGTCCTAGGAAAAACCAGCTTTTACCTAAAGAAACATAATCCTACCCATCATGGGCTTATGGCACAGGCTGGCCATTTCTTAGCTGAAGAAATTTGAGTGCTAGCAAGTCTGTAAGGACCTGTGTCCTCACTAGAAAGCATTGCTATGCCTTCCTGATCTCATTTGTTACCATCATTTCGAGCAGAGGCAACAGTTGGGATGCTGTGGCTATTAGTGGTACCAAATACCCATGCGAGTTAATTCACTTGGAGAAAAGAAAGAGAAATACAAATACTATAGGTAGAAACAGGAGCTGATACACTTTTCTTCTTCCTCAGAAGTGGTATATTTAGATTTGGAATACAGATTTTTCAGTGTTGAGGAAGTCATACCCAAAGCATCTAGAAGTCAATGTTCGCTGAAAGCTGATGAGTATCTCCTGACTAACATTACTCTCTTCCTGACACATGTGACAGAGGGTCGCTGTCCTCTTTATTAGCATCATGACGCAATGCATAGACATCTGCACATACTTGTGAAGACTGGGTATATATATATATATATATATATATACGTATGTATATATATACACACACACACATATATATATATATATATACGTATGTATATATATACACATATATATATATATATATATACAATAAATGATAATGTAGAG
This sequence comes from Tupaia belangeri chinensis, assembly GCF_000334495.1. NCBI lineage: Eukaryota > Metazoa > Chordata > Mammalia > Scandentia > Tupaiidae > Tupaia > Tupaia belangeri. Next base: position 126,874 of record NW_006159560.1, read on the forward strand.
ATCCTGAGTCAGGCTTGCCCAACCACCAGCAATATAAGGTAGAGGTGAGTGTTGGGGTGGTAAGGGTCTTAATAATTACAGGGATTCCTGCACTCATCTATATCCTTATACCCTGTAATGTTTTCAGCTGTATATTTCACAGATTAGTTATCAGTAACATTGACTGAATTGCCATTAGTAAGTACAAGGGGTCTTTAAGAAGCTCATGAAAAATGCATATTACAAAAACACTGTGCATGAATTTCAAAAAAAAATTTTGCACCAAAATAAAGTCATACTTTAATTACATTTTTCCATAAACTTTCTGAAGTTTCATCAGATGTATAGAAGAAAGGAAGAAAAATAATGGGGAAAAGAAAGAAACAATACATTTAAGGGCCATAAAAGTGGAAAATTATCTATGGGTGATAACATATATGATATTATCTTTAACTAGCCTAATATACAGTGTATCATGTTGGGAAAATATCATTTTGCATGCTATAAGGAAATATAGTGATTGAATGTATTAAAAAATAATGAAATATATATTTTTTAAAGTTTTTTTTTAAAGAAGTGACGCTATTCAGCTTTTACTGGAACTGTATAAGGAAAGTATTTTATATATTTTAATTCTACTACACATACTCCCTTCCCTTAACACCCACCCTCAACCTTCAATACACACACAAACAGACAATGGTAGGTAAACATCAAGGACTTTGGAATCAGACAAACTTGATTGTAAATCCAGCTCAGTCCTTATTACATTTGTAACCTTGGGGAAGTTAATCTCTATAAAGTCCAGCTTACTTGTCTATAAACAAGGTTAGATGAGATAATGTTAAATTCATTTGAAAATTGTTTAGTGACAAATACAAGTTAAGTGCTATTTTACCTCTCCTTCTAGTATTTTCCTTTTGAGCGCATCATAATACAATACTTTGTGTTCACTTCTTCAGAATGTTAGTTTTTATGTGTCCCTCAAAATGAGTCATAACACCTTCCAGTTTCTAGCCACACCTAAAGCGCATGACCACATGGATAGAATTTCCATGAAGTAAGATTGTGACACTATCCTCATATAACCTTACCTTAATTTTTAACCATGGCTGTCTGCACTCAGAGGCACTATGCACACATGGGGAAAGCATATTCTGCCTAAGGACTTTCAGTGTTATGTACTCATCTCCCTTAAATTATGTGGTATAATATCCCAGCAACCAGGAACAAATTAACTTGGTCTCTGATATTCTGAATTTAGTGCGCTGGCGCCAGCACCTACCCTTATCTGTGAGGTGTTCTCTGGGCTTCGCAGAACCACTTTCGGACCCCATTGCTATGTGAGTGATCTCAAAAGGGATGGTAAGAGAAGGCAAGTTTCCAGAACCGTCCCACCCCAAAGTGCCCCCATCCCTGCAAGTACAAAGGGCAAAGTGTCTGGAGCCAGACTGTCTGAATTCCACCCTGGCACCACTGTTTACATGATCTATGACTTGTAGAAGTTCTTTAGTCTCAGGTCCAGCAGTTAGCGTAAGGGCTATGTCGCTGGACTCCCATGTAGTCGACTGCGGTTCGCGTCCCGTACCCGGTGGCTTAAAACTCATGCCGGGCACTTGTGCGTGCATGCCCAAGATCCTGAGAGGAGAATGGTAGAGAAGGGATTGAGACGTGGCCATCCCGCCTGAGGGGTGATTTCTTGCTTTCTGTATCTCTCTCTCTTTCTGTCTGCCAAGCGCACACACCCTATAGCAAAAACCTCGCCAAAAAAAAAAAAAAAAAGAACTTCTTTAGTCTCTCTGTGCCTTAGTTTTCTTATCTGCAAAATAGGGATAATAATATTAAGCTATCTTTAAATAACAATTTTTTAAAAACCATTTATTTATTTGTCTGTTTATTTGTTGTGATTTTCAGACCACCGGGTCTGGAACTTAAACCATGGTCAGACATGGGAGCCTGTGTCTCAACCATCATGTCATCTGCTAGCCCTAGAAGCTATCTTATGGGTTACTGTGAGATTAAGTGGATTAATAGATTTAAACACAAGACCAAACCTGGCACACTATTAACTAGTGAATGTCCATTTTTTTTTCTTTTCTTTTCTTTTTTTTATTTTTTGGCCTTAGGGCATGTGTGCTCACCAGAGAGAGACAGTAATAGACTGTGAGAGGGAAAATTAGAAATTCATACCACAATTCCTTCTCCTCCATACTCCTCTCAGGATTTTGGGCACGCATGCACATGCCTGACATGATTTTTAAGCTACCAGTTATGAGAGTTGAACTGCAGTTGGCCATGTGGGAGTTCAGCACTTTAACCACTAAGCCACCTGCTATCCTGGATATCCACTATTAATAGAGCCATGAACTATGACAGCTTTGGTGAAGGTCCTAGGAAAAACCAGCTTTTACCTAAAGAAACATAATCCTACCCATCATGGGCTTATGGCACAGGCTGGCCATTTCTTAGCTGAAGAAATTTGAGTGCTAGCAAGTCTGTAAGGACCTGTGTCCTCACTAGAAAGCATTGCTATGCCTTCCTGATCTCATTTGTTACCATCATTTCGAGCAGAGGCAACAGTTGGGATGCTGTGGCTATTAGTGGTACCAAATACCCATGCGAGTTAATTCACTTGGAGAAAAGAAAGAGAAATACAAATACTATAGGTAGAAACAGGAGCTGATACACTTTTCTTCTTCCTCAGAAGTGGTATATTTAGATTTGGAATACAGATTTTTCAGTGTTGAGGAAGTCATACCCAAAGCATCTAGAAGTCAATGTTCGCTGAAAGCTGATGAGTATCTCCTGACTAACATTACTCTCTTCCTGACACATGTGACAGAGGGTCGCTGTCCTCTTTATTAGCATCATGACGCAATGCATAGACATCTGCACATACTTGTGAAGACTGGCTTGTGACTACCCTTTCACCCTGGATTACTCACAGAGCAACCAGTCAGCACTTCAAGAGCGCCCCTTTAAAAGGGCATTTGAGGGAATAGGTCTAGATTTTTAAACACTGGTTTTGGATTTTCAAAACTCCCCACCTAAAAGAAAAATTGTCTTTCTTCCAGACATAAATGATAACTATAGCAATTTTGAATTCCTTTTTTGAAGAAGATAAATAAATGATAGATAAGTAAGTAGGTAGGTAGATCAATACCTACATAAATTGATGATAGGTATAGATAGTAAATAGATAAGCAAAAATAGATTTACGAACTATTTTACTGTATATACCTATGTATATTATGTGCACATGTATGTGTGTGTAAATGTTATTTAGGTTTGTGCATGAATGCACAATGGTAAAGTTGTGTAGGGTTTGGTTGACCCTCAATGTGTTCCCTGCAAAATCAAGGTCACAGACATCCCACCACAGTGCTCTGGGAGCAGTTCATTTATCATCACTCATTTCTGAGGTGGAATAAAGAACTAAATGGCCTATGACTTGGTGTTGTTGGAAGTACAACTGCCTTGAACATCTTAATTTTTAAAAGAATAGACTCTTTTAGCAGAAAAATGAAGAGTAAAATCCAAGTCGTTTAGTAAATAACCACAGTAGAAATGTTCTAGCCAATGTGATTAATTATGGGAAATAAGAGGCAAAATCTTATAGAAAAACAAGCAAACATGTTCAAGAGAGAATACCATATTTTATTATTAGAAAAAAATGTGTTGGGCGTGAGAAGTGAAAATCCAGCAAATCCATTTGTCTATTTTTGTTGTTTGAATCCAAGGCATTTAACTCCTAGGTTTAGATGTATTAAATAATACATATAAAAAGTAAAAGGTTCTCTAGCTTTTGAAGAAAAAAATTGGATAGATAACAAAAACTAAATGCTTAAAGAAGACATATGGGGAAAGGAAATGGCTACATCCTTCTTTGAAGGCAGCTTCTCCTTTTATTTCATTCAGTTAGTAGTGTTGGAAGGAAACACTGTAAAAACTTTAATGAAACAATAAAATTCATTTTGAAACCTTGTGCATGTGCTTTGTTCTTCTCTCCAAGTGGCTCACAACCCTGTCCCTATAAAAAAAAATAAATAAATAAAATAACTCTCATAACTGACCTGTGATTGCTTATTAAACATTTACCTTAGCAACCACATATAAAACAGTCAAATATAAAAGAACTTTCAATTTCACAATTTATCTACTGCCCAAATGGCAAACCCCAACTGGTGCCTAAGTGGGCAAAGGACCAAGGGAGAAGTGTTCTCTGAGTCTTTGAAATCAAACGTTCCCTTGTCTTAAAATGCCTTAAGAGTATAAATTGGCAGGGATCTGTGTGGTGCTGAGAACGCTCCCGCCTCACCTTGTCGCCTTAAGTTTGTGGAGCACACCTCCAGCCATTGCTTGCCGTCCCAGGCCTACGCCTCTACCAAAGCCATGCTCTCCCATCTGTCTTCTTTCCTTGCTCTAAAGTGCAGCTTTAATTCCATCTCCTCTGCAGCAACTCTGTGTTTGAATGAACGTCAATGCCTTAGTAGCATTTCTAACAGGCTAACATGAGCAGGAACCTTCAGCTGTCATCACCAATGAGATGACTCACAGGACAAATTACTATGGTACATTTATGTTGCACATGGACAGAAACTACAATTTTCTTATTTCTTTATTTTTCCTTTATTCGTGATAAAACACACACATGTATACACATGCAAGAGACTGAGAGAGAGCGTGAGGGGCACTCTTCACAGAGTCTGGTCACGTGACGATATCCTTCCTCCACTCCTCCAGCCTTGAGCACTTGTGCATGAGCCAAGTGTGTTCCAGGCCCACTGGCTTTGAGATTCACCATGTGACTTTCAGCACTGCTATTCAGCTTGCTACCACCCATGCCACCATGGCTGGGCCAAGGCTGTGGATTTATCTCATCTCTACAAAGAGGCTATTAAGTACCAAACAGTCCTCAGTGAACATCATACTATATTTTATTTGGTACTAGGTAATTAAAAAGGAAAGTAGGTGGGAGAGGTGAGATATATATAAATATATATATTTCTTCCAACTATAGTACTTTACAGTTCATAAGTCATCCTGTTTTCATACCACAAAGACCCAATTATACTTCTGAATGTATTTTTACATGTAAGTTTATGGATCATAATTTTTGTTTTATTAAATATTATTTTGGTCATCATCATACTATGTAAGTTTAAGAAACTAAGTTTCCTGAAGTATACATTTATAGTCTTCCAACTCCCACCCCATAGTTCTATCTATGGAGCCCGACTGGATTAAAGTTACAAATGCCAGTCAGCTGCAGTGGTGCAGTGGTTCAATGCTCTGTAATGCTAGAGGCACATGGGAAAGTCCCAGGTTCATATCCTGAGTCCTGCTGTATACACCGGGCACACATGTCTGCCTGTGTTCCTGGCTGCCTGAGACGCGCTGACTTTGTTCCTGACTATGTTCCTGTGTGACTCACAGTCTAAGGACCTTGTAGAGGTTTCCTGCTTCTCTCTTTCACTTTCTCTCTCCCTCTCTCATGGAAGAAATACACTCACTTTTTTAAAGAGTTACAATTATTGGGCCAGCTCCATGGCCTGATGGGTAAGGCAGCCAGATCCCACATGGCTGACTGCATGACTCAAGTCTCAGACATGGCACCCCAAGAAACATTGAGCACATGTGCATGCCTGCCCCAATCCCTGAAAGGATGGAGGGAAAGGGATGACAGGCAGCATGACTTATGTCCCTTGAAGAGTGTTTTCTCCTTTCCTTCTCTTTTGGTCTTTCTGTCTCTCTCCGGCCAGTCCACACACCCTCCAGAAAAAAAAAACAAAAAAACAGCCCTTACACCTATTTCTCTTTCTATACTGCTTCTTTGAAGGCAGCTTCTCCTTTTATTTCATTCAGTTAGTAGTGTTGGAAGGAAACACTGTAAAAACTTTAATGAAACAATAAAATTCATTTTGAAACCTTGTGCATGTGCTTTGTTCTTCTCTCCAAGTGGCTCACAACCCTGTCCCTATAAAAAAAAATAAATAAATAAAATAACTCTCATAACTGACCTGTGATTGCTTATTAAACATTTACCTTAGCAACCACATATAAAACAGTCAAATATAAAAGAACTTTCAATTTCACAATTTATCTACTGCCCAAATGGCAAACCCCAACTGGTGCCTAAGTGGGCAAAGGACCAAGGGAGAAGTGTTCTCTGAGTCTTTGAAATCAAACGTTCCCTTGTCTTAAAATGCCTTAAGAGTATAAATTGGCAGGGATCTGTGTGGTGCTGAGAACGCTCCCGCCTCACCTTGTCGCCTTAAGTTTGTGGAGCACACCTCCAGCCATTGCTTGCCGTCCCAGGCCTACGCCTCTACCAAAGCCATGCTCTCCCATCTGTCTTCTTTCCTTGCTCTAAAGTGCAGCTTTAATTCCATCTCCTCTGCAGCAACTCTGTGTTTGAATGAACGTCAATGCCTTAGTAGCATTTCTAACAGGCTAACATGAGCAGGAACCTTCAGCTGTCATCACCAATGAGATGACTCACAGGACAAATTACTATGGTACATTTATGTTGCACATGGACAGAAACTACAATTTTCTTATTTCTTTATTTTTCCTTTATTCGTGATAAAACACACACATGTATACACATGCAAGAGACTGAGAGAGAGCGTGAGGGGCACTCTTCACAGAGTCTGGTCACGTGACGATATCCTTCCTCCACTCCTCCAGCCTTGAGCACTTGTGCATGAGCCAAGTGTGTTCCAGGCCCACTGGCTTTGAGATTCACCATGTGACTTTCAGCACTGCTATTCAGCTTGCTACCACCCATGCCACCATGGCTGGGCCAAGGCTGTGGATTTATCTCATCTCTACAAAGAGGCTATTAAGTACCAAACAGTCCTCAGTGAACATCATACTATATTTTATTTGGTACTAGGTAATTAAAAAGGAAAGTAGGTGGGAGAGGTGAGATATATATAAATATATATATTTCTTCCAACTATAGTACTTTACAGTTCATAAGTCATCCTGTTTTCATACCACAAAGACCCAATTATACTTCTGAATGTATTTTTACATGTAAGTTTATGGATCATAATTTTTGTTTTATTAAATATTATTTTGGTCATCATCATACTATGTAAGTTTAAGAAACTAAGTTTCCTGAAGTATACATTTATAGTCTTCCAACTCCCACCCCATAGTTCTATCTATGGAGCCCGACTGGATTAAAGTTACAAATGCCAGTCAGCTGCAGTGGTGCAGTGGTTCAATGCTCTGTAATGCTAGAGGCACATGGGAAAGTCCCAGGTTCATATCCTGAGTCCTGCTGTATACACCGGGCACACATGTCTGCCTGTGTTCCTGGCTGCCTGAGACGCGCTGACTTTGTTCCTGACTATGTTCCTGTGTGACTCACAGTCTAAGGACCTTGTAGAGGTTTCCTGCTTCTCTCTTTCACTTTCTCTCTCCCTCTCTCATGGAAGAAATACACTCACTTTTTTAAAGAGTTACAATTATTGGGCCAGCTCCATGGCCTGATGGGTAAGGCAGCCAGATCCCACATGGCTGACTGCATGACTCAAGTCTCAGACATGGCACCCCAAGAAACATTGAGCACATGTGCATGCCTGCCCCAATCCCTGAAAGGATGGAGGGAAAGGGATGACAGGCAGCATGACTTATGTCCCTTGAAGAGTGTTTTCTCCTTTCCTTCTCTTTTGGTCTTTCTGTCTCTCTCCGGCCAGTCCACACACCCTCCAGAAAAAAAAAACAAAAAAACAGCCCTTACACCTATTTCTCTTTCTATACTGGCTCTTTTTCTTTTCTAAATTTACCTTTATTTTCTTTTCATTATAAAAGATAGATTTCCCTTTCCTAGGTATTTCAGATTTAGAAAATAGAATTTGGAATTGGGGGTAAAAATGGGCTATAAACTGAAATTCATGTATTTTTCCCCCTTCAATATTTAAGTTCTCCAGACAAAACACTAAAGGTCCTTATTGTCCCACTTTCATAAGGATATTTTCCTGGATTTATATTCCATCTAAATTTTCAAGACTCAATAGTTGTGGCTCTCTTTGTCAAGTCCTGTGGTAATTATTGACTAATATTATTTCCACCAGCTACTTACAATGTTCTATGAAAGTGTCATGGCATTTCAGCTATTCAGTGTGAGCTATTGATTTAGGGGACATTTCTGGCCTTTTATTTTTCCCCTCAGTGGTTCATTACCAAGTCAAATTTACAAACTAATTCCATTGAATTTACCACATTTCTATCTTGGGAATTAATAACATTCCCTTCTATTTGAGAAACCATTTCCTCTAGCTACTTGGCAATTGTGGTTGCTGCTGTCTCCAGTAAAATATTCTAAACTAAGGAAGTAAGTTTCTATCTCTAAATTTTATATTTGTACACACACGCACACACACACACACACACACACACACACACATGCATAAATACTGGGATTTAGAAAGTAATCAAGATAACAGAAATGAAAAAACCTCCATTTTTTTCCCCTTTCTGATGGATTCTGCTAGAGTTTCTCACCATTCATGATACTATCTAGAGCAGCATAGAAAGGCTGAACAGGTCAGCTTGTCTCTTCTCTGGCTCTACTCTGAATTTAGAAAGAAGTGAGCAGTGGAGAAAACCATTGGCTTTGTCTTTCAAATTGGTCTGTCTCTCAGTGCAGTGGTTAAGCCCAGATGTGGTTGCCATCTGAAAATGGCAGCTCCGTGGAAGCAAGATTCAGCTGAATATTCTCCCATTTAGACTCGGTCATTTACTTACACAGGGAGAAAAGGTGCAAGAGGAATTCTGCAGCTCATGAAGTATCGATCCCTTTCTTCACCATCATGCTTGTTTTTTTTGGGCTTCTTGATCTGACCAAGAACAACATCAGCAAGTATTGAATTTCTCTCATTTCTGTTATCATTTTTCCTGCCTGTTTTTGTGTCCCATAGTTTTTGAAAGTAGGAAAGCCCAGTAAACTGATCTCTAATTGTTTATAATCTTGTCCTTACCAATTGGGTTCAGGAGAAGAAAATTTATTAAAAAAAAAAGAAAGCCAGAAATATCAATAGCTAACACTGAATAGCTGAAATGCCATGACACTTTCATAGAACATTATAAGTAGCTGGTGGAAATAATATTAGTCAATAATTCTCATAGGACTTGACAAAGAGAGCCACAACTATTGAGTCTTGAAAATATAGACAGAATTTAAATCCAGGAAAAACCCATATGAAAGTGGGACAGTAAGTAAGTACTCCCTGGCAATTAAAGTTGAGCATGGAAGAAGTACACTAGGCAAGGTCAACTGTGGAACATTTCTAAACGTAAAGGTAACCTCCTGGTTACTAGCAAAAGGACCATTTTGGTTTAGAAGTCTTCAAAACATAGGAAAAGTTATAAATCCTATACAAAAAAAAAGCACATGAAAGAAGCCAAACATCAAGCTTAAGAACTACTGAAATTAGGACCAGCAGATGGCATAATGGTTACATCGTGGGACGCCCATGTAGTCAACCACAGTCTGAGTCTTGGACCTGGTGGCCTCAGACTCAGGCTAGGCACATGTGTGTGTGTGCCCAAGATCTGGAGAGGAGACTGGAGAAGAAGGGATTGCAGTGTGGACATCCCTTCTGGGGGGTGATTTCTTGCCTTCTTTCTGTCTCTCTAGTGAATGCACATGCCCTATACCAAAGATATCTCTTTAAAAAAAAAAAAAAAGAGCTATTGTTACTAGACAAGGTATGTAGTAAAAAATGTTATAATTTATAAAAGAGGGTCCTAATTAGTATAGCTTGAAATCACAGAAGCATAGAAGTGAGAATTGTGAACCCAAGTAGTACCTTCAGTTCTGCTCGTCCTATTCAATCCAGGCACCAGGGAGTTAGTGGCTGTTTTTAGCTCTGTTCAGTAAGTCTTAGACCAACTTTGATTATCTCTGTGTTTAGCTATCCCCCAGCAAAATACACTTTCCATATTCCTACTACTCTGTTTAAGAGTTTTTCTGAATAAAGTCATAAAAAGAATAAATCCACTTAGTTGAAAGAGTACCCTTCTTCTAAAGACATATTTTCTCCCCATTTCTTTTTAAACAAATAATGTGATTGAGTATATGAGAAAAACACATCACCACTCTTGTTTTATAAACATTTAACTAAGACTCAAGGAAATAGAAGTCATGCTCTTCTTCCTTTCAGAAAGTGAATCTTGGGGCCAGCAGGTGGCATAGTGGTTAAGGTGCTGGATTCCATGTGGCTGACTGTGGTTCAAGTCCCAGACCCGGTGGCTTGAAACTCACCAACAGGCACATATGTGTGTGTCCCCCAGGTCCTGAGAGAAGAACGGAGAAAGGATTGTGGCATGACCATACCCCTGGGGGATGGTTTCTTGTTTTCTATCTCTCTGTCTCTTTCCATTACTCCAACAAGTACACATGCCTTATAGCAAAAATTCCTCAAAAAATAAAAATTTTAAAAAAAGAATACATTTTTTAGAAGAAAGTGAATCTTTTCACATATGAACCATATACATGCTTTGAGTATCTTCTCCAAGTAACTGCCATGAGTTTATAGAATATTCCATAGTTGTATTAATATCCTGGTCCTTATCTAATCCCTCCTAGACTTTTTGGACCTACTTGCTCTGCTATATTTTTACACACACACACACACACACACACACACACACACACTAATGGTCTTTTAGGATTTCTACTGATGTGTTCACACTGACTGCTTCCATTAGTGTTCTCATTTTGAGCATTACAAATCCACATAATGACCGCAGGATTAGGAATCTAGTTTGTGATCATAAAATAGAGGAAAGCTCACTGGTCCACACAGAGATCAAATGGATGAACTCAGTCTCATTAATGTCTGTATTAATAAAGCTAACCAGTTTCCCTAGAGAGAAATTTAAAAAGAGGTAGACTCAAGGCATGTCTTATCTAATGAATAGCTCTCAACTTTGGTACCATACAATGTACATTGAGATTTACTACTAATAATTTCCATATTTTGTGAATCATTCATTTTAAGATCTCAATTTTTAAACAAAATTTATTTTCTTTTTGACAAATCTGCTGTTTGTAATTCTATTCATTTTTAATCTACTTAAAACTAAATTTCCCTGATTTGACGTATTTTACTCTACAGATATGGTAACTGAGGCCGTTACAACAGGTTAAGTACTTACCCAAAGTCACACTTTAACAAAGTGGTGAACTAGTGGGTTGTCTGAAAAGTCATGACATTTCTTTTCTATGCAAAAATTCATCATGACTTTTCAAACAACTCAATATAATTTGAACCTATTCCAATCTGACTTAAAGTCATTCATTTTAGCCAGTATACAATATCCGATGCAAGAAATTAGTGAATGTTATTGAAATGATTTCAATGGATTAAGGACCAAGTAATTTCATTATCTTACTCGAACTTCACAACAGCCCCATGAGAAAGTTATTAAGAAAAGTTACCCACTTTATTAATGGGGAAATCAGTAACCTGGAGTTAGAGATATGGTCTAGTCTTCACTTATAGCCAAACCTTATCTTATACATAGGCAATCAGGCAGTTGCTATTTCATGGCACTTGCTCCAACAGCCCCTGCCTTATATGAGCTCTCTGTTCAAACATAGTAATTCTTTTTTTCAAATTATTTTTAAATTAATTAATTGATTGATTGATTTTATATTCATTCACTGAACATCATCACAGCGATTTCCCATCCAGAATACACTGTATAACAGCTTAATCATACACATTATCATCAACAAATAATAAAGGTAATATAATGCCTTTAATCAGGCACCCCAGAAGAGATCCTGAGGCAAGAATTTATGTGGGAGAGATACACACACCTCCACGGGGTATCAGGAAGAGGAGGGGGAAGCAGGAGAGGAAAGGGGAGGACACCAAGCGAGTTCCAGCTGATTCTACAAGGGAGTCCCACTATGGACATTTTAGAATCATTGCAACTACCAAAATGGCCTTTTATGAAAAAGAAAAAGTACTGGGTATTATTATTATTATTAGCTAAGTTCTCATAATAAAGAAAAACAAGAAGAAATTTCCCAAATTGCTCTTTTCATTTTCAACTGACTTGTTTTTATTTGTTTATTTTTCTTGCCAAATATATCTGCAATAACTGCTCTTCCTAGAAGACAATAATGAGAGCTGGACATTGTTTTTACTAGTTCTAAAATCCCAAATTATGGAAATGTTTTACAGCTTATGTGATGGTGGAAAAAAATATATACTTTGTACCTGCTTTCCGAAACTCAGTTACATGTGCACATTAATCATGTTTGGGATGATTTATTTCTGCATTCATGCTGGCCAATTTTATTAGTGTTTGGTTTGGCTGAATGGAAGAAAATCTGGTTCCTATTTCATCTCCGTAAAAAGAAGAGTTAGATCTCTGCTAGCTTATATAAAGTATATATAGTAGCTTTACTCCTTAATCTCAGGCACTTTAGTATTCATCTTCCTTCTACATTCTCCCTCTACAATAGCTTCTACAAAATCTCTTAATCTGTGTCTCTTTGATGCAGACCTTCATTTTGTTTCCTAATCCTTTTAGAATTTTCAACATCATACCAAGGAAATATTTCTGGCTTACTCTCACCCCATCCCTCATTACCTAGTCTTCAGAGGTGGACCCAAATAATATTACAATTGAGACTACCTGTGTGCTCCAAGTGTAACATACAGCAGCCATTAGCCAGCTCCCTGCCCAGTCCCCAAAGCTGCCTTTCTTTGGCTACTGACACATAAATGGTTCTTTTTCACCTCCAAATGCAACCACATTCCTTCAGTCCACAAAGCAAATGCTCTCTATCTTTTTATTGTTCAACTCTATGCATTCTGAAAACCTTCTCAACTCCCTCTCCCCAAAACAGTGCCTCCAACATTGCAAAATTGTCAGCAACACATTTATTTGATTTTGTGTTTTGTATTCATTACTACCCTGATCTCCCTGAGGGCAGAGCTCACATTCAGCTATTACTAAATTTCTAATACTAAATAAGAGTTCATCAGTCTGAACATTAATAACCCTACTTAGATTTACTATAATATTTTGGCCATATTAGTTTGATTTTCTTCATGTGTTTCAGAGAATTTTTTCCCCACTTTCAATGTGCAAACCTCTTCCATTTTCCATCATTTATGCCCAATAGCAAGTAGTTTGGTAAAAATTCTATTTCTCTGCTACATATTTGTACGCCTACAATGTTTCAATCTTGTCACAAAGATTTGGTCAACCATGCTGAGCATCACTTATTTACATTTGGTTCCTTGGCCGCTTTCATATGGCAAATCCACATGAAAATAAAAGGTAGGCTTCATTTCAACTCACTCAAAATGTTATACCTTCTGCTGGCTAAATTGCTGATTTTAAATGGTTCAGGTCATTCTAAAACATATGGGTGAAGAATAAGAAATAAATCTTCTTAGGCCAGCAGCTGCATGGTGGTTAAGGTACTAGATCCCACATGGCTGAGTCTGTGGTTTGCATTCCAGACCTGGTGGCTTGAGAATCATGCCAGGTGCATATACATGGATACCCTAAATCCTAAGAGGAGAAAGGATTGTGACATGTCCACTCTATCCCTCCCCCACCACCACTCGGGAAGGGCGATTTGTCACTTTCTGTCTCTGTCACTCTCTGTCTCGCTCCAGTGAGTGCACATGCCCTACAGCAAAATCAAACAAATAAATAACATTTATGGACATTTAGTCTATAATAAGAATGCAACTAGAGATTCGAAGCTGAAATTTTTCATATGCTCTGGAAATATTCTTGGAGCTATAGACACAAATGTATATGGAGAGTAGGTTTCCAACAACTTATTGAATGCAGTGCTGACCTCTTCTCATACTCATTTATGCTCGACTTTGCCTGGAAGATAGAAGTTTTGTTCCATGGCTGTGTAAGAAGCTGATCCTTGTTGAACAGATTCAAGGGGAGGCCTGGATTTCAGTGTAGTGATTTGGAGCTTGGCCTTTGAAGCCAAACACTGGCCAACATGGTCTGATGCTCTGACTCTATGAACAGATTCCGAGCCCAGTCCAAGTGACTTAGCACCTCTCCAACCTTCAGTCCATCATCTGTTAAATAAGAACTACCTCAGTAGCTGTTCCACGAGGTGTCATAAGTATTAAATGTGAGTTATTAATACTAAGATATGGAGTGCAAAGTATATAACTTCATGGTCAGATAAAACTATGAGTAATAAATACAATCAATAATTAGTAAATGAATGAATTATTATCACTATAATAAGTTACAGATATGTTCACATTTCAGTGAAGCTCTAAAGTCAAATGTGTATGAGATAAAGGAGCTAGGGAAATTATTGGTAAAAAAAGAAAATCCAGCTAAATTAATAACTGATTTCTTCAAAATAAAGAGGGAAACATGATACATACTGCCATGTTCCCAAATCCTCAGTCGGCAGGGGACCATATAACTTATCATCCAAATTGGGACCATTTGGATAGTGAAGAGGACAATATTAGCAATTACTCTAGGACAAAAATATAAACAAAGTCCATTCCAGGCTGAATCTGGACTTGGGGCCACCTTTAAATAGCATTCTCTGATTTTTGGTATTTTAAGGTAGAAAAGATGGGGCAGGGAAGGGGAAGAAAACAAACAAACAAACAAACAAAAATCCATAGTTTCAGGATTTTCTATGCAACCTAATCTTTGAAAGCCCTGGCTATTACAAAGAAAATAGGTGAGGCCAAAAAACTTGCCAAGATATAGTTAAATATCTGGAAACACAAATAAAATTCAAAATAATAAACTTATAGGAAGCATGCAAAGTTAGCACCAAAGCCATGAGGCATGTTCTGCATTCAAATCTGCCTGTAACTTGGGCAAGGCACTTGCATTTTTTTCAAGTGGATCTCCATATAATTAAATAAAAAATAAATAAGTCCTGGTTTAGAAGAATGGGTTTACATGGTTTAACTTAGAGTCTGTGGTTCGGACAAAGAGAACTAGATATAAATGTGTTTCCCATGCCCCTAATTCTCCTAACTCTGTGGTTTTCAATAGGACCAAATGTTTGAATTACCTGCTGGCGCTTTGAACACCAAATATGCCTTCTTTAAACAACTAAGTCCTCATTTATGAGGCATGGAGCCTAGGCATTTTCTATTTTTGAAAGGCTCCAAGGTAATTCCGATGGACAACCGGAGTTGAGACTATTGCCATAGGTGAGTTCCAATGTGAGGAGAGTGACACCTGGAGTGACCTTTTTCTCTCTCTCCCACAGCACTATGTCCACATATTCCTTCCAAACCCTTCCAGCATCAGAATCCCAATACCTTAAATCTACCTCTGTATTATTTTTTACCAATCAAATCCAACCAAAAGGAAGATCTCTGCTAAATCCAGCCTATGCGAATGGATAGTCAAAGGGTGATGGTTGATGAGACTTGAAGTATTGGGTCATGGGAAAGTCAAGATGTATTTTTTGCATAGAAAAATACATCATGACTTGCCCAGTGACCTAATATTATGATGCTTGCATTTTAACAATGAGCCAGTTGAAAGTGGGAGTAGAGACATCAGGGCAGGATGTGAGAAGGGAGGTTTCTTAGCAGTTTCTGCACTGTTCCAATAGCTCAGAAGTTACATTAAAGAGTTCTGTCTGTGCCTAAACTTATAAAGTTAATGTAGACATTGGTTCACAAATAAAACAAATAGTACAACTCAATAAACTACCATAATATTTTATTTATGCTTTTGATTTCCAGACACTGTTAGGTGTTTTCATGTGCTGCCTTCAATTCCAAAATCCTGACAGAAAGTTCAGAATGGTTGTTCCCATTTTATATATGAAAAATGGGCCAGAAGAGGTGAAGTCACTCCTGCAGACAAATATGGGGCTGTCACCCCAGTTTATCTGACTTCAAACCCCAGCTCCTTCCACTCCCTCCCACCCTGTCCCATACTTCCTCCTCAAAGATGTGCACTGCTTTTGAGAAGCAAATAAGATACAGGATAAAGTGAATTCAGAACAAAGGAAGAAAACCCCTATTAGGAAGTTTGACAAATCCTATAAAAATTAAGAGCTTCTTTTCCTTTTTATTCTTCTATATTTGAAAGCCAGCTATCATGGGGGAATGCAAATATATTCAATCCTAGGTGTTCATTAAGTTGATTTAACTTCCACTGTTTCTTCTGCCACTTCAGGTATTATGGGGAGATCAGTAAGTCCTCATAAACCAGCCCTTCATGGTGACAGAGTAAGCATAAGGTTCAGAGTCATCTTCTAAGGGCAGAAGGAAGAACCTGCATCATCTTAGGAATAAAAAGGGAAACCATCATTTGTATATTCTATATCTAAGTCAATCCATAAAAGAACATCCAGGTACACTTAATGTATTGGTTTGATATTTTTGAGAAAATGCCATCCATCTACCCAGGTAATAGCTTATGTCAAACAAGTCGGCCAGAATCTGGCATCATGATCATTTTTAAGAATAACTCAGTGAGTGGAAAATGAGTGGAAATAATTTATAAGATGGTAAACTATGTTCCTATTCTTTAAGGCTGATTTTAAAGTTCTGTGTTTAGGTACTTGGTATTGAATTTCTTAGCATTTGTTTCTGAAAATTGTATTTTCAAATTACATATGAAATAAGATGAAGTATATTTAGCTGTCATATTACTTTGTAAGATTAATATGCACATATAAAGACAGAAATTGCTAGACAGAATTATTTTGAAAGAAGAGGAAAGACAAAGACATGAGAGAGAAAGGAGAAGGAATGAGAATAGAAAAAGGTTACATATTGGAGACGGAATAAAAAGTTCCTCACACCACATATTTCTTTTGTCCCAGAAAGATCAAAGTTTAGTTGTTTTTGTTTTTTGTGGGTTTTTTTGAGAGGTTTTTGCTATAGGGCGCGTGCCCTCGCCAGACAGAGAGAGACAGAGAGACAGAAAGCAGGAAATCACCCCCCAGGGGGGGATGGCAACGCCACAATCCCTTCTCCTCCATTCTCCTTTCGGGATCTCGGGCATGCATGCACATGTGCCCGGCGTGAGTTTAAGCCACCGGGTCTGGGACTCAAACTGCGGTCGACTACGTGGGAGTCCAGCGACATAGCCATTACGCTAACTGCTGGTCCCTCAAAGTTAAGTTTTAAGGAGAGGAAATAACTTTAGGTCTTGTTCCCAGCAAGGAAAAGGAGGATAGACTCCTTAGATGGAAGACCGGGAAACAGAGTAAGCCTTCCCTGTGAAAGAAGAGAGGGAAATGGAAACAGAATGATAGTAATTAAGCAGTCAGTATAAATCGGTAGAAATAGGGTTTAGAAGATCCACAGAGAGCTTTTTTTTTTTTTTTTTTTGGAGAGATTTTTGCTATAGGGCGCGTGCGCTTGCCAGACAGACAGAGAGAGACATAGAGACAGAAAGCGAGAAATCACCCCCCAGGGGGGATGGTCACGCCACAATCCCTTCTCCTCCATTCTCCTCTCGGGATCTTGGGCACGCACGCACATGCGCCCGGCGTGAGTTTTAAGCCACCGGGTCCAGGACGCGAACCGCGGTCGACTACGTGGGAGTCCAGCGACATAGCCATTACGCTAACTGCTGGTTCCCCGCAGAGAGCTTTGAAATAAGCAGGAAAAACAATAATTCAAACTGTACAAAGACATAGACAGGAAAGTCAGTGTCATCTGAATTTATCATGAGAGAGTCACTAAGCATGTATCTGTAGCTGCTATTAGGATAGGAAACTAGAGCAGTGTTGACAGAGATCTCTGGGAGAGAGCACAAAGAGATCAGCACTTAGGAAAGATCAGATGCAAATCTGACATGAGGGAGGCCTGAGGAACAAGCTAGCCGTAGGAGGCCGGCCCCAAACACACTTGGTCTTGGTAGTTGTTGAGCATTCAATGACAACACAATCCTTACCTGGGGGCAAAACGTAAGCCTAATGCCCTTAAAAGTCGAGAAGTCCTTCATTCCCAAAGAAAAAAAAAAGGCACTAGTAACAAATGTTACTAGGCAAACAATGCTGAGTTCACTTCCTCTAACTCTATAGTTAAGCTACTCACTCAGGATAACATCACTCTACAGCCAAGCGTTGAAGGCAGGAAGTAGTTCATTTTCCCTGAAACCAAAGGGGGAAGTTAAAGAGAAAAACAGCTGCAACTTGATCAGTTCAGGAAAACCAGGTACAGATAAAGTGAGCGAGTTATAAAGAAAGCCAGCTCGGATTTGCTGGGAGCTAAATATTACACACCAGGAAAAGACAGAAATCTCAGTGTTGTTCATCTGCATTTGGGGTGAAAGACAAAAGCTGAATTGGGAACCCAGGCCTTTTCTGGGTCAGAGGGC
Source organism: Tupaia belangeri chinensis (assembly GCF_000334495.1). NCBI lineage: Eukaryota > Metazoa > Chordata > Mammalia > Scandentia > Tupaiidae > Tupaia > Tupaia belangeri. The sequence goes on from NW_006159560.1 coordinate 145,201, forward strand.
AAGTTGAGTTCTAGGAGTAAAAAGGGTTATAAGGAAGTGAGAAATCAAAGAAAAAGAGATTGAATCGCTGGTTTCCTCCAAGCAAGGGTAAGTGAGGAAGAGGAGTGGAGTGAAGCCCAAGGAAAGAGAGAAGGAACATGGTGGGAAGGGAGGGTACTCTAGGTGAAAGACAGGGAGTGGGGACAGGAGAAAAAGGGTGCTTGTTTTTTGTTTCTTTGTTTCTTTCTTTTCTTTTAGAGGATTTTGCCATAGGGCGCATGCACTTGCCAGAGAGAGAGAGAGAGATCCAGAGACAGTGAGAGGCAAAGTGAGAAATAACCCCCAGAGGGATGGCCACACTGCAATCCCTTCTCCATTCTCCTCCCAGGATCTTGAGCACACTATACACACACACCCCGCATAATTTTCAGGCCACCAACATCAGAGGAAGCACAGTTGGGGTGAGACTGGAACCCCACAGGTGGGTTCTGGGTTCTCGTCCCAGGGCCTCACTGTGCAAAGCATGTGTGCACAGTCCAGCCTGGATGAGTGGATTGCATATGAAGACCTTGTTGGGGGTGCCCCCCTCCTCCCTCCTTCCTTCCCTCCCTCCGTCTCTCTCTCTGAAGAAATAAATATACTTAAAATGTATAGTGAAGAAAAAGAGGATGTCATGTTTCCCCAGGGACATTCCGAGGGCGTCACAGGACCAGAGCTGAGACACTCCTAACATCTGTTAGATGAGGGCGGCTTGCATTTTTTCTCACTGTGAGGCCCGACTGCCAGCCCACTCTGCATTTCCTTCACTTACCATCTTCCCTCAGCCCAGTGCTTTCCTCCCTGCTTCGGGGTCAAGGAAAGTAAAAACACATCACCTGCTTCTCCTCCCAACAGCTGAAAAATTCCATGCTTTTATTTTGATAGCAAAGTGGTTCAAGGTATGTTTGAGGCTTGTGGAAACCCTCAAAGGAATTACAGAATGAAAAAGTTTTGTGAACCTTGCTCTAAATAAAGAATTGGAGACGAAAACCTGTCATAATGAAAAATTAAACTAAACTGCCTGGAATAAAGCAAAGGAGCAGTGCCTTGGCGGGCAAGGAGAGGAATTTATATAAAGTGGGACTGGTAATGAGGTAGCTTCTTGCCAATGTCTAAGCCTCTCTCTACCTGGCTTCTGCAAGGGGAGAAACACAAGGCGAGAATCTACAGCAATGCTATGTTAATGTGCAAACGCTGAAAACAGAAGTCTGAGTTTGTTCCTAAATTTGAAATTTGCTGTCAGTAATGTCTACCAGCCCAAATAAACCTACATGAATGAGTGGGTGTGAAAAACTCAGTAGACAACAAAACCAGAGTGTCTTTTAATTGTGAGGTCTTATTGGTAAGTCTGCATTTTTCAAATGATCAGGTAGTATGGTAGTGAAGAGCCCAGAACCAAACCACCAGCACTTACTAGTTCTGCAGTCTTGAGAGAATTAGTTATTCTTTCTAAGCATTAGTTTAAATTGTTAAATGCAGGGGCCGGCAGGTGGCATGGTGGTTAAGGCGCTGGATACTCCCACATGGCTGACCACGGTCCGAGACCTGGTGGCTGGCTTTCTCACTTGCTCACTTTCCATCTCATTCTTTCTGTGTCTTTCTCTGGTCAAATAAAAATTAACTTTTAAAAAAATTATTGAATGGAGAGAATAATATCTACAGCATAATGATGTGGTAAGGGTAAAGATTTTGAAAAAATATTATTTTTAATGTTTTCTATTAATATATTTGAGGTCATCAACTAAGTACTTTAACTTCACTCTGAATAACTGTATGAATGACTGGGCAGATATATGAATAGATGGAATTACCACCCCATTTTGAAGGTAAGGAATTGAGAGTAGATTAATAATTTGCACAAGGTTTCAAGATTATTGGATGGAGAGCCAGGATTCTGCCTCACTCTAAAGTCTTTGCCCTGTATTCTTCAATTATTGTATTATACCATTTTCTGTAGTTTATACTTTCAGTCTCTCTCTTTTCTTTTTTTTTTTTCTAAAGTTTATTTTATTTTTTCTTGAGAGGGGGTAGAGATAGGTACCCACAACAGGGTTCTCACCGTGAGCCTTAGCCAGCCAAAATTACTGGCACTCACATGTTCCTGGTGCAAGGTAAACACAAGGAGACTTTGGGATGTGAGCCCCTAAGGCTTCAAAATTTTTACCACTGTGACTTCTCAGCTGGTGCTAGACTGTCTTTATTTTGTCCCCTCCTCCGATCCTGAAATTCTACTACCTGAATTCCACCCTAACCCATTCATTCAAGATTTTCAGATTCTCTTTTTCCTTTACTTCTCCAAATGTGTTCTGCTAAAAAGACCTGAAGAGTCCTCTTACTCAACTCTGAAAATAACAATGAGTCAAAAATAATGTGCCAGACACTGGTTTAGATGCTGAAGAGACAAGATCCCTCCCCTCAAATGATTCACAAGAGCAGCATCAGGCTTAAAGACTTGAGTTCCTTCCCAACTCTCCAACTCCATACTTCCCCAGTCTCCAACCCCCAGCTCACTCCTCCACCACCACCCGACTCTGAAACCTGCAAAGAAATTTCGCTTTTTTAGTAGGAAGTGAAGACATGCAGTAAGACAGTGTCTTAGATTCAGTGGACAGGTTTATGAGTACATTTCTTCTGAAAATCTTTTAGGTACTTTTAACATCATCCCCTTAGCTGGGTGCTCACTCTGCCTGGTCAAGACAAATGTGATTTTTCAAGGCAAATGGCAATGCCATGTGTTCATAACCACCTTCAAATTAGAGCAACTAGGTTTTTCCAGCAAGTATTAGAAGTCATGAAAAAAATGTCTCAAAGTTTTTAGAACCATAGAGCTTTCTGAATGAGGACTAGTCATAAACTAGCAAGTCATGGAAATCTGGCTGCTTCGGACAGTGGACAACTTTGGATTCAGGAAGCCTGGTTTTTCAATGTCAGCTCTGCTTCTCACTAAGAACCTTTGTCTCATGGTTGCTCTAGAAATTCAATAAGATAGTTATGTGAAGCACTTAGGCATGTAAGTGGCCAATAAATGGTAGTTACTATCACTATTATTTTCTATGTGAAAATCAACTAACCAAAATTCTGAAGAGATTTAAGATAACCCTGTCCCGTTTGTCCTTTTAAATCTGAGACATGCACACATATTTTTCCTATATATTTACATCATACTTTTTGTAAACTTGTGATGGACAACTAACCTCTGTATTCTGACATTGCCAAAATGTTTTTCTCCTCAGTGGACTTTAATTATTACTGAATTACATTAGGAGCCCCATAGAATTACTTAGTACAGCTGCAGTGTGCCAAAATGAGTCACCCTGATTAAATCTACTAGAATGGCTACCAAGGAAACTATGAATGACTTTCCATCCTGTAAAGTATTTGGTCCCAAGGACCAGCAGATGGTGTAGTGGTTACCTTGCTGGACTCCCACATGGCACACCATGGTTTGAGTCCCAGATCCGGTAGCATGAAGCACATGCTGAGTGTGTGTGTGTGTACACATGCCAAAGATCTCTAGAGGAGAATGGAGGAGAAGAAATTGTGGTGTGGCTATCCCTCTTGGGGTGGGGGGGGGGGATTTCTCACTTTCTCCCCCACTATCTCTGTCTGTCTGTCTGTCTGTCTCTCTCTCTCTCTTTGGCGAATGCACACGCCCCAAGGCAAAGAAAAAAAAACTCTTAAAAAAAGGGTTTTATCACATGGAATCAACATCTAATGAGTAACATTTGTAACATTTGAGAGAGCTTATGGCATCAGGGACAATGAATAAGTAGTTTATACATCAAATGAGAAACTGAGTGACAATATTCATTAAGATCCCACAGTGTAATTTCTTTTTCAATAACTTAAAATTAAAAAATATAGTAGGGCCAGCATATGGTATAATGATTACTTCACTGGGCTTGCACATGGCCAACTGCGGTTCAAGTCCTGGACATGGTGGCTTGAAACTCATGTTGGGTGTGTGTGCGTGTATACCCAAAATCCCAAGAGGAGAATGGAAGAGAAGAGACTGTGGCATGGCCATACCCCCTGGGGGGGTGATTTCTCACTTTTTCTCTCTCTAGCAAGTACATTTGCCCTATAGCAAAAAATCTCTCTCTCTCTAAAAAAATAAATAAATACAGTATTTCAGTATTTCTATGTATCTTTAATCTCTCATGAATAGCTTTTGATTAGGAAAGGCATAGGATAAAAAAAAAAAAAACTAAAACTCAACGAGGTAAATGATTATGTATTGGGCCAACAGAAAAGTCATGGTGCACTTTTGAAAAGAAAAACAGAAAAATATATCATGAGTTTCCCAAAGGCCCAATAGTATTATAGAGGTTACTTAATGTCACATTTGGTTTAAAATGCTTAGTCTTGAAATCTACATAGCAAACACAGAGTACCAAATCTACCACATATTTGTATGAAAAACGGCACTAGAATAACAAACAAAATATTATTCTCTCTCCTCAGGATTAAACTGTTTCTTACAAAATCATTTTAAAAGTTTATAAATGTATCCTACAGGTCTATTTTAAAGCCAGCATGTAAGTTAGTATGGTGTTGAGGCATCCAGATCCTGAAATTCAGAAATAATAACTAAGAACAGTAAGACTAGTACGATGCTATGTATCGCTTGATTCCACAAACAGGTAAAAATTATCTTCACATTTCAATGATATTGCAACTGCGTTGGTTCTGATATGGCATCATGGTTTATCAACATGGGAGTACCCTTGGCTTCTGCTGTATAATGACAAGGATGGGCAGGTGAGTATCCAGTAATCAGAAGGTACTGAAAGCAAACTCCATGAGAAATTAACGCTTGTGGAGTCAAATGTTAGTAGGACCATTCCACGAATTTATTCAATCTGAAAAAATTTATAACATCCACATACTAGCTTCAGAAGCATGAAGTGACCCAAAATTAGGCAACCAACCCAAGTAAATGATTCTGTTTTGCTTTTTTTGTTTCCAGGAGCCACATTCTCCCCAAAATTGATAAATGAGCAGATTGGTTTATATTTTTATGACTTTGTTAGGCCTACAGATCATTCATTTCATTTTCATTATTCTTTTTCTTTTACTTCATGTATGGATGTTTACATATCAGAAGGCACTGAACTTGTTTTGTGTAATCAATAATTACTCTGTCTTGGCCCAGCCAGGTGGTGTGATGGTTAAGGTGGCTGGATCCCACATGTCCAACTGTACAGTTTGAGTTCCAGACCTGGGTGCTTGAAAAATCACACCAGGCATATGTGCAAGCGTGCCCAAAATCTCAAGAGGAGAATGGAAGAGAAGAGATTGCAGGATGGCCATCTTCCTCAGAGGTACTCTCTCACTTTCTTCCTCTCTCCAGCAAGTAACATATATCAAAGTTTTTTTTTTTTTAATTTCTTAAAATATCATCAGTGTAATTCTTATTATATCACACCTTATTTATATTATTTATGAATAAAAAATGTTATGTTCATTCTTTTCAAAGATGACAGAAACTGAGGTAGAGCATTCCCAACTGTCAAGTGAATCAATCAACGGCAGGTAGACCAGAAATCTTCTCTTTACTCCCTCTCACTTTGTTATTATCATAGAGAAAGACTTCAATCATTTTGAGATTTTCCCTTTTCCCTAACTTGTGAATTGGGTGCACTTCTCTTTTTAACCTTTCTTAGACTTTTTCCATCACCATTGACTTTCAAAGCAAGAACATAGGAGGGAAACCTTAAAGTTTCGGGTGCAGAAACTACACTCGGCGAGTGACTATATTGGGCTGGTAGGTATTTCTAGTAATTTCATCTCTCTGTTCTCTCATGGACTTTCTTTCACTCTGCTGAAGCAAATCTCTTTGAAGGAAACCCTAAGTCTCAGGAGAAGGAACTCAGGTTTTCATGTCAAAGACTTCTGCCCAAGACTCTCGAGGTCACCTGTTTACTTGTTTTCCTCATCTTCCAGTTGAAGGCAGACTTGGCTGTGGTGGTGTGCACTAAGACACTGTGCTCCACAGACTGAAAGCTCATGGGAGCCCGGGTTAGATTCCTGGTTCCACCTAAAGGACCAGCAATGGTGATGTATGCCTGTAAACCCAGCAACCTGGGGAGACAGAGGCAGGAGGATCACAAACTCAAGACTGGTCTGGACCCTATCTGAAAAAGGGCTGGGCATGGTGGCATCTGTTTGTAGTCCCTGCCAGGTAGGAGGCTGAGGCAGGAAGATTGTGACACAGTGTGCCCTGTCTAAAAAAATTTAAAATAAAAATGAAGACAGTATACTTATGTCACAACAATGTTACAAGTGTTAAATTCACTAAATACTGAAACCATTGACAAAAACAATCCTCATTCATGGCAAAAACTTAACGCATGTTGCCCTTGCTAATGGTCCATAGCGATCCTCCTCATGACCCACCACTTACTCTGCCCCATGTGATATATGCCCACAGAAGTCCACGTCCTTTATATCAGCCAGGCCTCTCTGGGCACAGCACTCTTTCAACAAATACTATGTGCAAAACACCATGTAGGGAACTTTAGAAAATGCCACTCTCCGTGGAACCTTTCTCTAAATAGGCAAGGGAGCAAATATACCTCTATGATGGCATCAACCAGGTGCTACATGACATTTGTGAATAATGAGCTGTGTGAGCTTAGGCAAGTCACTCCACCTTTTGGAGACGGTGTTCACATATTTACAGTGATTTGAACACTATCTTTTTTTAAATATTATCTTTCTGACTACTTTATCACATTATTATTTAAGATCTGACTATATAAATGATGAGAACAGATTTTCAGAACTAGAACAAGGAAGCCATGAAGTGTTTGATGTAAATGTGAAAACTGTATTACAATTGAGATCAATCAGGGAGACTTCCACCCATTCTATGGAAAAACAAAGCATAAGCTTTCTCATTTCATCCTTCTATTCAAATTTCAATTCTCACTGAGGCAGGGCTTTTGAAGGATTTTTGCCTCAAAATGTAGTGTAATCTTTTCCTCCTATTATCACCTCATTAAAGTCTAACAGAGTAAAGAGGGAAAAAGGATCATGTGTTTGTCTTTAAATCTATTCCATGTATATTGTTAGAAGCAGTGTTTTTAAAATTAGTATGAAGACAAGTTTGTACAATAAAATTATTTCCTAACCTTTTTTAAAAGAAGTTAAATTTGGGGTAAAGTTTGACTTTCATTCTCTGTATGTCACCTATGTTTTCCTTCTGTTTTAACCCAAGGCTCCACTTTGCCTCTAAATCAAACCCTCTACACTGTCAGTGTAGACCTGTTGGATTAGGTAAATTGAAGTCCTATCCAAATATATTGCCCTGAGGGACATGGAAGGGCAATACAGAGAAGCCAGGTAAACATGAATGGAGTCTTCTGTGTGGAATAAATTAACTGCAAAAGGCCCCGGGTGGCTTTTCCTATCTTCCAAGAATCAACAAGGTCTCATTGTTATTGAATAAACTCATGGGATTTCTTTTTTCTTTTTTTTCTTTTTTCTTTCTTTCTTTTTTTTTTTTTAACGACAGAATAAATGTTACATATATGCTATATAATTCATTCCATCCTGGCAGGAAATGGCCCTTGGATTTCTCTAAGGAACTATGCAAACATCTGGATAATCTTGAAATCTTTTAATATAAAAAAAGTAGTAATTATCCCCAAACTTACTACTTCCCACATTTACATCCTCTTTTTCAAAGATTAGGAATTTATTTCTTTCTTGATGAGGATTTGAAGACTGCTTACCAAGGAATTAATTTTGCCATGTGTCCACAAAAGATACAGTTCTCAGCCTGGTCCCATAGAAATTCATACAAAGTTAATTTTTACCATTTTTCTTGAAGGCAGCCAAATTTCCTAATTTTACAGATGCTCATTTTATTTATTTATTTATTTTTAATGTGCCAGCATAGTTTCCTTTGGTTTTGAATGTTGAGCTGAAAAGCGTATCACTGTAGTGAGCAGTGTGACATGATTATATTTAGCTCTACATTCCCATTCACTACTCTATGGGAGAATGTTGACAGGCAATCTACAAATGTGACGTGGGTACAAAGGCGCATCTCAGAGGTCTGGAATCTCTGGGTGAATTCCATGCTCAGGATAGTTCTACATAATCCTGGAGGAGAGTTCTCAGTAAAGCACATGGGCTATGACTCTGGTCTTGGCCTTTCACTCTGTTATATAGGCTTTTGGTTCTCCTAAAGCATTGTGGGTCCTTTCTTTTCTTTCCCTTTTTCCTACATTCCTTTCTCCTTTAATGGGTTTCTGAATGTTAGCTCTTTACTCTTTAGCTCAACTCTTTCTATCTTTTTTTATAGTTTAGTTCACATAATATTAGTTAATTTGAAGTGCTTTTCTCTGTGTGTATGTTTCCTTTACTGTGTCAAAGTAATTTTTGTTGGTTTAGTCTCTTTTTGTTTACTTATTGATTTATTTTTGCCATAGGGCACGTGTACTTGCCAGAGAGAGAGACAGACAGTGAAAGGGAAAGTGAGAAATCACACCCCAGGAGGAATGGCCACACCACAATCTGTTCTCTTCCGTTCTCTTCTGGGGATCTTGGGCATGCATATACATGAGCCTGGTTTGAGTTTCAAGCTACCAGGTCCAGAACTAGAACCACCTGGGAGTCCAGCAATGTAATTGCTAGACCATCTGCTGGCCCCTGGTCTCGTTATTTAGAGTACACCTAGAACTGTATTATTTCCCTCTGTGACCTACATTTATATTTCTTTATTTCCTCCTGTTGGTTTTAATGTCCTATGCTGAATTACTAGGACCCTAAAGGGAGAGGAAAACTGAGCAGTCTGGTGAGTTCCTTTGTTACCAGGATGCATTTTGTTATGAACCCATTTTTTAAACTTTGGCAAGTCTAATAAACTTTTTGGATCCCATATTTCTATTATTAAATAATAATTTTTATGCTCTGTCAATGAGTTTCACTACAAGGTAATTATTCTTTCTGAAGTTTTCAAACTACAGAAGCATTTGAGAATTTGAGAATTCTCTTCAAATTACAGATAGCTAATGATGGCTACTATATATTTGCCACCATGCTGTGTACTGAGGACACAAGATGAATTGGGATCTCTTCCCTCAAGGACTTTGTGGAGAGTTAGGCTCAAAGAGAAGGGTAGCTTTAATAGAGCATGGTGAAGGCTTGCCATTACAAATACATGTTAAATACAGTTACATGATTAGGTCATTTGGAAAGTCATGATGGATTTTTCTGTGTTTTTGTATGACCCAATATTTTTTAGTATTCTGTATCGGAATGATGGTAAATTAGAGAAGAGAAAGAAATTTCCAACATAATTTAGTCTTTCTAGATTCAAGAATTATCCAAATAACTTTGAATAAAACATGTCTAAGTAATTCCAGTCATTAAATCCATATCTTAAATTTTTCCTAAATCTAACAAATATGGACTTTTACTTAATTGTTCTTTCTTGCTAGAGAGCACATGGGCTTGCCAAAGAGACAGAAGAGAGGAAAAGACCCCCCCCCACCTTCCCGGGGAATGGTTTTGCTCCAATCCCTTCTCCTCCATTTTATTCTCCTTTCAGGACTCTGGGCACACACGCACATGCACCCCATGTGTTTTCAAGCCATCGGGCCTGGGACTTGAACCACATAGTTGGCCATGTGGGATCTAGCTGCCTTAACTACCAGGTCATGGGTTTGCTCTCACTTTTATTTTAAGCCACATTGTTTGTTTAAAGACAGGATCTTGCTATGTCATAATTCTCCTACCTCACACTCTCAAATGAGTGGAATAACAAGTGTGCACCACCATACATGGCCCTTCAGGTCGGACCTGTAATCAAATCCCAGCCTCCCATATGGTCCCAGCCTGGGAAGCACAGTGTGTTAGCATCATGTGCCTTCATTACAGTTAAATCCTCTTTTAAATGAAGGGAAGGAAAGAGGAACGTAGCATTTGTTGAACATCTTCCATGTACTCAGTATGATACTCAGTGCTTCAAAGCATTGTTTCAATAAACACCCAGACGATTATTTCTGAATTTAAGGATAGGGAGGCAAGACTGATAGATCAAGTGATCTGTTCAAGTTCATTCAACTGGAAAATGTTAGTCAATATTAACACCCAGGTTCACTAACTCAAAAACTCATTCTGACTCTACCACATCTATTCCCCAAATAAAACCACAGAATGGGAACTCAAACAACCTTTTAAAGATATAAAGGAATCTGGAGGCTTCTGAGCCTAACTGCTTCAGCCAACAGATGAAGAAATTAAGTCCCTGAGCATTTAGATGACTTGCTAAATTTATTCTTTAATTAAATTTGGGATTGGAATAGACACCATTTTATTTCTCTAGGACAAGTCCATATTCTGGAACCTTCTGTCTAAAGATATGAAAGATGATTTCCCTGATGCAAGAAATCCTTAAATAAAAATGTAACAACTAAAAGTATTGAAAACTCAAAAAATTATTCATTTATGGGGCTAGGAGTTGGTGTGGTAGTTATGGTGCTGGATCCCACATGGCCAACTCCACAGTTCAAACCCCTGAGCCAGAAGCCTGAAAAACATGCTGAGTATGTGTATATGTATACCCAAAATATTTAGAGAAGAATGGAGGAGAAGGGACTGTAGTGTGGCCATCCCCCTTTGGGGAGGGGGGTGATTTTTCACTCTTCCTCTCTTCTTGTTTCTCTCTTTCTCTCTCTGGTGAGTGCAAATACTCTATAGCAAAATAAATAAATAAATAAATAAATAAATAAATAAATAAATAAATAAATAAAAATATTTATTTCTTTCATGAAATGGGGAGACTGAGGGGTCAGAGAACAGAGAGCTAGGCACCCTCAATAAAGTTTCCATGCTATGATCCACCTCTAAACTCTGTTGTATACAAAGTGGCCTCAGGTTGTGAACCTGAGATGTTCTGTATGCCTCAGCACTGTGGGGTTTTGTGTTACTGCTGCACTACCACAGTTGGCCTGGAAGAATGGGTGGAAGTTTGTTTTTGAAAACCTCAAGACTCCCTTCTATCTTTCTGCTCCCTGTGAACTTTTTCCTCTCTTCTCATCTTATCTCATTTATGTGCACACACACACACACACACACAATACCTTGTGTCCTGCATTCTTAGGTAATCTATAGTTAAGTTTATTAAAATAACAATAACAAAGCATTTTTAAGTCTGACACCAATATTACAGTCAACGAATCTTCCCATACTCTGTCCAAACTTCTTTTAATTATTTATTTATTTTAGTTATTACTATTACATTTTTTAACGTTTGCTATAGGGCATGTGCTCAATAGAGGAAGGGGTGGGAATTGATAAAAGCAAACCACCAGATCCAGGGCTCAAACCACGGTTGGCCATGTGGGAATCCAGCACCTAAACCATGACATCACCTGCTGGCTCCTGTCTAAACTTCTTAAACACACTGTCCTGATCCAGTTGGTTTCTAAACTATTTCCCCTCAACAAATAGCTCTTTAAACTTTCAACAAAGAAATAATATCAAGATTTATTCCGCCTTTTTATGTTAGAACTTTTTTCTTTAATATAAACTGAATTAATATTAAATTGATAGCATCAGTTTTTTTACTTATTAAGTTACTATTTTAATCTTGTATCTTAAAGTGTTAATTGGGATCATATTAAATCTATGATTCTAGAGTTCTACTTTAATTTTTAATCATTGGGTTCCAGGATTATGGATGGGAGGAGAGGTAGATGTGAAATAGTTTCTCATGTTCTATTTTTTAAAATAAACAAGAAATAACTGGCAATTAATGTAGATAAAGTGAGAAATCAACTTTTACTTGGCAATACATTTTATTTATTTATTCATTGTGAAGCATTCAAATAGTAACAAAATGTGTTAAATAAAAGTAAGTTTCTGTCTTCATATACCTTTACCTCCTATTGCTCAAAGGTTACTGCGATTAACAGTTCAAGAACTATACTCGGGGCCATCCATTGCCATGGTGGTTAGGCTGGTGGCATACCACATGGCTGACTACTCAGTTTGAGCCTGATCCTAGCAGCTTAGAAAACATGCTGTGTGAGTGTTTGCCCCAAATCCCAAAAACATTTCATCTGTTTTCAACTTTTCACTCTTACAAATAGTGCTGCAATGCACACTCTTGTAAATATATTATTATGATATGATTATTTTCACCATTTATACAAGATGTCAGACAAACCCACAATCTGAAACTAGCAAAACACTTCTATTTTCAAGGATAAGCTATGGGGCTTGCAGTTGGGCAGGTCCTAAAGAGGAACGAAACACAGCTTGGCTTTTAATGCAGCGGGGTACAGATGACTTCAAGGCCCTGAAGAGCGACAAACTGCAATATATTCTCAACAAAGAGAGAGCCATTTAGAGACACTCTAGGATCCACAGTTCATGTTTATAAAGGGAGGGTCTAATGGGAGGGGAAAATGGATGTCTCAGAGGGTGGTGCTTGCCTGAATTATCACGCATGCCAAAGGGCATCTGGGGCAAGACTGGGGGGGGTGGGAATAATAAATAAACATCGTTCAACACTTCCCAAGAATTTATAGGAAGCAAAGTTTAAAGCTCAGATAGCTTTGGATACATTTTCTAGCTCTTCAAGGCTCCACACCCTCAAAATTGCTATAGCTGTCCCTTGTCATGAGAATTAAATTACTGCAGTATGGCAAGTGTCACATACAAAAGTAGCCAATGAGCAATGTCATATGCAAGTAACACAGTGGTCACTGACAGAATACTTATTTCCTGAAACTTCCCCATGTCTAGCAGAGGTAGGATACATGCCCTCGAACTTCAATTTTCCTTGCTCCAATACCATCTCTCTTTTTTAGCAAAATAATGTAGCTACAGTTTCTAATGTGCCCAGCACTATACTAAGTGCCTTTGGGGCATTATCTCATGTAACCTCCACAATAGTGCCATGAAATCAATGCTATTATTACCCACAGAATGAAGGCCTGAAGAGATCACACTGCTAATAAGTGACCCAAGGTCACAGGGCTAATAAGTGGCCCAAGGTCACATTGGTAGTATAGCAGAACTAGGGCTCAAATCCCAGGCAAACAGACTCTGAAGCCAATGTCTCTAATCACTATAGGATATCATTTATTTCAGTCTGAGTGTTCAGGGAAGTATGCTGGTTGGAGCGATGATACTATATTAATACATGATGATAACAGCAGAACTACCCAACTTCCATTTGCTTTTTAGTTGCCAGTTACTGTAACTCTCAGATTGTTCAGAGTAGAATATTGATAAAGAGGCCCTAAAGCTCTAACTAAGGGAGACAAATTGGCCCTTCAAAAATGTGCTCAAGATCATTCCAAAAGTTCTAAAATAATGCAAGATAAGACTGTTGGATCATGTTGGAAATCTACGAGAAATCATGGACAATGAAATAAAACACATAGCCACAGGAAACAGACAAATACAGAATTTAAGTTGAAAAAAGAAAAGATGATAGACTGAAAAATTCTTATCTATAAGTATTTAACAAACACGAGTAGATTCTAGGACTGATTATTAAAAGGCTCTTATACCTGAAAGCAAAACAAAAATCTCTAAACAGAACTATAGGTTTCAAAAGGCAAAAATCTGTTTCTTCTTTTTTTCTTTCTTTGATGGGTCAGTCTATCTGGATGTTGCTGAAGTCTCTATCATCTTGCAGAAAGATACTCAACAAAAGCTTTCATGATAGAGATAACAAACTAGAGAAAAATAACGTCAATGACATGCGTTTTGGAGAAAGACTAATCTATTTCACCATCAAACCCAAGACTGTTAACTGTCCAAGTATGTCCCTTATAAGAACCTCTAATAACCTCGAATACAGTGTGGATAGCAGAATCAGCATTTAAACTGTTTAGCACATAATTCCCAGGCCTAGATCTATTAGATTGATTTTAATGCACATAAATAAAAATAAAGTATCAGAGACAGTTCATTTCCTCAAACAACTCTGGACAGTATTTGCATGATTGTGCATTCCTGGTAATATCCGAAAACTGGGACAAGCCAAATCAAGTTCTACCAAGAAATTTAATTAAATAGCTAACACTACATTAGGCATGTAGAAAGCCTTAAGTAGAGAGAGTACATTAGAGACACACAACAGCTGGGCAATCTCAAGCTACATGACTCAGTCACCTTACCGCATCCAAGGTTGTTTCATTTCTTTCCTAGGCTAGGAAGACATTTTATTACTTTTTAGCTCATACTTCTTTCTCTCTTTATTAACCCTACTTTACTCAACCCTACTGTAAATGCTGACTTCTGTTCCCACATAAAGTCACTATCTCTGACATTTAGAGCAGACCACGTGTATTGCCAACTAACAGGCATTTGTCCTCTCTTCATGCTGCCAGGCCCGCAGTGTTCTGAGGTCTACCTTCCCCCATTCAACTCAGATAAACTCTGAAGGGTCAGTCAGTCATAGAGTCTCCTCTTACCTCTATGATTGGTTTGGGGAAAGTGCATGCAATTCGGTTTTGACCAATAAGACATTAAGACATTCATTCAACCTTTTTTTTTCTTTTAGAGAGTTCTGCTATAGGGTGTGCGTACTCGCAAAAGAGACTGAGAGAAACACAGAGACAGAAAGTGAGAAATCACCCTCCCCCCAGGGGGAATGGCCATGGCACAATCCCTTCTCCTCCATTCTCTTCTTGGAATTTTGAGCATACACACACACATTCCTAGCATTAAGTTTCAAGGTGCCAGGTTTAGGACTCAAACTGTTTTTGACCATGTGGAAGTCCAGCACCTTAACCACTAAGCCACCTTCTGGCCCCCATTCATTCTATATTTACTGAATACTTACTGAGCACCTACTGCATGGAAAAGAAAAAAAAAAAAAAAAAAACAACCTAGGCGCTGGGAGAACAACAGTGAACAAAACAGAAGTATATTGATCAGTAAGGGCCCTGGATCCTAACTGGGGAAGAAGTGAAATTAATAGGAAATATGAAGAGTGCTAAAGGACTTCTGAGAAAAAAGTCTTCACTTTTAATATATTTTTTAATAATGCCAAAGGAAGAAATTGCTCTTTATCTTCCTCTGACATTGATCCACAGGACGTGATGCTTGCAGCTTCAGCAGCACATGGAGGAGTGAGCTAACCTGGCTGGGATGGCGATGCAAAAAGATAGAAAGAACTGTCACAGAGCTGCTGAGCTAACCAGCCTGGACACCATAACGTGTAAGCCATGTTTATTGGAATTTTCCATCACATACTATGAAAAGTATCTTAATTGATATGACATGGTATACAGACTTGTTAGAAAAAATTTCACAGCCATTTAGCTGCTATTTTACCATTTTTTTATAGGCAGAGTTGATGAGGAAACCCACTACCTCCATTATAATAGATTACAGAAAATAAAATGGTAACTATATGCTTCATTTTGCTACATTTGTGCATTGGCCACGGAGAAAGAAAAAAAAAAAGCACATAGAGAACCAGCCCAGTAAGATAAGAATATACACCCTTGGTAAGTATATTTCAGTATAGATCTAAATTGCTATTATCTGGCACTGAAAAAAATTAGGTATTCATGATCACAGAAAGATGAAGGGTATTCTGAGACTTTCCTTATCCATATTTTTTTGGTAATAATGACCCATCTTATAATAATCATCATATATATAAGAGCTTTTCAAATGTTCATGAAAATGCATATTTTTAAAAAACTATACATGGATTTTAAAAAATTGCACCAAAATAAACTCATATTTTAATTATATTTTTCCACAAACATTTTGAAGTACCTCATATATGTGTGTGAGATATATATCCATATATGTGATATATATGTGATATATCACACACACACATATATATCCACACACCCTTCAATCCTTTTTAAGATTTTATATTATATACATATAAAAAATTCTGTGTGTTTAAATATATATGTAAAATATACATGATATATTTAATCTTTAGAAAATGATTTAGAAATTCTAATTTGAGATCTTAATTTAAAATATATTTCATGATGAGAATCCTGGATGAGAGAAACATTTATTATGCAGATATAGAAATAGATAACATAGCCAACAAATATTCCCAGAAACTACATTCTTTTTTTTCTTTCTTTAGGTTTTTGCCATAGTGTGTATGTGCTCACCAGAGAAGAGAGACAGAAGCAGAGAGAGGGAAAGTGAGA
The DNA here is from genome assembly GCF_000334495.1 of Tupaia belangeri chinensis. NCBI lineage: Eukaryota > Metazoa > Chordata > Mammalia > Scandentia > Tupaiidae > Tupaia > Tupaia belangeri. Next base: position 161,385 of record NW_006159560.1, read on the forward strand.
AATCACCCCCCAGGGAGGATGGCCGCACTGCAATCCCTTCTCCTCCATTCTCCTCTTGGAACTTTGGGCATATACATACACGTGCCTGGAGTGATTTTCAAGCCTCCAGGTCCAGGACTCAAACTGCGGTTGGCCATGTGGGAATACAGTTGACTTAACCACCATGCCACCCTACTGGCCCCAGAAACTATGTTATTTTCTAATTTTTTGAGATGATGAGGCAAAGAGTAGGAATGTGCTTCCTGTGATGACAAAGAGCAAAGATCCCTCACTGATCCAGAAAAGGAGTAACTTAAATACTTATTGAATGAATGATTGAGCTTCTGCAATTTTGTAATGTAGATTTATGTTTCTTTTCACATAATGACATGTCCTTATCTTTCAAAAACTTAGATTTCTGTTAATGAGACAAGAGAAATATCTCCCTCTGTCTCCCCCTCCATTCTGTTTCGACTCTCCTTCACACACTTCCCTTTCTCTCTCCCTTTTTATTTCCCTAAGTTCCTTCCTTCCCCCTTCTCTCCCTTCCTCCTTTCTTCTTTCCTTTTATTCTTTTTCAGCAACCATCAAGTGTCTTCTATCAAGTATTGTGTGGTATATATGAACAGAACAGTTAAGAATCTTATTATATTCCAAGAAAAAAAATACATGTAGGATCAGCCCCATAACCTAGGGGTTAAAAGAGCAGGATGCCATGTTGCCAACTATGGTTCAATTCCTGGCCCTGGAGGCTTGAAAAACTCTCTAAATGCATGTGCTTTCATGCCCAAAGTCCCAACAGGTTGGAGAAATGGAAGAGAAAGGATTGTGTCATGACCATGCCCCATTGAGGTTACATTTCTTCCTCTCTTTATCTCTCCCTCTCTCTCTACCTCTGTTAAATGTACGTGCCCTAGAACAATTAAAAAGAAAAAAGAAAGAAAATTAAAATATTCATTTAAATTGTACATGTAATAAATATATAAATGCATTTACATGTGTTTGCCTAGAGAATATTATCTGATAAAATAGTGAATGCTAGTCTTAGTTCAGGCTATAACAAAGTACAATAGACTAAGTGGCTTATAAATAACCCACCCCCCAAAAAATTATTTCTCACACTCATAGAGGCTGGGAAGTCCAACATCAGGTGCCAGAATAGTTGAGTTCTGGTGAGGGCTCTCTTCTGGGTTGTAAACAAACTGTTTATCATACCACATAGTGGAAAGACAGTGAGAGAATGCTCTGAGATCCCTTGTAAGAGAGCTAATCTCATTCATGAGGGCTCCGTGATCATGATATAATCACCTCCAAGAGGCCCCACCTCCTAATACCATCAGACTGGGAGTGAGAATTTTAACAGGAATTTTCAGGAAACACAAACATTCAGACCATAACAGCTATCAAAATCCAATGTAAGGAGAGAGAAAGCTATGAGCAGAGTTAATGTGAGGATACTTAAAGAAAATGTGGTTGTTAATCGTGTAATGGGACTAGGGTGAAGAAGGACAATAAGAGTTGGAAAAAAAATCGAAAACAAAAGCATACATATGTAGATATATCCAGGGTATTCTAGCGGCAGTGAATTGCATGCTTTGTTGTATGTTTCCTACAGAAGAGTCATGAGTGATAAATTTGGAGAGATAGAGTGGGTTTGTATAATGTCTTTGGAGGTCAGAGCAATACTTAGTCTAAAGCTATACACAATGGGAAGAGTATTTAAGCAAGGCAATAGACTACACAAAAGAACTTTGGAAAAATTGTCTGTCACTGATGAAGGCAATGAAAAACAAAACTTGTTTCATTACTAGACTATAATATTTGAGCTGAAATTAGGTTTCAAAAGAAGAATGAACAATTGTAATCCAGAATACCACACTAACAGTGGGAAGAATAGAGTGAATATTTATAGTTTACTGAATTTGAGACCCCCATAATAATGATGAAGAGTGACATGAATATTTTTAACTGTTAGAGTTTGATTATAGCATAGATAAGAGTAGGAAATAATTTAAGCAACAGAATCACCAAACCCATCATTACTTCAAAACAAGTAAAGTTTTGAATTTCAAAACCACAACCAAAATGTTAGTTTGAAAATGCCCAATCTGTTTAACTCATTCATCACATTCAATTGTTTCAAAATATAATATTTGAAATGCTAATTTTGATCATGTAAATCCCATTTAATGAACTGAGCAGTCTCCTAGAAAACTTTTTATTCATCCAATCACATTTCTATAACCATTTGAAAAACCTGGGAATGCTAATAAGGAAAGGAATATTTTAACACAAAGCTACACAGATTGTGTTACTCAGAGTCTCAATGGAGAAATGCTAAACATTATCGTAGGGAACCCCAAAGCCAAAGCCTGGGGCATAACAAACTCTTCCAAAAATTATGTTTCAAATTAGCTAGTGTTCTCCTAGGTAGTTTGTTAGAACTTTATAACCAGGTCTAGTAATTAAAAGTCATCTGTATTACACATTCTGTCAATATTTTATACATTAGGTTAGGGAGGAAGAACTTCTACAGTTTAAATTTCCCATTGGCTCTTTGCTTCCAGAAACTCTAGTTAGGAAGGTATGACTCAGATTCTCACCTGGCAGGTAGAATACAAAATGTTCTCTTCTCACTCATGAAGACAAGCCTGGACTCATGCCAGGAAGAATCTCTCTGGCTAATGTGTGAATATTCATTGATAATATTTTAAACCTGAGCTTTTGTATTAAAAGATGACTGAATTTTAAAAAGATATTTAGTGAAAATCAGTACTTGATGCAGTTATTTACATGATTCTCTTCAATCTAAAAACTTTGATGTGAAAATTTTCTCATCTGCCAGGGATTGCATCCCCCAAAAAGCTAAGGATAAAAAATGATGACACACTGGGTCTTCCAAAGGTAAAAGGGTGCACCTATTATTGAAAAGAACTTACAAAGGAATTTATTAATATTCTGTTCAATTTCTCCCTTCAAGTATGTAATTATTACACACATGGGAATTGAAAGAATGTTGATGCTTTTTCTCTTTATACCATATTCCCTTTCCTTTTTAATGTGCTTACATGAGTGTTATTCAGTTAGAATTAGCAATTAGGACAGTAATGATATAATGCAAGTATAAGTCTACAAAGCAATCTGCTGTAAAAGAAGGGGCTGGAGAAACGGACAGCCATTTCCTAGGTCTCAATCAATCACAAATTTTGAGCATGCGCAGGAATATGTAGGACATTGTCTCTGCTGTTGGGAGTTTCTTCTCCATTTCCTGTTTTCTCCAGCATAAATAGGTTTATATGAGCCTATCATCCAATGCTGAAGTGTCATTTAAAACTCATTCATCAATGCTAACAGATCAGTGTTTAGCACCATCTGAAACTGAATACATCAATTCAAGGGTAGATGTGGAATATATTATAGGACAAATTGAGACTATAGTTTTATATAGCAGCTTCACCAGATATTCTCTTTTTACTCCAATAACCTCTGTCTTTTTTCGTTTTTTGAATTATTATGTTATCATCTTGTTCTTTTTTTTTTTTTTTTTGAGAGAGAGATTTTTGCTACAGGACACATGTACTCACCAGACAGACAGAGAGAGGAGAAAGAAATCATCCCCCTGGAGAGATGGCCATGCTATAGTTCCTTCTCTTCCAGTCTTCTCGTGGGATTTTGAATACCCACGCACAAGTGACCAGTGTGTTTCAAGCTGGTAGGTCTGGGACTCAGATTGCAGCCAGTTATGTGGGAGTTCAGTGCCAAAACCACTACACCACCTGCTCGCCCCATTTTTTTTTAAATCAAATTCTACAACTCCAGTTGGTCTTAAGGAAATCTTCAAGTGTATTAAGGATAAATTTCAAAAAGAAAAGTTTTCAATACAAGTTGAGAACATGGAAGACATTTATCCATCAAGAGAAAATTTCAATTCAATTTTTTCTTGATTTTTAAAGTTGATTTCTTATTTTCCTTTCATGAGAGAGAGAGAGAGAGAGGCAGGTACCCTTGATAAGTCTTACTACATTGAAATTCTCTCTCCTCACAGCCTCCTACACAGCTAGGATGAGGAGCACACTTGTCCTATTTGGGTTGATCTGAACCCAGTGCCTCTCTATGTCTCCAATATTGTGCATGAGTGACCAAACAACTGCACTACCTCAGCTGGGCTATCTGGGCTTGTTCATACATTTTCAACGTTATAACAGATTGCCCATGAACTTGGACAAACACAGTTCTCAGAGACCCTATCTGAAAGATCGTTTGGCGATACCCATAATATTTTAGGAAAGGAGTTTTGAAGAACTGGAGTCCCACACTAGGCTTCTGCATATATTTAATGAGAAGCATCCTAGTACTCAGTGCACCAGAGTACATGAGATGGATGAAGAATGAGAGAATAAGGCCAAGGAGAGACTTATGAAGATAAAAAGAGAAGAAAGAAGATAAAAATTTCTGGGGAAGAGTAGCCATATATAATCTCTAGAAATAACAACTGCCTGATAAACAACAGACTAAAATGAATATTCTGTGAAATAAAATATATATATATATAAAACTTTTTCAAAAATTAACATTGGGTGTATGCTCAATCATTCATTTTAGCTCAACAGAAAACAAATAAGCAATAATACCTATTTTAACAAATCATGCCAGCTTTTCACCCTATCTTGGACATAATCCCCTATATACCGTATGTTTAGCATGTCAAAAAAGTCTTTAATATCCTCATTTGAAAGATTTACATCATCATTCTTGCTGTGTCCATACTCTGTTAGCATTTTATTATAATTTTTTGTTAGAGAGATTTTTGTTATTGAACACATGAGCTCACCAGAAAGAAAGAGGGAGAGACAGAAAGAAAGAAATCACCCCCCGGGGGGAGAGCCATGCCGCAATCCCTCCTCCTCCATTCTCCTCTAAGAATTTTGGGCACGCACGCATACACCCCTGGTGTCAGTTTTAAGCTGCTGGGTCCAGGACTCAAACCACACTCAACTACATGGGAGTCCAGCGACATAATCATTATGCTCTCTGTTGGTCCCTTTGTTAGCATTTTAAATCTATTTTATAAATGGAAAAAATACCCAAACTCACCAAATTTTTCCCTGTGATATTAAAAATCACTAGGTGGCCTTAAATTTCCTGCCTTTATATGCAGGAAAGTTCATGTCAGGAACTTGAGACATATTTTGGCTTTTAACCAAAGACAACTTGAATTGGCTCAAACTTGTACAGGCAAACTGTGGTTTCTTAAAGAAAAAAAATTTTTTTATAATATTTTTATCTGACAATTCAAAAAATAAAAGCATTCATTCAACTTACTATTAAAAGGCACAAAACAGGTGGGAGTAGTATGTGGCTTTCTTCACCACTTTATACATAGGAAAGGGTGAAGACTGAGAAATGTGTTCAGAATGACACAAGTAGCCAAGGTGATTAAGTCAAATCAAAAGATATTCTGGGTTAAATAGATCAAGTCAGTTAGAACATGATGACAAGTAACATGAAACCAGAGGATTAATTTATATGGCAGGTTGGTTTCATCCAGTTCACCACAGATAACTTAGTGTCAGCCATTTGTCATCCAAATGGGTAGTCTGAGACACCAGGAACTGCCAAGTAAGAATAATGATAGCTTAAAAATTCTGCAATATCACTAGGAAAAACTTGAAGCACACATCTTATTAGGTTACCAGTTTTAAGACTATAGGAAGGTTTCTTCTCAACATCGTCTACAAGATTTAAGACGACTGGTTCAAATATCTTTTTTGATCTGGTAGCATATTCTTCCTTGAAGCCAAACACTCCTAATAATAAAGGCATGCTTTGTTAGTCTTGATATGATAATTCCATTTATTTATACAAGGGGTCTGCAGAAAGTTCATGGAAAATGTGTATTCTGATAAAACTGTGCAAGGATTCCAAAAAAATTTTATACCAAATTAAATTCACACTTTAATTCCATTTTTCCATGAACATTTTGAAGTCTCCTTGGATATGTCACAAATACAAGGAGAGGGAGACAGAGACAGAGACAGAGAGAGCAAGAAAGATGGAAAGCAAGAAAGGACCCTGTACCCTGCTATGGGGCCCAGTCATGTTGATAAGGGCCCTTTCCTCTGCCTCCTCCTTTTGGGGATTTTGGACATGCTAGCACATGGACCTAGCATGGTTTTCCAAGTCCTTTGTTCCACGACTTGAACTGTGAGGTCAGCCATGTGGGATCCAGCTGCCTTAACTGCCAGACTACTAGCTGGCTTCACAAAGGAGTTTCTGATATCAGATAACAGAGGATAAACATAACAAACGTAACAGTTCATTTGCTCTAAAATTACTGTCACATAAGTCAAATGTGGTTTAACATATTAAGGTGACTTTTATTTTTGTTGCTCTCAATACCTTCCTTTGGGAGCAAGTTAAGAAACATGTACCTTTTTCAATTCTGTGTTTATAAACAAAAGACTTTGTTACCAAGTCGTAAAGATTTTTCCATCAAAAAAATTCTCCTTTTTAAATGTTTAAAAATCGAACTTCTAAAAGAAAAATTACCTTTCTAAAATATATTCTGTATTCACAGTTTATGATTTTTTTTTTATTCAGACTGCAATACTGCCTTAGTCCATTATTGTGTTGCTATTAAATGTACCCGAGGCTGAGTGAATTACAGAGAAATAGAGTTTAATAACTCAGAATTGTGTTGGCTGGAAAGTTTAACACCCTCACAAAATGACAGAAGGCAGATGTTTTAGCAGAGGAGTGGTCTGTAGCCTTGCGGCTTTCTCACTGCTTCCGGACTTATTCTCTCTGCTTCTGGTCTCATTCTCTCTGCTTATATACCTGCCCTAACTATAGAGGCTCTGTCCTAATGACCTTATCATACCCAGAGGCTTCACTTTAAGAATCATGAAGCAGTCAGTTTCACCTGGCGCTTTTACAATACAGTCAATACAATCAAGTCCTGACACTTTCTGGGGAAGGGCCGAACACCACCCACTAAAATCAAATTCCCAAACATGCAAACTTGAAACACAAACCATGATCCAAGCCATAACAAATTCCCTTGTTGAAAGATATGTTATATAAAATTCAGTAAGAGACAGTATCGAGTCGTGAAAATAGGCAGTGGATATTTCCAAACCTGGGTCCGAATCCTAGCTTTGTCATTTATTAATGCTGTGACTTTGGGCGAATTAACTAACCTTCTTTAATTTTGTCCTATAAAAATCAAGAAAATCATCTCTATCTTTTTAGGTTCTTGTGAAGCTAACTAACTATAGGCAATGCTACATAGCCATTGAAAACATAACGTTTTGAGCCTAAGAACAGCCTGGGTTGAAATAACAGCCCTGCCATTTTTAAGTTGTAACCTTGGGTAAGTTATTTAAATTCTCCTTGATTCAGTTTCCCAATCTGTAAATGGAAAAAAAAAAAAAAAAAAGTAGAACCTACCTCATAAAGCTGTTAAAAGGAATGTCAAATAATGCATGTTGGTTATTAAATATCAGACATGGGATAGCACCCAGCACAAATATTAGGTGTGATTATAAAACAAACTGGTAAGTGGTAGCTATTACTATGATGGTAACGCAGCACAGGAGGCACATAAGTAGTGGATTGTGAGCAGAAGAAACACATCAAAGAGCTGTATTCTGAGAGAATAGAATTGTACAAAAACAGTGCACCATTATGACAATATTTAAAACATCTCCTAGGCCAGCAGAAGCATGGTTGTTAAGACACTATACTCCCCCACATGACCAACCATGGTTTGAGTCCCATACTTGATGGCTTGCTGTCTCACTTTCTCTCTCTCTGGTGAATGTATGTGCTCTATAGTAAATTAATAATAGTAATAATAATAATAAAAATAATAATGGGACCAGCAGATGGTGAAATGGTTTCATCGCTGGACTCTCACACAATTGACCACGGTTTGGTCCCAGACTCAGGAGCTTAAAACTCACACCAGGTGCATGTGCGTACATGCCTAATATCCAGAGAGAATGGAGAAAGGACTGTGGCATGGCCATCCCTCCTGGGGGGTTGGGGGGGAGGTGATGTCTCACTTTCTATCTCTCTGTTTGTCTCTGTCTCTCCAGCAACCACATGCACCCTATAGCAAAAAATTCTCTAATAATAAATAAATAATAATAATGTAAAATAATTTTTGGAGAGGTTTTCGCTATAGGGCACGTGCACTCACCAGAAAGACCAAGACAGACAGAAAGTGAGAAATCACCCCCAGGGGGGATGGCCACGCTGCAATCCCTTCTCCTCCATTCTCCTGTTGGGATCTTGGGCACACATGCACATGGGCCTGGCGTGAGTTTAAGCCACCGAGTCCGGGACTCGAACTACGGTCAACTACATGGGAGTCCAGCGACACAGCCATTATGTTAACTGCTGGTCCCTAAAATAATTGTTTTTAGAAATGTTTAAATAAATTAAAATAAAACTATGCCTTACATTTAACTTCAGTCTCCAGAATTATAAGATTTATTTCAAATCTATAAGAATTCTGTGTTTTTATATAACCAATTGTCAAATATTAACTTTTGAAATCTCTTGATTGCTTATTCAAACTATGTTTTGTACTTTTAATGACCCTTTCTTTGTTCATTTCTACATTTGATCTTAGCCAAAAGACTGAGAAGAAATCTTTTTTCATTTCTTTATTTTTCTTGTACACATTTTTTTCCCCAACCAGATTATCAGTTTCTTTATGGCAAGGACTTCATATATATAATTAAACCCAGACAATAACCTCTATGGCTAATATTTAGGATTTCTGTATGAGACATATACTTTTATCAATAATATCTATACGTAATAGTGCTTAATCTAGTGCCTTACTTCAAATTTATGTAAGTCAGCCTTGAGGAAGTTTTAGTCATCTGTGTTTAAACTTTGATTGGCTTTTACAGAAATGAAATTAAAAGCCACACTATATTCCAAAATTATAGCATTATACTCTTCTTGCATAGACAAAAGTTCACATAAAACATCAAAATTTTTTATTTAGTTGTATAAGTCAGATAAACAAAATAAGTAATATATGATTATTCAGGAAGAACTAGAAAATATAAATTAACAAGTGAAATGGGTAATAGTTTATCTCAGGAAACTTTTCTTCCAGTATTTATCTCAGGAAACTTTTCCTGCAGTATACCTTTAATAAATGTTTCATTCCTTTTAGTTTTGGTATCTCTTTTAGGGATTATCCATCAGTTGAAGGTGGACTCTTTATTTTTTTAAAATAATTATTTTATCTTATTTTTATTTTATTATTATTAGTTTGTTTGTTTACTTGTTTTTCAATTTGACCAGAGAGACAGAGAGAAAGTGAGAGAGCAAACTGCCAGTTTGGGGACTTGAACTGAGGTCGGCCATATAGGAGTCCAGCACCTTAACCACCACACCACCTGCTGGACCCAGGGTGACTCTTATCATTTTGATTCATCATTTTCCTTTCTTTGCATAAAAATATGCATATGGGGATTTCTCCCAAATTCCTTTACAGCACTGATTCTTTGTTCTTAGCACAGATTCTGCATTTGCTCAATACCAGTGTGTATTTTAATTTATTACATTCTAATGACCCCTTTAATGTATTATTTCTCTGCAAATGTTGCCATGAACTGAAGCAAATATTCCTAATTATTTCTTAGAATTTAAACTCCAGTATATTTTCTAGGTACAGGGAAAGTATTTTTTATGAAATTTAGCTTCACAACTGCCTATTGAGTTACTGAAATAATCATCATTATGTTCATGTTAAAGGTAAAAAGAACCTCAGTTAAATAACTTTCTGGTGTCAGAAACAGAAAGAAGATCCAAGTCAGGGGCAAGGTGATGTTACAGTGGTAATGCAACCTGACCCATATGGGAAAGGTTCGGGGTTCACATTCAAGGACCTTCCTGAGCATGCTAGGGTTGTGTACAGGCCCACGATCCAGACCAGCTGAACCTGAGGGTAAATTACAGCATAAAGACCCTATGGAGATTTCCTTTCTCTTCCTCCCTGTCTCTTTATCTCTCTTTCAGAATAATAAATAAAACTTTTTTTGAGAGAGAGGTGTTTGCTATAGGGCATGTGCACTCGCCAGAAAGACAGAGACAGATAGAAAGTGAGAAATCACCTCCCAGGGGAATGACCACACCACAATCCCTTCTCCTCCATTCTCCTCTCGGGATCTTGGGCACACATGCACATGCACCTAGCGTGAGTTTAAGCCACCAGGTCCAGGACTCAAACCACAGTCGACTACATGGGAGTCCAGTGATATAGCCATTATGTCAATTGCTGGTCCTAAATAAAACTTTTTAAAAATCTAAGTTGTGGGACCAGAAGGAGGCATGGTTATTAAGGAACTGGACTCCCACACAGCCAACCACAGTTCAAGTCCCAGACCTGGAAGATTGAAAATCATCCCAGGCACATGTGCATGCATACCCAAAATCCTAGGAGGAGAATGGAGGAGAAGGGATTGCAGTGTGTCCATCACCCCCAGGGGTGATTTCTTACTTTCCCTATTTCTTTCTTTCTCTCTCTCTCTCTCTCTCTCTCTCTCTCTGTCCCTCTCTGGTGAGCACATGTGCCCTATGGCAAAAAAATTAAAAAGAAAAAATAGAAGTTGCATAGCTTCTGAACTAATGCTCATCTCTACACTGATCTGCTACTATCACAATCCTCCATCAACCACCTTATACGTCTTAGGAACCCTCTCTGAGAATACTAACAGGACAGGCACACTCAATAGAAGTTTTTTTTTCCTATTTACAAAATTTAAATCAAAGATATTAGAAAACAATAATCTTGCATCTTATTGTTTAATTATGAACAGTGTAGCATTAATACTTAAAACGTGGCTTATGGGACCAGCAGATAGCATAATGATTATGTCTCTGGACTCCCATGTAGTTGACCACAGTTCAAGTCCTGGATCTGGTGACTTAAAACTCATGCCAGGTGCATGGGTGTGCATTCCCAAAATCTCAAAGGAGAATGGAAGAGAAGGGATTGCATCATGGCCCCTCCCTGCTGGGTGAGTTCTTGCTTTCTGTCTCTCTGCCTCTTTCTGTGTCTCTGGCAAGTGTGCACAGCCTATAGCAAAATTCTCTCTTAAACAAATAATGTGGATGGGACCAGCAGGTGGCGTGGTGGTTAAAGGTGATGGAACTCCCACAAGGCTGACCACAGTTCAAGTCCCGGACCTGGCGGCTTGCTTTCTCTCTCTTCCTCTCTGGTCAAATTAAAATAAAGTTAAATAAAATAATTCTTTAAAAAAAAATAATGGGAACCAGCAGTTAGCGTAATGGCTATGTCACTGGACTCCCACGTAGTTGACCGCTGTTTGCGTCCCGGACCCAGTGGCTTAGAACTCACGCCGGACACATGTGCGTGCGTGCCCAAGATCCCGAGAGGATAATGGAGGAGAAGGGATTGCAGCGTGACCATCCCCCCTTGGGAGGTGATTTCTCGCTTTCTGTCTCTATGTCTCTCTCTGTCTGTCTGGCGAGCGCATGCGCCCTATAGCAAAAATCTCTCCAAAAAATAAAAAAAATAATGTGGATTATATCAGAGTAGGATTTGAAAAGGTCACAGGATCTTTGTTGAATATGGAGACTTAGAAGTTGCCATTTAAAATGGGCCTTAGTTTACCTAGTTTTTGTGGAGCTAGACCTGTAATCACATTTGTATATATGCAAATGTTTTCTGTAATTATTTTTAAAATTAATGTTCTCTTTATTAGGCAGTAATTTCCACAAGGATGAGAAGATATCATTTGTATTGCTATCATCAGAACCTGAGAACACAGTACCTGGTGCACATATAAAATTGTTTTCTGAAGTTAGCAATTAACAGATTCAAGAGATTCAAGTATGTTAACTCTGAGATTCAATCTTTAGGTTCATCTTTGTATTTTCCAGGCCAACTCATGGTTCTGTATGTTGATCTTTTTGCCTGTTTTGTCTCCATCTGTTTGGGAGGAAAATTATCTATTTTGTCTCACTGTAAAAATACCTATTAGATTGGAGTAGCCCATGTACTTTAATCCCCCCTCTGCTTTCCATCCCCCTTGCACTTCAAGTTGCTTCATATCACAAAGCATCCTGACTCCTGATTATGGACTAAAGATGGCATGGCATGTACAGCAGAAGGAGAACAGTGAGAAGGCCAAGCTGTCGGGAATCTGATTATCAGATACAACCATGAGAGCTCCAGATGTAACTGGAAGTGGGAGAATCAAGGCTTGCGAGGTTACACATTTTCACTCTCACTTTCCCAGAAGAGTTCTGTGAGAAACACTGTCAAAGTTCACCATATTGAAAAAGTAGCCCAGAACCAAAGATTATGTAGTTTAAAACAAAAATGAACACAATTTCTTACAACTCCAAAATGGAAAAGGCATTGCAAGGAAATATATTTGATATTTGGTAATGAAATTATTTCTGCCTTACCCCCACCCCAAAGAAAGGGAATTGAAAAACCAACAGAAGAAGGGCACATGGAGGGACTGAGAGACATTTATGAATATTACATACAAAATGGACCATCTTGCCAAATTAAATATGATATTCCAGAGGACTCTTTATATATTCTGTAACTTTTCAGAAGAACATGGAACCACAAGAGAAACTCCAATGATATACTCTGAACCTAAGGCATATTCAAACCCTGGTGATCCACTGGACTGGCTTTAAAATGCAAAGGTAATCTGGGGGTGTGAAGCCGGGCTTTCTCATTATCCTGCATTTTTCCTCCATCAAAGGAAAGGATAGAAAAATGCCTGAATGTGATGCAGCTCTAACAAAGAAACACCTAACACAGAGGAAATGCTATTTTCCCTTGACCTACTATCATTAACCAACAAAGGACCAACTGGAAAGGCAGGTGTTTCCTGGGGAATAGAATAGGTTAGTGAAGGGCATTCTCAGAGATTCAAAATGGAGGATGACTTTATGAAAGATACGTGTTTGTCTTTCTTCCTCTTTTTCTCTTTGTTTCTCTCTCTCTCTCTCTCTCTCTCTCTCTCTCTCTTTCTCTCTCCCTTCCTTTTCTTCTTTCTCTTGAAGAAAACATTAAAGAGTGCTATTTTTACATCTTTCCTGTCCATGTTACAATGAAAGTGAGAAAGTCTTGGTTCACCCTTGTTTCCCACAGTTCTTTGAGGACAGAGAAATATGTGTAGAAAGAGTCCAACCAACTCTTATGAAGAAGACACTCCATGAAGCATCAAACAGATACCATAGAACATGAAAAGATGAGCCTTTGAACTAGAGATTTTTAAGGACTGTTCTTCATCTCAATCCAGGTTGCACTCAGCCAAGGCACAGAGCAAACTTGATCTTTAGTGGTAGGAACTTACCTGAAATAGTATTCTTGCTGGCAAGGAAAAAAGTCACAATTACAGCATGCCAAGGAACATGAGTTTGTTTTCATGAAATCATGAGAATTAAGGTAACTGTTTCTGTTGTGCTTTTTATGTTGGAACTTGGTTTTTCTCATGACCCTTTTGGTCCTTGTGGAGAGAAAGGGGAAAAGACCTTCCCATTCTTCTGACCAGACACTAAGCACAGGACCCTGCATGTCCCCACTCAGGGAACCTGAGCCTTCCTTGCACTTGGGTTTCAACAAAGTCCAGAAGGTGCTGAAATAGCAAACTCCATGCTAGTAAAAATTTAACCTTTTCTTTCTGATGAACTCCTCCTTTCAAGGCTTAATTCCTGTAAGCAGGGCCTAGAAAACCACATAGCAAAGTATTTGTTTGAAAATGTTTCATTAGCCAATCAGACAGGCCTAAAAAGAGGCAAAATGTGTGATGATTTTCAAGCCAACGTAGATCTCATTTTCTTGAACACTTTGGATACTAAAATAGAAACTTTGGCACTAATTGATAAGTTATTTGAATGCTAAAAGACATTAAAAATTGTAAATCTTTATCTAGTTTTTGATGTAAATTAGTAGTTTTGATTTTTAAAATGTTTCTTTGCACCAGCGGGATGGTAGTTAAGGCAACTAGGTCCCACATGGTCAACTTTGTGGTTGAGTCCTGCACCTGGTGGCTTGAAAATCATGCCAGGCACATGTGCATGCATGCCCAAAATCCTGAAAGGAAAAGGGAGGAGAAGGGACTGTGGAGGAGAAGGGATTTTGGTGTGACCTCCTAGGGGATGATTTCTCTCTCTCCCTTTTTCTTTCTCTTTCTATCTCCAGCAATCACATGCATCCCTATAGCAAAACAAAACAAGACAAACTTCTTTGTTTTGAACTTTGAAAAGTAGCCAAACATGTTTTCTGTACAACCTTTAGACTATCAAGACATAGATTTAATGTTATATAACCCTCAACACCCAAGACAAATTGACCTCTTAGAGTACAAGTATAATTGTAATATATTACCATAATGACATCCTAATTGACATGGCTTTAGTTAATCCAGGAATTGCTGAGACATGGGTAGACATTTATCTTTACACTATCTCTCACAAAAATGGCTAACTAAGCAAATTGCTATGGCATGGGCAAACCCATAAGAGAATAGCTTACCTAAGTGAACTCTCATTTACGTTCAAATCATACAATTACAATACAGGGGCAGGCTGTTTTGATATATTACTTCCAAATCATTTGTCTTTTAGTGTAAAGCTTCCCTTAGATAACACTTGGTTAGCATATTAGTAACTGAGAACTTGAATAATTTAATTTCTGGGGGAAATAAGATTCAGGTGATGTCTGTCTTTAATACCTGGAGCCAAGAGATTCAGTTTAAATCCTTGGGCAAGTACATTTACTGATACTCACTTTCGCTTTCTGAAAAGAAGATGATTATGCTTTTGTTACAGTAGGACTATGGGGATTAAATATGATTAAAAAATCCTACAGAGTACCTAGAATATGGTAGTTTCTAAATTAATGCTTTTTAAATTTGAATGTTGAATTGCTAACTAAATCTGAATTTCTTTTCCCCAAATATAATAAATCACTCTTAGTTTTATTTTATAAAATATAGAAAATTTATTTTAATATCGTCCTTTAAAATTTCCTTTAGAAATATTCTCTTTTTTTTTTTTTTTAAGAGAGATTTTGCTGTAGGGCGTGTGCACTCACTGCAGAGACAGAGACAAAAAGCAAGAAATCATCCTCCAGGGGGATGGCCACACCACAATCCTTTATCCTCCATTCTTTTCTTGGGATCTCGGGCATGCACACACATGGGCCCAGCATGAATTTTAAGCTGCCAGGTCCAGGATTCTAACTGTCGACTACGTGGGAGTCCAGTGATGTAACCATTATGCCATCTGCTGGTCCCTAGAAATATTCTCTTGCATTTAAATCTCTCTTTTTTTTTTAATTCTATAGGTCTTTATTATAATCTCATTAGAAAGTATATTTTTGTTATGACACTATTTCTAGTCTTATATCAATGAGGATTTAATGGTGCATACTCTATTATCTACATATTAACAATCCAGAAAAATGAAGTTTAAGAGCATGCTGACTTTGGAATTCCTGGGGAGAGAAGAAGAGTAATGGAAAGGTGAAAGAAGATTCATTCCAGATGTCCACAGATTCCAAATAGAATCTACCACAGCCCTTTTAGAAATGTCTTCTCTTTAGTTAGGAGTGAACAGTTTTCAATATGAAATATTAAATATAGAATTCTTGCCAGCTTTAGTGTAACTGAATTTAATATTCCTTCCACAAAGGTATGATTCTAACATCTTGGTTAATATAAAGATAGTACTTTAGTCAGGGATAGGGCATTTTAATTACTCTAATCAACACCAGTGGATTATAAACTTCCAAACTATAGGATACTAGGGCTTTAAAATATGGGGAAACATCTAGCACACCATTCTCATTTGTCAGAATGAGGAAATGGAGACCTAGAAAAATGTACCACCTTGTCAGACATCTAATGGCAGTTTTAATTCTAGGATTTATGTCCATCGACCAGACTCTAAGTATCATTTTAACAACATCATTCTTCTTCTATGAATGTAGTTACTTGAAAACGTAGCTCTGTTCTTTATTCTGTACCTTACAAATAACTATGTAAAAAATAGGGCTCCATCCTTTTTTCAAAATGTAGCACTAATAATTAATTGGGACTCTGGTTTTATATGCAACCAAAAAGGCAAACCAAAAAGCGAAGAGTAAAGAAACAGTAAAGATGTACTTAGAATCAGAATTTTAAAAATCTAGTGTACATGGACGTTTTGCTAAATTCAAAGACAAAAATTTAAATCTAGTATAGAAAGTCTCTTTCCATCATCATTAACCTAGGAATAAGAAAAAAGGGAACAAGGGGGAAGTGTTTGGTGGAAAACATGAAACAATCCTCTTTTTCCACCAACAAACAGAACAGCTCAAATATCTTTTTATGTTTACCAGTTTGGGAATTTTTCAGCTACCCCCTCTAAATCTTGGGATACTTAGCCAATGTCCACAATACAAATTGAGAGTCAAAAATAAAATCTCTGGAGAAAAACAAAATATTTAAAAGAACCTGTAGAGGATGCAGCTGGTTGACCAGCATGCAACCAAACCCCATAATCTCCTTCAATTTGTTAGTCAGAATGTTGGGGAAAAAATTGGTATTCAGGGAAGGCATCTAAGTCCTCTTGGCTTCAGCAATGAAAATATGAAGAAGAGATGCACTATTTCTGTTTTAATTTTAAAATATAGCTAGCATGCAGCTTAAGAGCCCACTTTGGGAAGCTGTAATACATAAATAAAGGCTATTACTGTATATTACTCTGGTGTTTATGTTTGGTGTCTATTAAATGTTGCATTATTATTCATTTTACATTAAATGTATCTTCATAGCTGCTTCTACATCTAACAAGCCTTCATGACTAGTCTTTCACTGTTTCCACAAACTCCCCCTCCCCAAGATTTCCCCCCAGAAGACCAGACAATCCCATAAAGCTTCCTGGTCACAAATCTCTGTGACCATAGGGATTTAAAAGTGTACACTGTACTCCACTGGCTATATATTTACAATCTAGAAAAATCAAGTTTCAACGCAGCTGGTTTGGATTCCTGGGGAGAGAAGAGCAATGAAAAGGTTGGAAGAGGATGCCAATTACTTGATGTTCATGGGTCCGCCAGGAGTAAATTTCGTACTGGGTTGCCATCCAAGATGCTTCAGAGTAGTGGTAGGTAAGGGGAACGTTCTAAAGTGCAAACATTGCTTTAACTGCTGGGGAAAAATAACAACTCTTAGAGACCTACTAGGTTTGCAAATATATCCTTTCCTGAAACTGATTAATATCTTTAACAGCAATTATCCTCAATAAGCAAAAGATCAACATAATGAAGTGTCAGGGCCCTAAAAATTGTGAATTAGGGTCAGCAGGTGGTGTGGTGGATAAGGTGGCTAGATCCCTCATAGCCAACTCCACAGTTCAAGTCCCGAACCCAGGGGCTTGAAAAACATGCCAGGCACATGTGTGTATATGCCCAAAACCCAGAGAGGAGAATGGAAGAGAAGGGACTGTAGCATGTCCATCCCCCTTTGGGGGGCAGGAGGAGAGTGATTTCTCACTTTCCCTCTCTCTCTTTCTCTCTCTGGTGAGTGCACATGTCCTATGGAAAAAATCCAATAAACCAAAACAACACAAAAAAGTGTGATCTAAGTTTTCTTACAAAAATGTTCTAATAATTCAACCAACGGCTCCACTATGTATAGCTTTTCTCCATTCCATGAATGGGTGAGCCTTCTTCCTACTCTTACTCATGTCCGATTCCAAGTTGCCATTGTCACAAGTAAATACAGGAGCCACAGTTTACTGTGACCTACGAGGGCAAAAAGGATGGCCTAGTTTTACATTGTACCTTCCCTTTTCATATCCTTGCAAAAAGTAAAATAACATAAATAATATCAAGATGAAATGAAGAAGTAAAAGGACCCCTTCCAAAATCAAAACTGCAAATCTCTCTGAACAGCCTAAACACTGGGCAATTTACTTTAGGGAAATAAATAAATAAATAAATAAATAAATAAATAAATAAATAAAGACTAATCCCACTTTGGCAAAGAAAAACCACTGGCATGAATGTTGAATGTGCTGGAAATTCTTACATTATTACTAGAGTTCTCTCAGACTGCTTTATAAATGTGGAAGCCACATTGTTGGAATGTTCTGGATAGTTTCTTCTTTCAGTGATAGAACAACAAGATGTTCTGAAGTCTGAAGATGGGTGTTTTGCTAAAAGACTGACCACTGTTGGCACTCTAAACTAACAGAAAGAGATTGACTACATCTCAATCCAGATCTGGTACTGACCAGTTTACCTCACACATTGAGCTTTCCTTGGATCTCTTCCAGCAGAACAACAGAATCAGGCTTAAAATGTGCTTTGTGCAAAAAGTAACCCTTGCCCAAATACTGGATCTGTAACCAAGAAACAAAACCTCTTCTTCCAAAGAACAAACCAGTCAATTTAGTTCATGCTGTGAATATCTTCCTCAGGCAAAGAAAAGCATGAACTCATTGGTAATGAATTTCAACACAAACTTCCCTAATTCTATTCCAATTTCAATAGGGCTGTAATTAACAAGGGAATTATCTAAAATAAGACAGAGAGAAAAGGGAGGGAAGGGCTAAAAGTCTTCTGTAAATATATTATAAGGAGGATGAAAAAAAAGCAGACAGGAAAAAAGTAAAAGGAAACACAAGGGAACATGAATTAAGGGCTTATATGCGTAGAGGAATGTGTAGAGTTAGAAACTGGATCCTCACTCTAGTCTCTAGGATCACTAAAACATTCATTGGCTATCACAGTCTCTCACACCTGCAACTTTTCTTTTAACAAACAGAAAATGATTTTTCTTGGCCACAGTCAACCTAAATAAAACTCTCAAGAAGCTATCTTTATAGCTCATTGCTTCCTCCTTGGAAAGATATCAGTTGCCTGACTTGTCTTCCCAAGGAGAAGACACAGATCCATTTTTGTATTCCCAGAGTCTAGGATGGCACCTGGCACACATTAGGCTCCATACACATCTGAGTACTGACGTAAATGAAATAGATTGAATGTAGGACAGACTTTACTCTGCAGAGCTTTAAGGTTTGATGCCCCACCAAACCCTGGGGACAGAAAATAACTGAGGAAAGGCATGGCATCAGTACCAATGCCGTTAGTGCTAGCTGTTGCAACATCGGAAGGAAAAGGGCTCAGTCATCTGGTGCCAATGACAATACCAGTGCTTACCAAATATGTTATAATAATAAATATAACTTCACAGGTCTCACAGATTTCTTTGTGTCTGCAACTCTAAATCTGCTTCCAGCCTCCAAACTCTGAAAATCAAGTTAGTTGGGCCTCAGGGGATGAAAATGACATCAGGCATCAAAGGCACGTATTTGTTATTGGGACAAGATAGAAGACTAGAATTTTGGCTGCAATAGTTCCTCATGAGTTTCTGGTGGAAGCATGAGGCAGGGGTGCTGCAGCCATGAGAGAATTGTTCTCTGTAAAAGAAGGGTGATGTTTACCTTGAGCTACCCTCTTTTTTTGCTTCCAGGAGATGTAACATGCAGATTGCCTTGTAACCATGGCAATCCGATCAGCTGTGAGCACCCTCATTTATTCACAACACAGAGGCAGTATAGGAGAGGAAATACTACTACAAATAGGAATAATAAGGTTTAATTTCGGATGCCAAAACATGATTGGTTTGGTATTAGATTCCTGGCCATGTGAAGTACATTACACTTTCTGGGTTTCACCTGCTTTTTCCTAATCCTCAAGAGTAACATTAATTTCAGTTTCTTACAAAAACAATGATTGTTTTCAGGACTACCTTGAGAGCAAAATAAAAATTTGGAAAAACATATTCTCACTAATAGTCTGTGTGCAAGAGAGTTGAGATATAACCATGTCAAGGACCATAAAGCAATATCAACACACATCTTTTTTTTTTTTCATTTTGATGCAGTTTTTTTTTTTCAAGGTAGTATTTGACTTACATTGAATAAGTGATAAAGGATCTGCTCCATATTTACTAATTCTTCTTCTTAATTTCAGTTTCTATATACCCTTGGAAGAAAACAATATAGAGGCTGCTTCACCCTGTCCTCAAAATAGAGTAATAGAAAAGTATTCATGATTCCAAGGGCAATTACTTGTAACTCTTCAGTTAGCTAAAATTCAGTGATTTCAAAATGTGCTTTCATCCTGAGATTTCCACAAAACTCAAAAATCTATTTCACAGGTGTACAAATATCCAACATTGGAAAGGAGAGAGGAAATGACAACAGAATTTTGTGGCCTCTGAGGCAAGCATTACCACTTTCTCAGTCGTTCATTTAGTTACGGAGTGGATGTGATGTGTGAGCAAGGTGACCCTTGTAAGGACGCAGCTGAGAGGGACACCCCTGGTTTCTACTATATGGAGAGAACAATGGGACATGTGTAACAATGAGCTAACCATTTTTATTTTAAAACACTTCACAGAAGAGAAAGTGTCAATTTGAACTACGAAGGAAATACTTTATTGAAACAAGGGCCGTGGAAATAATGTGTTAATCAGAGAAGTATAGAAGCTGTTACTTGTAGTTAAGTGGTAATTGAATCGACTTGAATCACATTGTCTAAAATTTTTCTCGCAGAATTTGAAACTTCATAAAACTATAATTTGAAGATCATTTCATTTCTTTAAAGCTCAGCCTATTTATCATACTTTTAATTCAGAAAGGATTAAAAAATGACAAGAAATAATTTCTTAAATATAATTCATGTGCTCCCTCCTTTTTCTTTCATTTCCTTTTGGGTTTGTGCCTCTCACTAAACTCTTTGGCCCAGTAATCCCATTCTTCTGCCTTAAAAGGGGACCGGCAGGTGGCACGCTAGTTATGTCACCCGACTCCCACATGACCAACTGCAGTTCAAGTCCCAGACTCTGTGGCTTGAAAATCATACCAGGTGAATGTGCATGTGTCTAAGATCCCAGGAGAAGAACGGAGAAGGAAATTTCAGTGTGGCCATCCCCCCTGGGGTTGATTTCTCACTTTTCCTCTCACTGTCTCTCTCTCTCTCTCCAATGAATACACCCGCTCTATGGCAAAAACCTCATAAGTAATTTTTTTTAAATAGATAAAATAAAAAAGGTCTTGAAAGAAAACACTTAAACATTTAAAATCACTTTGACCCCTAACTGCCTGAAAGGAAGAAATATAATTTGGGGTAATAGAGTCATCTAATAATTGCAAGTATTCCTAACCATAACAGACCATTACTATTTATTTTAAATTTTAATGGACATATAATAATTGTACATATTTATGGGGTATAATGTGATTTTTTTTTAGTTCAATGTGTAACAATTAAAGCAGACATTAGTATATCCATCATCTCAACCATTTGTCATTGTTTTTTGTTAGGAACATTTTAAATCCTCTTTTTTAGCTACTCTTGAGATACACAGTAAATTGTTATTACTCTGTCCACCCTACTATATTTTATAAGCCTGGAAATTGTTCCTCTTACTTATCTGCAATTTTTCCCCCATTAACCAATATCTCTCTATCTCCCTCTCCTTCTTAACCTTTCCAGCCTCTGGAAGTCATTTGTCAACTCTCTATGTCTATGAGATCATCCTTTTCAATTCCCACGTATGAGTGAGAACAGCTGGTATTTCCCTCTGTGTCTATATTGTTTTCTCTTAACCTAATATCCTCCAAGCTTCCCTATTTTATCTCAAATGACAGGCGTTCATTCTTTTTAATGGCTGATTAATATTCCATCATACACACAGACCATATTTTCTTTAGCCATTCACTTGTTGATGGGCATTTAGATTAATTCCATATTGTGGATATTATTAATAGTGCTACAAAACATTGCAGTGCAGCCATCTTTACGATATACTGAAGCCTTGTAGTAGGATTACTGGATCATATAGCAGTTATTTTTTTCAGGTTAAGAAATCTCCATTCTATTGATATTTTCTGTAATGACCGTACTAATTGACATTTCCATCAATTGTATAAAAGAATTTTCCTTTCGGGACCAGCAGTTGGCGTAATGGCTATGTCACTGGATTCCCATGTAGTCGATCGCAGTTTGAGTCCTGGAACCAGTGACTTAAACTCACTCTGGGCACGTGTGCGTGCGTGCCCAAGATCCCCGAGAAGAGAACAGAGAAGGGATTGCGGTGTGGCCATCTGCCCTGGGGGATGATTTCTCACTTTCTCTCTCTCTGTCTCTTTCTGTCTTTCTGGCGAGCGCACACACCCTATTGCAAAAAAAAAAAAAAAAAGAGTTCCCTTTTCCTCAGTATCCTTGCCAGTTTGTTACTTTTTTTCTTTTTTTTTAATAATTGCCTTTCTAACTGGAGTGAGATAATATTTCATTATGGTTTTAAGTCCCTAATGATTGGTGATGAAGGATGTTTTTTCATATGCTTGTTGGCCATTTAGATTTTTTTTTTTAAGGTTTTTGCCATAGGATACGTGTACTCACCAGAGAGACAGAGAGAGATAGTGAGAGGTGAATTGAGAAATTACCACACTGCAATCCCTTCTTTTCCATTCTCCTCCTGGAATTCTGGGCCTGCACACACACACACATGCCCAGTGTGATTTTTTCTAAGCAACCACGTCTGGGACTCGAACCTCAGTTGGCTATGTGGGAGTTCAGTGCCTTAACCACTACACCACCTGCTGGTCCCTGTATGTCTTCTTTTAATAAGATGTATTTATTCAGGCCATTTTCCAGTTTTTAAATTGGATTTTTGTTTTTGTTCTTTTTTCACTGTTGAGTTCTTTGTATATTAGTTATTAATTCCTTGTCAGATATATAGTTGGCAAATACATTCTCCCATTCTGTGGGTTGTCTCTTCATTCTTTTGAATGATTCCTTTGCTCGGCAGAAACATTTTGATTTGATACAATCCTTTTTGTCTGTTCTCTTATTTTTTGTAATTTTGAGGTTTTATTCAAAAACTGCCTAGATTCATGTCATACAGTGTTTACCTTATGTTTTCTTCTAGTAGTTTCATACTTTTATATTATATCTTTAAGTCCTTCTTCCATTTTGAGTTGATTTTTATATGTGGTGAAAGATATGGGTCTAGCTTTATTCTTAAACATATAGGTGTATTTTTCCCACCATTTATTGCAGAGACTGTCTTTTCCCTAACTGATGTTCTTGGGACCTTTGTAAAAAATCAGCCGGTCATCTGTACTGGATGAATTTGATTTTGAGATTTCTAATCTTTTCCATTGCTCTCTGTGTTTCTTTAGTTTTCGTTTTTTGGTTTTGTTTGAATTTTCGGCCAGTACCACATTGTTTTCATTATTAAAGTTTCATAGTATCTTTTGAAATCTGACAGTGTGATGCCTACAATTTTATTCATTTTATTTAGGATTTTCTTGACTACTCAGTCTTTTGTAATTTCACACAAATTTTATGTCATTTTTCTCTTCTATTTCTGTGAAGAATGTCATTGGTATCTTGGTAGATATCACATTAAATCTGTAACTCACTTTTGGTTATAAGGACATTTTAACTATATTAATTCTTCCAATCCATGCACACAGATGTCTTTCCGTTGTGTGTGTGTGTGTGTGTGTGTGTGTGTGTGTGTGTGTTTTCTTCAGTTTCTTTCACAGTGTTTTATAGTTTTCTTTATAGAGATTTTTTACTTCCTTGGTTAAATTTATTCCTGCATACTTTATTTTCTTTACATTTATTGTAAATGGGATTTTTTTGTTTGTTTATTTTTCAGCTAGTTCACTTTTAGTGTGTAAAACCACTACTGCTTTTTGTATGCTGATTTTGTATCCTTCAACTTTTTTGAATTCGTTTATCAGGAATTTTTTTGTATATTCTTTATCATTTATCAGGAGTATTTTTTTGGTAGTCTTTAGAGTTTTCCATATGTAAGATCATGTTATTTGCAAAATGGGGCCATTTGATTTCCTTCTTTCCAATTTGGTTGCCCTTTATTTCTTTCTCCTGTGTTAACTGATTTGGTTAGGACTTCCATTAATATGTTGAGTCAGAGTGGTGAAAATAAACATCATTTTCTAGTGGTGAAAGTGGACATCCTTGCCTCATTCCAGTTCTAGAAAAAAATATTTCAGCTTTTCCTCATTCAGTATAATGTTAACTATAGATTTATCAAATATGGTTTTCCTATGTTTAAGTATGTTCCTTATATATCTAATTGGTAGAGTATTTTTATCATACAGAAATGTTGAATTTTGCCAAATGTTTTCACTTACCTATTAAGATTACTATGTGTTTTTTATTTAAAGTCCTTCATTTTCTTGATGTGGTGTATATCACATTTTTGAATTTGTGTATGTTGAACCACTTTTGCATCTCTGGGATATTTTCTTGATCATGGTATATAATCTTTCTGATGTGCTGTTAGAGTGAATTTGTTAGTATTTTGTTGAGCAACTTTGCAACTATGTTCATCAATATATTGTTCTGTAGTTCTGTGTGTGTGTGTGTGTGTGTGTGTGTGTGTGTGTGTGTCTATCTGTCTGCCTTTGTCTAGTTTGAGAATCAAGTCAATGCTGGCCTTTTAAAATAAGCTTGACAGAATATCTTCCACTTCAATTTTTTGGAATAGTTTGAGAATTGATGTTCTTCTGAAGTTTTATAAAATTCAGCAGTGAAGCCATATGGTCCTAGGCTTTTCTTTTCTTTTCTTTCTTTTTATTTCCTCCATTACAGGGAGAAAGAGAGAGAGACCCCCCAATAGGGCCTTCAGCCTGCTGGGGCTAAGGCACACATGCATGTGCCTGATGTGTAGACACTTTTGTACACAAACCCTGAATCTTCTTTTGTGGCTTCAGAGTCACAGAGTTGTGTTACCATGATGTCATCATGGCTAGCTTCTTGGCATTTCTTTATTACATTATTTGCCTATGCAGGTTTTCTATTTCTAGCTGGATCAGTCTTGGTAGGTTGTATATATGTAGGAATTTATCCATTTCGTCTGGATTTTTTAGTTTATTGTCATGTAAATGTTCATAACAGTCTCTAATTATTATGTCACTGGATTCCCATGTAGTCGATCGCAGTTTGAGTCCTGGAACCAGTGACTTAAACTCACTCTGGGCACGTGTGCGTGCGTGCCCAAGATCCCCGAGAAGAGAACAGAGAAGGGATTGCGGTGTGGCCATCTGCCCTGGGGGATGATTTCTCACTTTCTCTCTCTCTGTCTCTTTCTGTCTTTCTGGCGAGCGCACACACCCTATTGCAAAAAAAAAAAAAAAAGAGTTCCCTTTTCCTCAGTATCCTTGCCAGTTTGTTACTTTTTTTCTTTTTTTTTAATAATTGCCTTTCTAACTGGAGTGAGATAATATTTCATTATGGTTTTAAGTCCCTAATGATTGGTGATGAAGGATGTTTTTTCATATGCTTGTTGGCCATTTAGATTTTTTTTTTTAAGGTTTTTGCCATAGGATACGTGTACTCACCAGAGAGACAGAGAGAGATAGTGAGAGGTGAATTGAGAAATTACCACACTGCAATCCCTTCTTTTCCATTCTCCTCCTGGAATTCTGGGCCTGCACACACACACACATGCCCAGTGTGATTTTTTCTAAGCAACCACGTCTGGGACTCGAACCTCAGTTGGCTATGTGGGAGTTCAGTGCCTTAACCACTACACCACCTGCTGGTCCCTGTATGTCTTCTTTTAATAAGATGTATTTATTCAGGCCATTTTCCAGTTTTTAAATTGGATTTTTGTTTTTGTTCTTTTTTCACTGTTGAGTTCTTTGTATATTAGTTATTAATTCCTTGTCAGATATATAGTTGGCAAATACATTCTCCCATTCTGTGGGTTGTCTCTTCATTCTTTTGAATGATTCCTTTGCTCGGCAGAAACATTTTGATTTGATACAATCCTTTTTGTCTGTTCTCTTATTTTTTGTAATTTTGAGGTTTTATTCAAAAACTGCCTAGATTCATGTCATACAGTGTTTACCTTATGTTTTCTTCTAGTAGTTTCATACTTTTATATTATATCTTTAAGTCCTTCTTCCATTTTGAGTTGATTTTTATATGTGGTGAAAGATATGGGTCTAGCTTTATTCTTAAACATATAGGTGTATTTTTCCCACCATTTATTGAAGAGACTGTCTTTTCCCTAACTGATGTTCTTGGGACCTTTGTAAAAAATCAGCCGGTCATCTGTACTGGATGAATTTGATTTTGAGATTTCTAATCTTTTCCATTGCTCTCTGTGTTTCTTTAGTTTTCGTTTTTTGGTTTTGTTTGAATTTTCGGCCAGTACCACATTGTTTTCATTATTAAAGTTTCATAGTATCTTTTGAAATCTGACAGTGTGATGCCTACAATTTTATTCATTTTATTTAGGATTTTCTTGACTACTCAGTCTTTTGTAATTTCACACAAATTTTATGTCATTTTTCTCTTCTATTTCTGTGAAGAATGTCATTGGTATCTTGGTAGATATCACATTAAATCTGTAACTCACTTTTGGTTATAAGGACATTTTAACTATATTAATTCTTCCAATCCATGCACACAGATGTCTTTCCGTTGTGTGTGTGTGTGTGTGTGTGTGTGTGTGTGTGTGTGTTTTCTTCAGTTTCTTTCACAGTGTTTTATAGTTTTCTTTATAGAGATTTTTTACTTCCTTGGTTAAATTTATTCCTGCATACTTTATTTTCTTTACATTTATTGTAAATGGGATTTTTTTGTTTGTTTATTTTTCAGCTAGTTCACTTTTAGTGTGTAAAACCACTACTGCTTTTTGTATGCTGATTTTGTATCCTTCAACTTTTTTGAATTCGTTTATCAGGAATTTTTTTGTATATTCTTTATCATTTATCAGGAGTATTTTTTTGGTAGTCTTTAGAGTTTTCCATATGTAAGATCATGTTATTTGCAAAATGGGGCCATTTGATTTCCTTCTTTCCAATTTGGTTGCCCTTTATTTCTTTCTCCTGTGTTAACTGATTTGGTTAGGACTTCCATTAATATGTTGAGTCAGAGTGGTGAAAATAAACATCATTTTCTAGTGGTGAAAGTGGACATCCTTGCCTCATTCCAGTTCTAGAAAAAAATATTTCAGCTTTTCCTCATTCAGTATAATGTTAACTATAGATTTATCAAATATGGTTTTCCTATGTTTAAGTATGTTCCTTATATATCTAATTGGTAGAGTATTTTTATCATACAGAAATGTTGAATTTTGCCAAATGTTTTCACTTACCTATTAAGATTACTATGTGTTTTTTATTTAAAGTCCTTCATTTTCTTGATGTGGTGTATATCACATTTTTGAATTTGTGTATGTTGAACCACTTTTGCATCTCTGGGATATTTTCTTGATCATGGTATATAATCTTTCTGATGTGCTGTTAGAGTGAATTTGTTAGTATTTTGTTGAGCAACTTTGCAACTATGTTCATCAATATATTGTTCTGTAGTTCTGTGTGTGTGTGTGTGTGTGTGTGTGTGTGTGTGTGTGTCTATCTGTCTGCCTTTGTCTAGTTTGAGAATCAAGTCAATGCTGGCCTTTTAAAATAAGCTTGACAGAATATCTTCCACTTCAATTTTTTGGAATAGTTTGAGAATTGATGTTCTTCTGAAGTTTTATAAAATTCAGCAGTGAAGCCATATGGTCCTAGGCTTTTCTTTTCTTTTCTTTCTTTTTATTTCCTCCATTACAGGGAGAAAGAGAGAGAGACCCCCCAATAGGGCCTTCAGCCTGCTGGGGCTAAGGCACACATGCATGTGCCTGATGTGTAGACACTTTTGTACACAAACCCTGAATCTTCTTTTGTGGCTTCAGAGTCACAGAGTTGTGTTACCATGATGTCATCATGGCTAGCTTCTTGGCATTTCTTTATTACATTATTTGCCTATGCAGGTTTTCTATTTCTAGCTGGATCAGTCTTGGTAGGTTGTATATATGTAGGAATTTATCCATTTCGTCTGGATTTTTTAGTTTATTGTCATGTAAATGTTCATAACAGTCTCTAATTATCTTTTGTGTTTCTATATCAGTTGTCTCCTGTTTCTGTTTATGATTTTAGTTATTTGAGGCTTCTCTCTCTCTCTTTTTGTAGTTAGTCTAGCTAATAGTTTGCCAAGTTTGTTTATCTTTTTAAAAAACCAACTTTTTATTTCACTGTTCTTTTGTACTGTTTTTAGTTTGGGTCTTAATTTTGTTTATTTTTTCTCTGATCTTTATTATTTTTTCTTCCTTCTGCTAATTTTGGTACTGCCTTGTTCTTGTTTTTTTCAGTACGTTAAGAAAAATCATTAGGTTGTTTAAATGTTCTTTTTTTCTTAGTGTGGCTACTTATTGGTATAAACTTTCCTTTTGGAAATACTTTTGCTGTATCCCATAGATTTTAGTATGTTGTGTTTTTATTTTTAATAGTTTCCAGGATATTTTTAATTTCCATTTTAATTTCTCCTTTAACCTAATGGTCATCTAGGAGCATGTTCCTTGGTTTCTGTGTATTTGTATGGTTTCCCATGTTCCACTTCTTAATGATTTCTAGCTTTATTGCTGTGGCTAGAAAAGACTCTTGATATGATTTCTATTTTTCTAATTTCTTGAGATTTGCTTCGTGACCTAACATGTGGTCTGTTCTGGAGAGTGATCTAAGTGCTGATAAGGTATGTTCTGTAGCTGTTTGGTGTAATATTCTGTGTCTTTAGGTCTATTTTTTCTATAGTGCCGTTTAAGGGCAATCTTTCTTTTTTAGTTTTCTGCCTAGTCGACCTGTTTAATATTGAGAATGGAGTCTTAAATGATTATTGTATTGGAGTTTATCTCTCTTTTTAGTTTGAGTAACATTTGCTTTATATATTTACATGCTCCCACATTGTGTCCATTTACAGTCACAGTTGTTCTGATTTCTTGCTAAACTGATCCTTGTATCGTTATATAATGATCTTCTTTTAGCTGATACTGGTATAACCACTCCTGCTCACTTATGGCTTCCATTTATGTGGAATATCTTTTTCCATCCATTTACTTTCAGCTTACAGGTGTCTGTACGATGAGTGAGTTTCTTCTAGACAGCATACAATTGGATATTGTTTTTTCATCCATTCAGCAAGTCCGTATCTTTTAAATGAGGAATTTATTCTATTTGTTTTTGGGATGATTGTGGTATATAGAGGTCTGGTCACTATTCCCTTAGGACTGGAATTTGCCATACAAAACTTAGACAGGGAGTAGTCACCTGGTATGGCAGGGCTGGGAGTATAGACCTGCAGTATGTGGTAGATCCCCACTGAGGTGGGGGCCTGTGGACTGGGGTCATAGCAGGCTCTTGACTCAGTGATGGTTGGAAATGAGAGCCAGCAGTGCCTGAAGTTTTCTTGCATTTGTGGTGTGTACCAGACCCAATTCACATTAGGGGTGGTGGTTAGCAGTGCTTGGAGGGCTCCTTCTGTGAGTCAAGGACTCATGTTTTTAAGCTGAGGTATGTACCAGGCCCAGAATGTGTGAGGAGATACAATCAGCAGTCTGGAGAGTTCCCGCAGGGGAAAAGTAGTCCATGCATTCTAATTGCAGTGTGTATAGTACTCATCTGAGGGAAGTCCTATGTCCACACACCTATTTCCTGGGGCAACCTTCCTTCTGTACTGATCTATGTCCCTGTCTCTGTCTGGAGCATAGACTGCTATGTGAAACAATGTGCCAGAGTTGTAGTCTTACTGCTCAGTCTAGCTGAAGTGGCAACTGTGGCAGCTCATTCGGGCTTGTTGTGATTTCAGTAGGTTCTCATGGATGTGAGGAGGCATGAGCCATTGGTGCTCCATGCAGGTTCCACTCTAGTAAGGGCTCTGTTCCCCAAATGGCACAGGTCTACAACAGTTTGGGTTCTTGGAGGGAGAGTTATTCTGAGGAGATTCTTCTCTGTAGTTATGCAGTCATGTGGATCTCGGGAAGTTCCCTACAGTGACCCAGAACTGTGTGGTGCTCTGGGGCTCTGGGCAGCCAGCAGTGGCATCAACCATGGCCGTAACACGAGCTGTTAAAGATCCCTCACTCACTGGATCCCATGTATGGAGAATATCTCCTGATTCCAGCCTGCCAGTCTCATTTGGTTTCCTGCTTCATTTCCCTCTCTATGCTGTTACTCTCAGTCATTGCACTTCAGAAAGCTTCAGAACTGTGCTTGGAGAGTTCCAGTGCTCTTCCTTGGATATTCCATTCAAAATGTGTCCATCTAATTGTTACTTTATTCCTCCATTGTGGAGAAAATGAGCACTGAGTACTTCCTGTCAGCTATCTTGATCTCCTCTTCACCATCACCATTTTTAAATTGTGGTATATTGAGGACTAGTCACTAATTCCCTTAGAATTGGAATTTGCTATACAAAACTTTCTTCCTAATGCTGGCTGTTACTACCAAGAAAATCAAGCAAGGATGTTCAAACCAATCTCTTTCATTTTCAATAAGCTTTGGCCAGACTGACCTGCTTGTCACTCCACATGAGTTTCTCTTTCTATCAAGAAAGCCTCGGGAACCAGCAGTTAGCGTAATGGCTATGTCGCTGGACTCCCACATAGTCGACTGTGGTTCGCGTCCCGGACCCGGTGACTTAAAACTCATGCCGGGCACATGTGTGTGCGTGCCCAAGATCCCGAGAGGAGAATGGAGGAGAAGGGATTGCAGCGTGACCATCCCCTCTGGGGGGTGATTTCTTGCTTTCTGTCTCTATGTCTCTGTCTGTCTGGCAAGTGCACGCGCCCTATAGTGAAAACCTCTCCAAAAAAAAAAAAAGCCTCAGATTTTCTCCACCTAAGAATTTCCTTCGTGGTTATTATTTTAATAACCAAATTTGCTTATACTAGCCATTGTTGGGTAGCTATCCCTACACCTGGAATATTTCCAGGTCTTCTTACTATGTGGTCTTAATAACATTACTGTCCAAACCATACCAGCTCTTTGCTTCCATCTTCGTGATTATAGAACTTCAACTCCTCAGGTTATCTTTCAACTATGTCTAGGCATTCCATGATGGTTTCTCCTATGTGTTCCCACTCACTCTTCTAGACACCTTGACACTGCCTGTTCCCAGTGAGCTCTATGGAAATAGTAGGGTCCTTGCCACAGGCACACATTATTTCCAGTGCTATAGTCCTGGGAGCGCCAGAGCTATGAGCAAGTGATCCCTACCCAGTTTTGTCCTGGGCAGATGTAAGCAGGAATATGGACTCACAATCTCTCCTATCAAACGTGTTACCAATTGACAGCTCTCCTACTTTCTCAAAGTGCCCCAAGGCCCATCTCTCAGACCAAGAGGATAGAGCCTGTGTCAATTCCATCTGTTGTCATCCTATGCATAAATCTCATTGTTTACTTTATCTCAAAAAATGAAAATCAGCTCATAATCTTACAATCTCCTTAGAGATCTACAATCTACCAGTCCTGCAAGTCAGACTTGGAGAACCAGTTTTGGGGTGTGTGTGTGTGTGTGTGTGTGTGTGTGTGTGTGTATGCTTTCCACGTGGTCCTAGGAGAAAGGAGAATCTCCCTCCCAGAGGAAGGTACTCCTGAGATGGTGCTGAAGGATAGATAGGAATCTGCCAAGCACCAAGCGGACAAGGAAGGAAGGCCTTCCTGGAGCAAGTGGGTAGCATGTGCAAAGCAAGAGTGTGTTTATGGAACCAGAAGGCATTTGGTTTTAGAGAAGTGGTGGAATAGAGGATGGTGTGGTGGGCAAAGGTAACAGGGTATTCAGTCTACATTATTAATAGCTTCTTGGGGCTGCTAGAGTCAAAAACCAATAGAAGGCAAAGGCAGGTTTCTGCAGGTTCTGCCCTTGATGTAGGGATGATAACCAGTCAAGTGGTATTCCCTAGGCTGCAGAGACGAGGTAATGGAGCCCACATTCCTATGCACATATAGGAGCTATGCATCAGCTAGCACATGCTCTCTTTCTCTTTCTTTCTCTCTCTCTCTCATACAAAGATACTCATACATAATTACTCCCTCCAACCTCCCAGCCCAAATAGGTAAAACTTCAGATTTGACCAGTTTGTCTCTTTTCCACACCTTGGGAGTGGATAGAGCAACATCAGCCAAGATATGGGAACTCTGCAGCCCACTTTTCTGTTTCTTTTTTACTTCCTGTGATTAAACTACACCCACTTATCAATGGCCCTGGAAAGCTCAGAATCATCGCTTAAAGGCCACCAAAGAACCTCCCTGGTAGATGCCTCATATACTGCAAGACGTGCCTGGATTTAGAGGAAAGCCACTATTTCTCAGGAAAGCCCCTGTTTCTGGCTCTATGGATGATTTCACTTAAGAATCGGCCTTAGGTGTTAATACTCAAGACATGATCCCCTTAATTTATGTATAAAAACTTCCTGTTGATACCAGCAAGAGCTTTTCTTCAGATAACAATGGTATTAAGTAAGACATAGTCAATGAAGTCTGTACATTTTGTTAATGGATTAAATAGCCATGATATTCTCCATGTTCTTCTCACCCCAACATAATCGTTTATCTCCAAGTTCTGGAACCTCTAGGATATAATATGTACTGTGTAATGTATACTAGCAATATAGTACATAATATTCTCTCAATAGCACTCCTTCCTCATCAGAATAAAGTGCAAAATCTTCAGTCTCTCAGAAAGTCCTTTTGGGGATCAGGATGTTGCCTTCATCACTCATGATTGCCTCCTTGGCATTCAGCACTCCAGCTTTCCTGGACGTTCCAGGAAATCGCCAACTGAACATGTTCCCATATTGCCTTCTCTTTGCATGTGCTAATCTGTTTAGATTTGTTTCTTAATATTATTTTTCAAACCATCTTGGTCTGAATATGTCCTAATCTGCGTACATTGTCTTTGGAAAT
Organism: Tupaia belangeri chinensis; assembly: GCF_000334495.1. Lineage (NCBI taxonomy): Eukaryota > Metazoa > Chordata > Mammalia > Scandentia > Tupaiidae > Tupaia > Tupaia belangeri. The sequence goes on from NW_006159560.1 coordinate 194,208, forward strand.
TCTGAGAGAACAGTCTGGAATGTGTGCTATCTTTAGTGTCTTTGGAACCCCTGAGCCTTCCCTGATCATGATGTATCTAAGTATATTGCAGTTGTCCATGTCTTCAAACTAACTGACAGGGACACATCTTATTCAAGAGGGATGTAGGTGCATGTTGAGTGCACTGTTCTGCTCTGTCATCCACAGTGCATGATCCTTTCCTCCTTAGGCTTATTTTCCATGACTGCAAGATGGGTACTATACGTCAAAGTATCATATCCCCACTTCAGGATATCAAATAGAAAGTAATAAGGCAGGGTGGGAGAGGGTGCTTATTTCATTTTCAATCAAGGAGGAAAAACAAAGCTCCAAGAATTCTTCTTTTTCTCCATTGGCCAGAACCAAGTCACATGGCCTATCTTCACTGCAGAGAAGGCTAGCAAAGCAAGTATCTGGTGTAGCAGAGAGGATTGTTATGATTGGTCCAATCATGATTCATTTCCTGGAGCTGGTACATAACCTACCAAAACAAACTCCAATTTTCTTTTTCTTTTTTTAGGTTTTTCTCTAGAATGTACATGCTTGCTGGAAAAAGACAGAGAAAAGGAAAGTGAGAAATTACACACCCCACACCCCCTGGGAGGGATAGCCATGCTGTTACCCCTTCTCCTCCATTTTCCTCTTAGGATTTTGAGCACATACACACATGTCTGGTGTGATCTTCAAACCGCCTGGTCAGACATGTGGGATTCTAGTGCCTTAATCACGTCAAACCCACGAACTCGAGATTTTGTTAGCCAGAAAGAGGCTATCTTTTGAGCAGTAAATTTTCTGCCACATCAAATTAGGTTTTACAAAACAAAAACTATAAAACACACTTGAATATCTCACCAACAGGAGGCAAAATATAAGGAGCAAGAAAAACTGTATTTGTAGGTGATAAGAAAAGATGTTATATTTATCTGTTGGGGCTCAGATAGATGTTTTATCCCAGAATTATCTCAATTTATCAAGACCTCTCATATATGTCTATCTAGTTATTCTACCTGAGATAATACATTCATTAAGCTCCATTCTTGTACACAGAAAAGATGTATCTAGCTTCTTAGAACTGCACACATACAGGGGCCAGCAGATGACATAGGAGTTAAGATGCTAGACTCTCACATGGTCAATGGCAGTTCGAGTCCTAGACCCAGAGGCTTGAAATTCAGGCCAGGTGTGTGTACATGAATGACCAAAATCCCAAGAGGAGAATAGAGAAGAAGGGATTGGGGTTAGGCCATCCTCTTCGGGGTGGGGGGATGATTTCTTCCTTTCTCTATCTCTTTCTAGTGAGCACACACACCTATAACAAAAATATCTCTAAGAAGAAAAAAAATACTACTCAGATATAAAACCTTGTTTATCTGATGTAGATTAGAAACTATATTACTAAGGCTATACCAAGCATCTCAACACATAAATACAAGATTTGGTATACATATTTTGAAGTTTGACATAGCCTTAGCTATAAGTTTGGCTGAAAAAGGTGAAAACTTTTAATTATTGAAACCATTAGCTAGAGCCATCAGCCACAGATTCAGAGAACACTTGTTTTAGGTATTTTGTGAGTGACTGTCTTCTCTGAAGCTATTCAATGCCAAAGTCATTTCCACTAACATGCATGAAGAATATGGGCAAACGTGATTCTTGTATATTTCTTTTATCCTTTGGTTGAAATAATCTTACTTAACCTTAAAATAGAAATAAGCTAATTAACTCAAATATTAGTGCACAGAATGAATAAATATAATACTATGAGGTGGATATCACCAAGTCAATGGACATTGCTTCCTGATAGCAAAGAAAGGTTATTTCCCTCCTCTCTATATCATCTTATCTCCTTTTCCACTGTCCTTAATTCAGCTTCTATAGCTGTATTAATACCCAAGATTGCTTTTGGGTTCCTGGGATAATAATTTTCATAAGGTCAGAGATAGGAGTTAAAATTTGAGCATGCCAGGAGATGGGGATTATGGACTTGGGGCTCTAGGACTTGTTTTCTCTTAGAAAGAACGAAAACACCTGTATCTTTGCATTTGCTTCTTCTCTGCAGGGTAAAATAGAATTAGGCCCTGGTCCCACTGAGATCAAATGCCCTCTTTATCCCATATCCTCAAGTGAGAACCAGAGAGAGGCTGAGGGGAAAAGGAGGCAAACTGGGCAGTTCTTGACCTAAGCTCAAGTTGGAGGGTTTTCCTCAAGGTCCAGCTTAGATCCCCAAGGAAGTACACATAACTGTGTGGTCAAAAACATAGATGTTAATAGAGTGTTCAGGTTTGCCCAACATTATTTATCTTCTGTGCATTTTTAATCCTCAGAGGTCTTTTAGAGAGGTGTGGTAGGGCAAGGACTAGATCTGAGAATTTATAAACCACCTAACTAATTACCTAACTAATTACCATTTCTTTCTTTTCTTTTTTTTTTTTAGAAAGAGATGTTTTTGCTATAGGGTGTATGTACTCACCAGAGAAACAGAAAGGGAGAAATCATGCCCCAAGGGGAATGGCCATCCTGCAATCCCTTCTCCTCTATTCTCCTTTCAGGATTCTGGGCATGCACACACATGTGCTAGCCTGAGTTTCAAGGACTCGAACCATGGCCGGCCATGTGGGGGTCCAGTGCTTTAACCACTACACCACCTGCTGGCCTCACTAACTACCATTTCTCACTTTCTCAACCACTTATTCCCAGCTCACTCTTACTGCAAGGCCAGCAATCTTGTGGTATATACCATTGATGATGACAGGGAAAGATCTCTAAGTATTCTGGTATAAAGAAGTACCTTTTTTTTTTTGGAGAGGTTTTTGCTATAGAGCATGTGCGTTCACCAGAAAGAGAAACAGAGAGACAGGAAGTAAGAAATCACCCCCCTCCAGGGGGGATGGCCAAGCCACAATCCCTTCTCCTCCATTCTTCTCTCAGGATCTTGGGAACACACACACACCCGCCCAGTGTGAGTTTAAGCCCTCGGGTCCACGACTCAAACCACGATTGACTACATGGGGAGTCTAGCGACATAGCCATTAAGCCAACTGCTGGTCCCAGAAGTATCTTTTAACTACAGATAATGGAGTAAAAAGAGCATGGCTTAGAAACCCACAGATAAGGGTTTAAATCTCAGCAGAGCCTGTGACCTTGAGTAATTTATTTATTAGCCTCTTAGAGCCTCAATTTCCTTACTGAGTTTGTAACACTTACCTCAGCAAGTATTATGAAGATTAAATACATAAATAAAATAATTAAAGGTTTATAAAATGTGCCAGATACCTGATGTGTGTTCAGCAAGTGTTAATCTCCTAAGTGAACATTATTACTAGAAAACTAACTCTAAACTCTACTAATGGTAAGTCAATAGAAAGAATTCTTTAAAAAGACATTTATTTCACTATATAAACAATAGGAAAAGATGTAGACAATGACCTGTGTTTCTGTATTAGTTTTGTAACCATAATATATAAATTAACTGAAATCGCCAGACTATTGGGTTGTCAGAAAAGTCATGACAGATTTTTTTGCATAGAAAAATATTTGTTTGCATAGAAAATATGTTGTGACTTTTCCAACAACCCAATAGATTAATGCAATATTTTTTTTCTTTTTTTTTCAGAATTTTAAAAAAACAGCAGGCTTAAGAGCTGCCTATATTTGCAAGAATCTGAAATAGCACAGGATTGATTAAAGGTCTGTCAGCACAGATTGGATGTGTTGATTTTGTTTCCCCCAAGGTATCCACATAGCAACTTGGCAGTATACAAATATCCTAAAAATTCTAACAGTTTTTACAGAAAATAATAATTGCACCCTTACCTAAAATGTTAGGTCCCATTTTCATCTTAAAGACTCGTAATGCTTTTCATAAGCTAACAATTTTATTCATTCCAATCCTGTCATTGTGAATTTGAAAGAAGGGCACAGCAAATAGGTACTTAACTAAAGTAGGTGCTTTCACTGTTGGTCTTACAAATCCAAGCCTATTGATTAAAGGGATATAATACAGAATCAGGAACCCAAGGGAATGACTTTCAATTACTGTAATCACAGCTCATTCTTTTGATCTGTCAGTTACAGTTAATTTAAGGTCATGACCCACACCTCAGAATCTCCTGAGACCTGTGCAGCACTTGTCAAGATGCCACAAATATAGTTACTGCCCAATAAATGTTCACCACATTCCACTGAGTTGATCATCCAACTTATTCACTAGACTTGGCTTTGAATAACTTACATTTTTTTTTCCCCAAAAAATTAAGTCCACCCACAAAAGAAAAAGGCAGAAGGATGTTGTGGCAAAAAAGCTATCCTGGAAAATGGATATTGGTTCTGATCCCAGTTCTCTGTGGACAAATCACTTGATCTTTCCAGATCAAGTTTCTCCATAAAAAAGGGGCGTGAGACAAGATGCATGAGCCAACCTGTAAGACCAAGACACCTTCTGAGACATTCAAAGTAATGTACCCAAACCTACAGCCACTTGCAGATAGACCATAAAAGTGTTTGAATAATTTCAGAATTAAAATGATTAAACACTAACATTCTAGGGTGTCTTTGTGTCATTAGGACTTTTGTTTTTTTAAGTTATATTACTTTGGTATTATATGTCATGTAAGTATTAGGATACAATTCAAGAGAGCAAATGTCAACAAAACTCTGAAGGCATTTGGCATATTATCAGTCATTATTCAGAGTTTCCTCTATTTTTTTTTTCATTAGTGTATTTGGCCAGGAACACAGACGTCCGTGTGATGTAATGAGAAAGAAAGAAAAGAGGTCTAATCTACTGCTCTTTCAACCTTATCTACCCAGCACTTACCTTGTGACAGACCCTGACAATCTTAATGAATTCTCAAGGTTACTAAAGAACTTGGAAGATCTCAGATTCCTAAAAGGTGATTATGGAGGCTCACATTTTGCCAAGTCATACACAGATGGCTAAAAAGTAAGGTTACTATATTTCTCCTTCGTCACACTTGTCCTTTTCTATGATGTTTCTTTAATAGTCATGCAAAGTATTCAATCAGTAATTCCCCACCAAAAGGTTTGTTCCATAAATGGCTTGCAAGATCTACATGTCATCTCAGATCTAAGTTTTCTAGTGCATACAATCCACTTCCCAGAGGCTAGGAAATATTTTTTAAAATGTAGGCCTTTACATTGGAGTTGGGGGTCATTTTGTTTTATTTGTTTTTCAACACTGCACATAAGTACACTTCCTTTCTCCCCTTGTAATGTATGGGATAAATGGAATTCTTAACTAACACAGATCTCACTGTAGATCCAATGACTGACACAGATCCAACACAAACACCCACAGACTTCCCTCAGTTACAGAGCTGTGCTGAAGACCAGAAGTTGGCCATGGCTATGCTGAATATATATACTTCTGTTGGATTTCCATGGTATTTGGTTTCATTAGATTGTAGATTCAGTCATATATGCTCAAAAAGTAAGTTTCATTGTTCCTACATTAAAGTTAGGGTGCATCAGAAGGGTTTCAGGGTGGAGTGGAACTGTCACATCAATGTCCTGATCCTAGAGAGGAGCTTCCCAAGCCACCTCAAGGCAAAGCCCCAGCTCGCACCAGATCACTGTGGAGCAGAACCAAATTTTAAATGTCTTCATCTGGTCCCTCCTACTTCCATGGTTGCTCTGGGGGTGGTGAGAATCGGGACGCACTGAAAGCTGCCGGGACATCTGACTCTTTATTTTCTTGGCTCTACACGTCTTCCCTCTGCACCAGTCCTCCCAATTGTGTAGAATTTCAGTTCTGAGAGCAGAGGCAAAAGGAGACACACAGAGAAGGGCAGGTGCCTTCGCTGCACAGTCTTTCAGTCCCCCTATGCCACAGGGCCACCTTGCCAATCACTGCCCTGTCCCCACAGTCTTTACCCCAAACTTGCCCTCCCATGATTCTAACATGGGGCAAGTGCTCCTGAGAAGAAATTGATTTTAAGTATCCTGATATTTCCAGAAAATACTTCCTAAGTACTCTCTCCCAAAGGTGCATTTGGATTTCATAGATCAACATCATGCTTTTTGAAGGGAAGAGTGTTTGGAGAGAAAGAAATTGTCTCATATATCTGGAAATCAGTGACATGATTAGACATCTCTTCACAACCCCAAGTACAACACCAAAGCACATTGCGGAAGTCATGGGATGGATTGGGTTCCATTTAAGAACACTATCCTGAAATAATGTTATCCTGAAAATGATGGGCTGCTAAGAGTGGATAATGTCCATTTGTGGAGGTATTCAAGCAAGTTCTGGACGGTCACTTGGTGTGGAGATTATGCAAAGGATTCATTGTGAGAGGGAATGCGGTGTTGGGGAAGGGCATTTCCCCTTCCTTCCCCATCATCCTATCTCTGCTCATAGAGAAGGAAATATCTTCACAAGCTTTAGCCCCTCCCAATAAGAGAGGAATGCATCTGACCCGAGTGAACTAACAGTGGCATCATGTGTTATTTTTTTTTAATTTATATGTTTTCTTAGAGAGAGATTTTTTGCTACAGGGCATGTGAGTTCACAAGAGAGACAGCGAGAAATCACTCCCCAAGGGGAATGGCCACATCACAACCCCTTCTTCTCCATTTTCCTCTCAGGATTTGGGAAAGCATGCTCATGCATTCACTGCTGGGTCCATGGCTCAAACGAGGGTCAACTCTGTAGGAGTCCAGTGACATAACCATTACACCATCTGTTGGTCCCTCTGGTGTCATTTTTAACAGTGGGTAATGTTACTTTATCTTGAGAAACCCATGAACAAACCTGCTTCCTTCTTTTACCCCTAATACTCACTCAAAGCAGGTCTTTCCCCAAGTTTCTCTTTAAATTTTTGTTTCATATACCATGGGTCAGGGCCTCATTCGTTGTCTTCTTCTTACACAAAAGACAGTGAGAAATGCCCCACCAAAGTGGTTGTTTCCTAAGCAGTCTTAGAATTACATGTCATCTCTCATCTAGTTCAGACAAAGTGTTCATTTATATAATCACCTAGGCCAGCTGAGAACAACCGTTGGTAACAAAGGGACTCTCTTTTGCTTCCTTTTTCCTTTCCCCTGGCACTGGTAGGAGCATCAGGTGGGCCTTTTTCACTCTGCAGAGAGATCTTTGGTGTCTGAGAGAGAGGTCTCATCTGGCTTCCAGGATGAAACTGTTCTCAAATCTATCTTTTTTTTTTTTAAGAATTATTTATTTAATTTTATTTATTGTTATTATTATTTTTTTAAGTTGTTATAGGGCACTTGTACTAATCAGAGAGAGATACAGAGAGAAAGAAACAGGGAAAGTGAGAAAGCAAGCCCCTAGGTCTGGGACTCAAACTGCAGTCATTCATGTGGGAGTCCAGTGCCTTAACCACTACGACACCTCTGGCTTCTCAAATCTATCTTTTATCAGAGCTGATCAATAGGGCAGTTTATGTTTGCACAGCCGTTAACCAGGTTGGTTCTTCCTTTCCCATTGGCTACTTTTCTTCGGGTGTATAATGAAAACCTCAAACGAAACTGCAACCAAACTCTCACAGAGTTTTTTAGAACCATTACTAAAGCGTAAATCAAATTTTATCAGCATATACACATCATCCTCAGGAAAGCATCCAGGTTGGTTGGTTTGTTTCCTATAGCAAATGGTGAGGTACAATACATGGGAATTTGAGAATCATCACATAACTTATAATGTCTCTTTTAACCCTAAGGTTCTAAGATTCAGTAAAATGTGGTGTTCTTTTTCTCTTGAGAGGTGTTTTTTGTTTTGTTTTGTTGGTTTTTTTTGTTTTTGTTTTGTTGCTATAGGGTGCGTGCGCTTGCTAGAAAGAGAGAGATAGAGAGACAGAAAGCGAGAAATTGCCCCCAGAGAGAGTGGCTACACCGCAATACCTTCTCCTCCATTCTCCTCTGTAGTTCTTGGGCACGCACACACACGCGCCCGGTGTGAATGTAAGCCACCAGGTCCAGGACTCGAATCGCAGTCGACTACATGGGAGTTCAGTGGGACAGCCATTAAGCTAACTGCTGGTCTCAAATGTGGTGTTCTATAGTTTGCCTAACACTTTCTCAATTATCATCTATTAACTTTAAAAATACAACTATGGAAGATGGCTCAGTGGTACAATAGTATTGCACTGCTAGAGAGAAACTGGAACCCTCTGGTGACCTCATTTCTAAACTCGGCCTGGTCTACCTAAAGTGAGCCAGGCACTTGTACCAAGGATCTGACAGGCTGGAGGACTGGAGGAAGGGGATGTTGAAGTGACCAACCCTATGGAAGGTGCTCATCTCTCTGTCTCTCTCTAACACACTCTCATGAGTACACACACATGTTATATCACTAATAAACAACAAAAACTACTGAAAAGCAATATGGCAGGTCAGAAGATGGAATGGTGATTAAGGTGCTGGACTCCCACATGGCTGACCGTGCTTCCAGTCCCAGACCTGGCAGCTCAAATATCATGCTGGGCACATTTGCATGTGTGCCCAAAATCCTGAGAGGAGAATGGAAAAGAAGGGACTGTGGTATGGCAACCCCCTGGGGAATGATTTCTCACGCTTTCTCTCAATGTCTCTCTCTGTCTCTCTCCAGCAAACATATACACCCTATGGCAAAAATCATAAGGAAAAAAACCTATATGGACCAGGCTCATACAGCAGTTAAGGGATCCAGTTTCCACATGGCTGACTACAGTTTGGTTCCCAGTCCAAGGTTTGAAAAACACACTGGTCACATATGCGTGATGCTCAAAATCCTTAAAGGATGGAGAAATAAAAGAAAAATATTGCAGCATTAGTATACCACATTAGAGGGATACTTTCTGTCTCTCTCTCTCTCTCTTAAGCTCATGAATCCTCTAGCAATTAAACAAAAAAGTATTTTATTTTATAATGTCTTATTTACATTTAATCGTTGTATACTTTTGTGAGATACAATATGAATTTTCGAAGCATGCATGCAATGTGCAATAATAAAATCAAGACTGTTACCATATTTATCATCTCCAGTAAAGAATATCATGTTATTCAATGTTTGCTCTACCAGTTGAACAAAAACTATGATATATATATATATATATGTATATATGTATATACATATATGCATATATATACACACACATATATATAATATATATGGTTGGAAATGTTCCTTTTATTCACTCTCTTGTAATATGCCATTCCACAACCCATTTGCCCTATCCACATGCATTCCTATGTCTGTTAAAAATACAACTACGTGGGGACCAGCAGATGGTGTTACATCACTGGATTCCCATGTAATTGACCATGATTCAAATTCTGGACCCAGTGACTTAAAACTCATGTCGGGTGCATGTGCATGTGTACCTAAGCTCATGAAAAGAAGAATGGAGGAGAAGGGATTGAAGCATGGCCATGCCCCTGAGGGGGTGATTTCTTGCTTTCTGCCTCTCTGTCTCTCTCTGTCTCTCCAGCGAGTGCACATGCCCTATAGTAAAAACCTCTCAAGAAAAGAAAAGAAAAAGAAACTCAAGGACAGCCACTCTGCTTTGCTCTTGCCCTTGTGATATAACCAGGACTGAAAAACCTACCCACCAGGTATAATCCCGCCCACCTTGCATTTCCAAACTGTGCACTGAATAAATTTCTATTATTAAAAATTATCCATCTCAGATATTTCTATTAGCAGTACAACAGCAGACTAAGACACGGTGGACCAGCAGGATTGGGACCATTTGGGGGGATGCTATTTGAAAAGGCATATTCAGTGCCTCCCAGTTACCTCAGATGATCTCTTTTAGGGATTAATCCTTAGATCTCTGCCTCTTATTTGGGGCTCTGCAGAAGGGAAGGCAAGGTCTCAAACAGTCCTGAGTACCCTTGGAGGGAGAGAAGGAGAAAGAACACAAGGGTCAAGCCAATCTGGCCAGTCCTGGTACGAGGGAACATGCCCCAGTAGAGAATTCCTTGGAATCAGAGGAAGATTACCACCTGAAAAGGGGGGGTGGGGCAGTTGGATCTTAATATAGATGGTTGATTTACCCAGAGATAATGAAACAACCCAGAAGTAAAAGATCTCTGGCATCCGGTCTCAGGACCACCTTCAATACTCTAGCCTGGGACCAGCAGTTAGGGTAATGGCTATGTCGCTGGACTCCCACGTAGTCGACCGTGGTTCGTGTCCCGGACCCGGTGGCTTAAAACTCACACCGGGCGCATGTGCGTGCATGCCCAAGATCCCGAGAGGAGAATGGAGGAGAAGGGATTGCGGCGTGACCATCCCCCCTGGGGGGTGATTTGTTGCTTTCTGTCTGTCTCTCTCTGGCTGGCTGGCGAGCGCATGCGCCCTATAGCAAAACCCTCTCCAAAAAAAAATACTCTAGCCTAAATCCCTTTCCTTTAAAAGTCCTTAGACCCAGGGAACCAGCAGTTAGCGTAATGGCTATGTCGCTGGACTCCCACGTAGTCGACCGTGGTTCGTGTCCCGGACCCGGTGGCTTAAAACTCACACCGGGCGCATGTGCGTGCATGCCCAAGATCCCGAGAGGAGAATGGAGGAGAAGGGATTGCGGCGTGACCATCCCCCCTGGGGGGTGATTTCTCGCTTTCTGTCTCTATGTCTCTCTCTGTCTGTCTGGCGAGCGCACGCGCCCTACAGTGAAAATCTCTAAAAAAAAAAAAAAAAAAAGCCCTTAGACCCATAGGCCAGCAGGTGGTATGGTGTGATGGCCAGTGTGGTGTGTTGGACTCTCACATGGCTGACAACAGTTCAAGTTCCAGACCTGGCAGCTTGCCTTCTCCCTTTCCTTTTCACTCTGTCACTCTCTGGTCAAATAAAAAATGATAATGATAATAACAAATAATATTAAGTAAGTAATCTTTTTAAAAAAATAAATAAATAAATAAATAGTCCCTACCACCACCACTACTCCTTAAATTTTTCTAGCCCCCACCCTTCAGTGCTGATGCAACTGTATTCATTCAGCTCCTTTCTTCTCTAGGAAAACGAATAAACCTTTTCTATTAACTTACTTTCTGGGTCTATGAATTCTTTCACAGCCCATGACAGGGATCACCCTAACACTATTATCTCTTTCCCCCTTTCTCTTTCACTCTCTCTTCCTCTCTCATGGAAGAAAGAAAGAAAGAAATTTTAAAGACAGATTTATAAACCAAAAATACACCTGACATTTCTACAGATTTACAATACGCTATTTCAGAAGAGATTTTATCTCTTGTTTCCTTCTACCTCCCTAATTGATTAGGAAGAATTATTTGGAAGCTGTTGTAGAAAATGTAAATTCCGAATAATCCCCAGGAATAAGTCATCAGCACGCCACCTAGACCAGCTTCGGAGAAGCCACTGCCTGCGGTTGCCCACGTGTCGTAAATAAACAATTAACAGACACTCTTTGTACCTTTTCACAGAAAATTCTCCTTTACCTAAAGAAAATGATTCCTATGAAGTCTGTCTCTCAGGTTCTTTTCTTGTGTTCCTGATACAACCTGGAAGCAGGGAAAGCGTTCGCCGAAAAGTCAGTTTTCACTGAGCTTTACAGGCCAATGAGAATGAAGATTAACTCAAATAAACTTTGGAACACCAGCCAAACCTTTGAAACTTGTCAGCAGTTCACCCGCTGAGGGTGGTTATGCTTTTTCAGTAGTATCTTATCCTGAAATGACCTGATGGAAAAGCCAGTGTCAGATGACACATGACATCAAGTGTTCAATGCGAATCATGCTGGCACGCTATTCCATGTGACTCCCATGCTGTTTGGCCTTCACAGTTGCTAGAGAAAAACTGAGAGTCATTTCAATCTCCAGCAAACCATGAGAGGTTAAAATGGAATTCATAGGGAAGTCACTCCCCATGGCATTCATAGATTTGATTTGGGGTGGAAAAATAGTAAATGCTTAACTGAAATACCTTTTTTCAAATTTATCACTTGAAGAGTATATATATATATATATATATAGACCCCTTTTGAAAAAAAGAGTACTTTCAAACTTTCTATTTAATAAATCTCCTGGTTAATCTTACTTTAAAAAAAAAGATTGCAACAATATTTATTTCTACAGTACTTTTTTTGTTGTTTTGTTTTTGGGGTTTTTTGTTTGTTTTTGTTTTTGTTTTTGTTTTTGTTTTTGTTTTAGTTCAGAACATCATTACTAAAGGAAGAAACTCCTTTAAACTTCTGGGGATTCTAAAATTTGCTGGGATACCACTGGGGTCCAAGACTGAAGCTCTGATGTGGAATCCCTTTACCGTGTTTTATCTACTGTTTCCAGGACAGATGCCCATCACCAAAATCAGCCTGTGGAAAAAAATGGAGTAACAGCAAAGGTTAAAGAATAGAATTTGCTTAAGCATTTAGAGTGGAAATTTTAATATGTCCTAGAAGATGCTCCTTTATATATATATATATATACACACATATTTTTTTGAGAGGTTTTTGCTATAGGGCACGTGCGCTCACCAGACAGACAGAGAGAGAGAGAGAGATAGAAAGCGAGAAATCACCCCCCGGGGGGACGGCCATGCCGCAATCCCTTCTCCTCTGTTCTCCTCCCAGAATCTTGGGCATGCACGCACACATGCCTGGTGTGAGTTTTAAGCCACCAGGTCTGGGACGCGAACCATGGTCAACTACATGGGAGTCCAGCGACATAGCCATTACACTAACTGCTGGTCCCCCTTGAAGAGTATATTTTGATCCAGATTTTATTTACATATGTGAGTCATTTTACATTTATTTTGTTATGAAATATAATGAAAAGTACCTACATTTCATTCAAAACTGAAATTGGAATTGTTAAATTAATAGACTTTTCTCTTTGTTCCAACAAACATTAACTCAGTATTTTACCTTGCTTGACTTTCGAATATGGTGTTTTATAGCACCTGGATTTATAGCTGGGTGTATGTAAAGGTTATGTCAGCATTTACATTATAAAGCCATGTTTTTGTGGGTTTATCACTAAGTCATAAAAAGTGATTCTGACTGAAACTTGGAATGCCACGTTTCTACATTAAAACACAAGTTGTTAGATGTGCACTACACCCCCCCACACACACACACACTAAAATTCAGCAACTACTATTTTGTGATATATATTCATTCACTATGTTGCCTTAATGAAAATAAATCAAAAGAAAGCCAAAGCTATAAAGGGAAATCAAACAAAACTGACATCCAGTAGTAGAAACGTATATCCTAAGATATATTTTAGTAAATTTGAACATTAATTTAGTGATAAAAAATGATTCGGTAGTTTTCACAGTTAAGGATTAAAGAACAGGAAGATGAAGTGAGAGCTCAATCAAAAAAAAAATGAGCTTTTTCTCGTGTGCGACTTTTTCCACACTGTACAGCCGCTATGCTCTGAATCGCTCTGCAGATGTGGTCTAATGTCCTTGAACACATTTACTACAATTCATCATCTACACAGCAATAGGGCCGTGCTCATAAAACCAGAACTGGCGCTAGACCTGGTAAGTCATTAAGCAAACGTGTTCCTATGTCATAGGAGGCCTGTGTGCCCACTGCCTGCCTGTAAAAAGGAAACAAGATTTCTAATATACAAATTACGTCCTAAGACATGTAAAGCTGTCATCTTCAATTCACAGGATACCCATTTTTGTATTACTTGACTGTTTTCAAATGCTAAAATGTACTTGAATAAATTGCCCATCGTGCTCTTTAAAATTACAGTATTTTTCATTTACATAATTATGAAATCTGTTAGCAAGTAAGAAACTAAATTATTTTCATGGAGGAAAAATTATATGGAGAATTGGGGAAAGGGAGATATGCTGAGACAACAAAAACAGCAGGGTCTAATGTTATCAAAGAGATAAGGCAGGTGCTGTGTTGCAGATATAATTTATCACTTAATCATAGGATTTATACACCCAAACAGGACAAGAAAGTAAAAGGTAATTTAACAGAAACTGGAAGTTGTTGTGCATGGGTCTGTTTTAGTTAGTGACAAATGTTATACTTCAGACAGTAAGAGCATGCATTATGGTGGTAGAGCACGTGGTTCAAATCCTAGCTCAAGTACTCCATAGCTGCATGGACCTGGACTGGTTATTCAACTTCTCTGTGCCTCAGCTTCCTCATCTGGAATACAGAGAAGTAGTATCTCCCAATGACAACGGTTTTAAAATTTAAATTAGTTAGGACCAGCAGAAGACAGAATGGTTACTTCGCTAGACTCCCACATAGTTGATCGTGATTTGAGTACTGTACATGTGCTTGTATGCCCAAGATCCCGAGAGGAGAATGGAGGAGAAGGAACCATGGCATGGCCACCCCCTTGGGGGAGTGCTCTCTCAATTTCAGTCTCTCTGGCGAGTGCACATGCCCTAAAGCAAAAATCTCTCACAATAAATAAATAAATAAATAAATAAATAAGTTAATAAAATGAAAATTCTTTCAATGCTTTGTACACCTAAAGTGCTAATAATCTTGACTTTCTTTTTATTCATTTTCACCAAGAAAACATATTGAATGGATGTATTTATAAAACAAAACAATAGTTGAATTCTGGTGCGTGTGTGTGGGGAGGTGTACATCACCACACACATACACACACCAGAATTCAACAACTATTGTTGAAACACATGCAGAAACAGAAACTTGGCATTCCAAGTTAGCTACTCTTATGTGACCAAAATCAAAAAGAAAATTATATCAGAAAGTAGTAATATTGTTTATTGCATCAAAGTCATATACTGACCCCTGAGCCTAGCTTTTTACTTACAAGAAATTCTAGTCAATAGAAAACCCATATATTCTGGAGAAAATGGATAAGAACAAAGGCAATATTGGCTTAGTTGCTATGACCTTAATAAAATATGACTGCTTGAAGAAATACACCAAATTGTGAAACACAACATTGATCCATTACTGGCTCTACTGGGGAAAAAAATAGGAGGAGACTTCAAAAAGTTTATAGAAAAGTATGAGTTTGTTTGATGCAAAAAAAAAAAAAAAAGAAATCCATGCATAATTTCATAATATGTATTTCCAAGACATCTCAGATAATATTGCTTTTGTTGCATGGTAATTTTTGTATGTGGAAATAAAAAGGAATTAATTTGTCTCAATTTCTCGCTTCTCAAAACAACAGATTAAACTAAGCTAATAGGTACCCTCCAAATAGAAGAGCCAGTTTCATGGGTGGGAAGGTGAGAAAGCCTGAAGTTATTCTGCTTTCAAAGGAAGTGTTTGTGATATTGAATGTCCTCTTGATTGCATTAAAATAGAGACCATTGCCCTGTCTTCCCTGGAGAAAGGAGAGCTAAGACTGCACAGTTATGTTAAGAAAGTAATTACGGGGACCAGCAGATGGTATAGCTGTTATACCGCTGGGCTCCCACATAGCCAACAGTGGTTCGAGTCCCAGACCTGGTGTGTGTGTCTGTGTGTGTGTGTGTGTGTGTGTGTGTGTGTGCCCAAGATCCCAGGAAAAAAATAGAGAAGAGATTGTGGCATGTCCACCTCACCACCATGATTTCTCACTTTCCCTTTCACGGTGTCTGTCTGTCTCTCTCTCTCTCTCTGGCAAGTGCACATACCCTAAGGCAAAAACCTCTCAAAAATAGAGGAAAAAAAAAAGAAAGTAATTCAGGATAATTGTGGTGCCATCCTACCTAGAAGCATCTAATAATATTAATAATTTACCTCTCTCTTTGCCATAATAGTTTTGTCTGTACATGCTTCTATTTTCTTTCTAATGGCCAAAGGGTGAGTGTGCTCACCAGAGAGATGAGAGAAGAAGGAAGAGAAAGCACCCATCTCTCCCATGGGAGATGGTCATGCTACAATCCTTTTCTCTCCATTACTCCATCTTGTCAAGATTTTGGCCACACACTCATGTGCCCAACATGTTTTTGAAGCTACAGGGTATTGGATTCAAACTATGGTTGGCCATATGGGATCTGGCTCCTTCTGTACAGGGCCTGACTGCTGCACTGTGAGGCAGGCCTAGGGACTTGCTTTTAACTGGCCCAAACCCAAGTACAAGAACCGAAAACAGGACACTAAGGAATTTGATTAAAGCGACCCCCTTTTGAAACGAACTCTACTTTTCAGAGTGCCAGGAAGACACAAATACTGGATTATGCCCCTTAGAATACCAGCAACAGAGTTCCCTTGACACAGAAAGTTCACTCTTATGCTGTTTTCCTGTCAATTTATGATCAAGTTGAGAATAAGTTTCGAGGTGCTATCAATAACTATTACCAAAGAAGTTTCAGTATTCAAACAGAACTCCTTCCAGGGAGGAGAGGGAAGACGTCTTAATCTAACAGAATTACTGCCACAGTATGGACCGCTCCACCCTTGAATTATACTCCACCCACCAAGCTGAGCCCTGTGTGTGAAGACACATTTGAATGAGCCCTCTTCCTCGACATTCTGTGAACCATGCTGAATGAGAGCAACAGCAAAAAGAAACAAGCTTCTGTCATTTTCTGTGCAACTCAGAAGCTTGATGCATTAAAAAGATAAAGTTGTGGTACTCTCCCCCATTCAATTTCACTGAATGTGTGTGTGTGTGTGTGTGTGTGTGTGTGTGTGTATGTATTAGAGATTTTTGCCTTGGAGCATTTGTCCTTGCTAGGGAGAGAATGAGAAATAGAAAGTGAGAGGGAAAGTGAGAAATCATCCTCTCAGAGGGGATAGTCATGCCGCAATCCCTTCTTTTCCATTCCCCTCCTGGGATCTTGGGTACACATGCACATGGGCTCAGCATGAGTTTCAAGCTGCTTGGTTGAGGACTCAAACCATGGTCGGCCATGTGGGAGTCCAATGGCATAACTGCTATGCCATCTGCTGGCCCCCACTGCATATTTTAAGGATTAAAGTATTCAATCTTCTTTTCTTCCTGTAATGCTATTAGAAAATAAGGGAATTACTGTTACAAATATTTAAGAGGTTCTGTTTGATGCTAGGGTACAACACTAAAGCAAGTTCTACTCAGGAAGAATGAGGATAACTCATCGTATGTCTTTAAACGTCAGATACATCTAACACCTTACAAGAAGACCTTGATCAGCCCCCCTCTGCTTCCTTTCCCGGTTGCTACCAGGTCTGTAACAGCAAGCTTCCTTCTTTATCTCATCTCAGCACCAAATGACAATGACACCAGTTGAACAATGTATCAGTGAACCTTCTTCTGCAGAGAATGTCTCCCCTATTTTCTTTTCTTGACTTTTTTTTTCCCAAGAGAGAGACTTTTGCTATATGGCATGTGTGCTCACGGGAGAGACAGAAAGAAAGCAAAAATCACTCCCCATAGAGGATGGTGACGCCGCAGTCCCTTCTCCATTCTCCTCCTGGGATTTTGGGCATACACACACATGAGCCTGGCATTGAGTTTCAAGCCTCCGGGTCTGGGACTGGAATCGTGGTCACCTATGTGGGCATCCTGCACCTTAACTACTACGCCACCTGCAGGTGCCTCTTTTCTTGTCTTTTAAAAAAATTGCCAGAGGGTTCACATGCTATCTAGTGAGAGACAGAGAAACAGATAGAGGGAGAGAAAGCACTTCCAAAGGGGTAGTCACTTTGCAGTCCCTTCTCTTTTTTCTCTCCATCCTATTGGGCTTTGGGGTACACACACACACCTGGCATATTTTTCAAGCTGCTGGCTGCTGGGGCTGGAATTTGGACTATGTTGAGTCAGGTGGGATATAGGTCCTTTAACCACTAGTCCCCCATATTTTGAATTCACTGGACCCCATAATATGAATATTAGAAAAAGGCCAATATAGCAGAAATTGACTCCAGATGGTCTGAGTACCAGCATCAGCAGCACATGTATGACTTTTAAGTACAAAGGATCTGAAGCTTCCCCAGGCCTACTGATTCTGAATCTGCATTTTAATAAGACCTGGGATGATTTACATATATTTTAAAGTTTGGGAAACATGGGTTAAAATGGTCAAAAAGTTCTACTAAAAAAAATAACAAAGGACTTTTCCAAGACCGTTTTGGGCAACAAATTAAGCCATTTTAATGGAATATAAGTAGAAACATTTTTGATGAGTTTTAAAAAATGAAGATGTTTTAATGACTTTGATAGCCATTGTATAGAACTCCCACAGAATATGTAAAGTCAGAATTTTAAGCATTTGCTTACACATAAATTATAATCAGTTTTGAGTCTTGGTGACAGAAAAATTGAAATCTAGAGATGATTCTTTTTTTTTTTTTAAGAGAGATATTTTTGCTATAGGGTATGTGCACTTGCCAGAGAGATAGAAAGAGACAGAGACAGAAAGCGAGAAATCAACCCCCAGGGGAAATGGTCATGCCAGAATTCCTTCTACTCCATTCTCCCCTCAGGATTTTGGGCACTCATGCACAGTGCGCAGTGTGAGTTTTACACTGCCAGGTCCATGACACGAACAGTGGTCAACTACATGAGAGTCCACTGATATAACCATTATACCACCTGCTGATCCCTGGATAATATTTTTTTAAATAATTTTATTTAATTTTATTTATTCATCATTTATTTTAATTTGACTAAAGAAAGATACACACAGAGAGGGAGAGAGAGAGGGAAAGTGAGAAAGCAAGCCATCAGGTACAGGACTCGAACTGTGGTCAGCCGTGTGGGAGTGTCCAGCACCTCAACCACCAGGCCACCTACTGGTCCCCAGTCCCTGGATAATTCTTAATTTAGCATTCATCCTTCTTCTCCCAAAATTTCAATATAGAGATTGATAATAACTAAGGTAAAGGTTATATCATACTATAAAATTAATTAGTGAATATGAACTTTTAGACAGTTTCTCTATGATATATGTCTATGTGTAGTGCAATATGGTTTTGTTCTGAATTGTTCAAACACTGATTTTTTCATTTATGAAAATGTGCTCGGATTGTTCAAGGCATAAGGGATTTATCAAAGACCCACAGAGATACAACTCTCCCCTACTCTACAGGAGAGAAGACAGGCAATTAATAAAAATTAAAAAGTTGAAAAGAGGACTGACACCATAGCCTAATAATTACAGGAGACAGATTCCCATGACAGTCCATGCTTTGAATCCCAGTCCTGGTGGATCAAAAAACCACACTGGTCACATGTACTTGCCCCCAATCCTGATGGGATTGAGAGAGGGAAGAAGGGATTACAACATGACCATGCCCCATTGGGGAATATTTTCTCCCTCTCCCTCCCTCTCTCTCTCTGTCTCTCTATTTCTCTCGCACGAGCATATGTGCCTTCTGGCAATTACAAAAAAATAAACAGTAAATGGTCTAGCGTTTAGTTGATGGGATGAGTGCTATGTAGACAATGCAGCGGGTGGTGGTTGCTGGAGAAGGAGGGATTTATGATTTTAAATAGAAGGCCTCATGGAAAAAGTGTCATTTCATTAAGGACCCCAGGGAAGTGAGGACCTCAATCTTGAGGTGACCTAGGCAGGGAGGGCCAGCAGGTGGGATGGTCTAATTCAGGAGTGTGCCTGATATGTCCCAGAGCTAGGTAAGTGTCAACATGGTGAAGCAGAGTGAGCAAGGGTGGAACAGGACGTGAGATATAAGGTAAAAGAAGATCAGGGGAGTCTGACTGGCCACTGGAAAGACCTCTCACTTGGACAGAGATGGAAAGACATGATTTGATTTAGCCTGTTTTAAAAGCTTTACCTTATCATAGACTGAAGGCTTGTATCAAGCTTGTCGCAAGCTGAAGGCTTGTTCTTTCCAGCAATATCTCACCCACCCCTTCCTAGACACAGGCGCACTTCTCATTATCATTACATAACTTCTTCAATCAATATGCACAGAAATGTAGATATGGAATAAATTTAAAATCCAGGTAATTCAATCATTGCATTATAGAGATGAGGAACTTTATACAATGTTCTCAAGGTCAGCAACTGAGTTTATGGCCCTGGCAGAGCTGGGAATGCTGTGTCTTCTCCCATGTGAGTTAGTACACAGTAGTTAAAAGGCAAGGGATTTAGCATTGGACCAGGCAGGATCTCAGCTGGGTCGTGGAGTGGTTCGATAGCCTTGGGTAAGTTGCATAAATTCTCCAAGCATTGGGAAACTGGACAATGATCATAAATCCTCTGGTACTGTCACGGTGATCATGTCAGGTCGTTGGAAAAGTCATGACATGTTTTCCTGTGCAAAAATGCGTCATCATGACTTTTCTGACAACCCGATATACGTAAAGCAAATGAGTGCTCACTGGTGCTCAAATAAAAAGAGCCTTCCTTCTCCTTTTCCATAATCACAGCATTGTGTGATGGCAACCAAAGGTCAGAGCCTGTGTCATTTTAAACAGGTTGGTTTAGTCCACAATGCTCATGATGATGCCAATGTTACTAGACAACTAATTTCAGATTGAAATAGAAATATAATAAATTCTGGGCCAGTGAATGGTATGGAGGTTAAGGCTCTGGATCCCACATGACTGACTTTGAGGTTTGAATCTTGGACCCAGCAGCTTGAAAATCATACAGGGCATATGTGCATGGCCAAAATCCCAAGAGGAAAATAGAGGAGAAGGGACTGCGGTGTGGCCTTTCCCCCCCATGGGTGACTCCTCACTTTTTTTGTCTCTCTCTGGCAAGTGCACACACCCTACAGGAAACTTAAAAAAAAAAAAAAAAAAAAAAAGCATCTACAGTGTATTAGGTACTCTATACACATATTAAATCATTAATACTCATAATAAAACTGTAATGATAGGTATAGAATATGCCCATTTGGGGTCTGTAGAGATTTGATCCCCAATGTGTGTTTATAACAATAGCACATGGTGCAAATGGAAATGAAGACCTGCTATGTCATCCCTAGGAAGCTGCCTCTGAAGAGGCTCCAGCTGAGTGGAGAGGAGCTTTATCAAGTGCACACATGAAACAGCTAGAACTGCCCATTTAAGAATGACAGGCACCATATTTGTCAGATTATATGATATCCTAATCCTCTAACTCAGCAATAGATATTATGTTTTCATTTTATAAATAATAAAACAGGTTCATCTATCACATGTCACACAATCTATGAAGAAAAACCAGGATTTGAACCCTTGCTCTCTGAGTGTGGCAGCTGGGTTTGGCCACTGCTGTGTAACACGTAGAGCCAGATCTGTGGCCATCTCACCAGCTTACTATTATGCTGAATATAGCAGCCCCTCAAGCACCAGGAGAACAAATCATATGTCTTCCTGGATAGTCTCCTTGAATGTTGATTATATTCTAATTTTCTCAGCAGCCATTTAAGATTCCATCACTAAGACATGAGGAAAATGCCTGTGGCAACCTTCTGGAGAATGTATTTTTTTGTTTGTTTTCTTTTTTACATTTACAGAGAATGTTCTTCACAACCTTACAGTGGTAGGGAATTAACGAGCTTCAAGCAAAATGGGTAGGTCAGATATGTTTCAATCATGCCTTCTTGCTTATGGTTCCTATGGAGTGTTTCAGTACTTATTTGAACTAGATCCATTCTCAAACCCAGTTCTCTAGATGGGATCAGTCTGCCAGAGCCCTCATTCCCAGGCTGGGAATGCTCGTTTGAGTGGACAGCACAGGCTGTCACCATTGTCCCTCACCTCACAGCATCAGCATCTCACCTCTCTGTACTGCAATTATAGCCACAGTGGTTCCTAAAGCCAGCTCCATAATAAATGGCCCTATGACCTGTAACTACCCCCAACACATCTGCCGTCAAGTGGTGCATCATCTTTCTTGCTCTATGTCCCCCACCTCCCCTTCCCATGAGTGCACACACGCTCTAGCAAAATGTAAAAATGTAACAAAGGATGTATCACACTGTGGTATGTAGTGTCTGTCTCCCCAGTGACTGACTGCCTGGAGAAGCAGCTAACAAAGTCCAGAATTATTAATGTCCCTAGGGTGAACTCTGACCAGTGGGAGAAGAGAGATTAAAAAAAAAAAAAAAAAAAAAGACTAGCAAAATCCTTCCCCTTTTCTCTCTAACACAGGGGTTGTCAAACAACAGCCATGGGACCTATCTGGCCTGCCTCTTATTGTTGTAAATAAAGTTTTATTGGAACATGGCCACACCCACTCATTTACCTGTCGTTTGACTGCTCTGCCACAACAGTAGAGCTGAATAATTGTGATAGACTGCACACTCTGCAAAGTCTAAAATATTTACTGTCTGGCCCTTACAGGAAGATTGCCCACCCCTGTTCTGAAGGACTGCTCTGAGGCAACTCTTGGGTGGAAAATGATGTACAGAACCAAACAGCAAGTTGTGTTTCTTCTGAAGCTTCAGTCAGCTTGGTTATGTGGCTTTCTGTGTTTGTATTC
Organism: Tupaia belangeri chinensis; assembly: GCF_000334495.1. Lineage (NCBI taxonomy): Eukaryota > Metazoa > Chordata > Mammalia > Scandentia > Tupaiidae > Tupaia > Tupaia belangeri. The sequence continues at coordinate 216,511 of NW_006159560.1, forward strand.
CCTTCTTCATACCTCACTCTCCTTTTTGCCTCCTTCCTGGCTGCATCTATTAATAAAGTCTGAGTATGTAAGCTTTGTCACAGGTTCCATTTTCCAGAAAATCAGGAATAAAAAGAGTTATAAATCTATGACCCATGTTCACGAATTTTGTTCTTCCTAGATGTGTTTGTTTTTCATAAGTTGCATTAAACCATCAAAAAGAATATTCTAGTTTGCTAGTTCCATCATGTTATTTCAAATAAGTATTATAAAGTCATCATATCTTTAAGATCTCTGGTGAGAATATTTCAAAAACCCAGACCTGTTTTCCCCATACTGTGTATATCTTTGGGGGTGAATTTGCAATCTAGAATTCCACTTGGCTATATTGTATCACTTTATTTGGCTACACACAATTGGGTCACTTGTGTTTTTCATGCTCATATTTAATAAAAATTATGGATGGCCATCTTCATCTGCCATGACTGTCATTTCTCTTCCTTTGTATTTTGATTCCCCCATAACAAGATCTGCTCATTTTTTTGTCCCTGTTCTTATCTACCATACTTTTTCCTATTAATTGTAAAGAATTCATTTGTAAATTCTATTAATCTACCAATATACTATTCATTTCCAGCCTAAAGAAAAGTTTTAGCTGCTGAAACTAATGAGAAATGAAACACACATTTAGAAAGCTGGCATGTCCAAGGGGCCTTCAAAAATGTATGGTGGAGGATCAGCAGATGGCATAATGGTTATGTCGCTGGACTCCCATGTAATTGACTGCAGTTTGGGTCTCAGACCCAGCAGCTTACACTCACACTGGGCACGTGTGCATGCCCAAAATCACAAGAGGAGAATGAAGGAGAACAGATTGAAGCATGGCCATCCCGCCCTGGGGGCTGATTTCTCGCGCTCTGTCTCCCTGGCAAGTGCTCATGCCATATAGCAACAATCTCTTATTTAAAAAAATAAAAAATGCATATCAAGCCAGCCATGGTAATGGCACACTACTAAAACATTGCTCCACAGGCTGGTACCACATGGGAGGCCCGGGTTCAGTTCCCAGCCCAACCTAAGGCTGGCCACAATGGTGTGCATTTGTAATCCCAATTCAGGAAGCTGAGGGAGAAGAACTGTGAACTTGAGTCTAGCCCGGGCAGCATAATAAGACCCTGTCTACAATTGGAGCTAGGAATAATGGTGCATCCCTATAGTTCCAGCTGGGAGGCTGAGGCAGGAGGATCACAACATGACAAGAATCTATCATAAAGACTTTTTTTAATTAAAAATTTCAATTAAAAATGTTTTAAGTGAAAAATGAATATTGTCATTCACATTGTTGTTCCTATCCCCTGCTTTCTTCTAAGGAGCATCTCTTGAGGAAGTGGAGATACAAAAGGTAACACCAAGTGGAATTTTATCAGACATTTCAGTCTCCTTAAAACCAAAGTTGAGGGACCAGCAGTTAGCGTAATGGCTATGTCACTGGACTCCCATGTAGTCGACCACAGTTCGCGTCCCAGACCCAGTGGCTTGAAACTCACGCCGGGCGCGTATGCGTGCGTGCCCAAGATCCTGAGAGGAGAATGGAAGAGAAGGGATTGTGGCGTGGCCATCCCCCCTGGGAGGTGATTTCTCGCTTTCTGTCTCTCTGTCTCTCTCTCTTTGTCTGGCGAGCACACACGCCCTATAGTGAAAACAAAACAAAACAAAACAAAACAAAAACAAAGTTGAAAAAAAATTCCTGCATATATCTCAGAGTTAGTCTAGACCATCTCATTCCGTGTCTGTATCTCTGGTTACATGATCCAGATCAGGTCTGATCAGAGAATGAGGGATTGGTCTTATCAGGGACCATTTGTTGAATTCATCTAACAAAGGGCCAAACTAATCTGAGACTTCTCAATCAATTCCAGTCTTGGAAGATCTCCTTGGAACAAAACTGTGGAAAATGAATTGCTTTGGTTTCTTCCTCAAGTTCTCCTCCAGCCTCTCAAGCCAAAATAAATATTCTGCCATGTGGCTATTGAGAAAACAACTTCATGGTTCTTTGTTATCCATTCAACTTTTTAAATGTAGATGGCCACAAAAGAAATCACGATCAGACATAGGAAATGAAATGGTGGCACTTATACAGAAATCAAGGATGGTGCTTCACTTTTACAATGACCTCTCAGTCATCTCTCTTCTGCCTTTCATGCTTGGGGAAATTCATTTGCAAGTTTAGAAAGTGAAATGGAATCTAAACTTTGCTAAAGTGGTATAATGCTTTGATTTAGCCAGAGAACTTTCTCTTTCAGTTAAATTTTGTTTAAATATCCATAGCAACTCTACCTTTGCAAATAGAAACTAATTCACAGATCACTGCCTTAACTTACATTGAAATACCAGCTTTAAAGAAGCCATCGACATTCTAATTAATAAATTTAAACATTCCTTTGGTGTTATTATCAGTGCTATAATCTGCTTCGGTTGCAAAAGCAGATTAGTGATAATTATCTAGAACATTAAAAAAGTATAGTAGGGGACCAGCAGGTGGTATGGTAGTTGAGGTGTTGGACTCCCCACACAGCCAACCACGGTTCGGATCTTGCTTTCTCACTTTCTCTCTCTCTCTCTTCCTTTCTCTCTCTAGTGAGTGCATGTGCCCTATAGCAAAATAAATAATGATAAATAGGATTGAATAAATCATTCTTAAAAAAAGAAAGAAAGAAAGAAAAAGTCTAGGGGGCTAGCCATGACAGCTGGATCTTACATGGCTGGCTGCACCTTTGAGTCCAGGAACTGGTGCCTTGAGAAACACACTGGGCACATGTACACATGTGCCCCAAATCCCTAAAGGACAGAGAGATGGAAAAGAAGGGATTGCAGTGTGACCATCTCCCATGGGAGTAGGTGCTTTCTCGCTCTCTCTCTCTCTCTCCAAAGAGCACATGTGCCCTCTGTCAAAACTTCCAAAAAAAGGGAAAAAAAGGAAGAAAGAGAAAAAGTTTGGCAACGTGTAATGAATTTCAAACCAAATGAAAGCCCTTAAAATTAAGTTAGCTTTATTCTGACTATGTGATTAAAATCCAGTAAAGGTCAAATAAGATTTGGAGAAAAAATAAATCATAACATTGGCTTTTCTTGCAATTATGCATAGTCTAGTGAAATAAAAAAAATCCATATAAATCAAGCAAGAAAAATCGAGGGCCTATTTTAATCTTGCTGTAGCAATAATTACCTCTATAGTTCTTAGATTTTAGAATAATCTTTTAGAAGTCTAATTCAGAACTTAACTATCCAGATTATTACAGACAAAATATTCTCAAGGTTTCCAAATAATGTCATTTTTATCTAGATGTTTGAATAATAAGTATTAACACAATCACAGGATTATCTTCTCCAAACTAAACCAAAACAAACCAAAAACAAACAACAAGCCCAGTTACAATTCCTCCTAGACTTCATCTTAAAACCACTTATTTACATGTCTCTGATCCCTTTCCAGTGTATCCAAATCTGATGTAAGTTTTACAAATAATACTCTCCTGAAAATCAATATTAAATGTAGTAGGGAAAAATTTACCATTCCAGCTTACTATTATATACAAAATTTCCCAAAGCAACAGGATTATAATAGCTATAGATGCTTCTGCACAGAAACAACACTTCATAAAAGAAAAGATCCATTGCTTTATCCATGATGCTGACTCCCACAGTTGAAAAAGAATCTCCAACATACTAGACCACGGACATTCCTAACATGGCACAGTGCTTAACTTCTGTGAAAGATCTTTAAGGAGATGGATCCCTAATCCTCAAAGATCTAGTCCCAGTCTACTATAGTACAGTGTGCACTAAGGTAAATTATCTCTTGCCAATATGATAATATTAGGCTCTTTAGGCTCAGAATCCTGCACTCTCTAAGCCCCACCTCACTTGCCCAGAATGACAAAGTGTTGCTACTAGGGCCACAGATCCTGCTTCTTGAGGGGTGCGGTCACAAAGCCATGCTCACTTTTCAATGTCACCGTGACATTACATGTCACTGCAAAGGAACCCTACTACTTTGAGAAATAAAAGGGAAAAGTGTGATGGCATGTTTGACTAATTATTTCTTTAACTGTTGGTCCATAAGCAATGCACATTTCTGCTCCATTTCCTCTGAGCTTTCTCACTGAATAAACCACATGAAGACCCCTCTGAATCTCTGGCCTCAGACACCTGAAATCTGAGAAAATCTAACCACTGGTAGATTAGCTCAGAGGTCCTCAGACTTAGTGCAGAGAGAAGCGATACTGAAATTTCTAGAGAAAGGGCTAGTGTAGTGTCACAGCAGTAGCACCATGCTCTGTGGTGCTGACTCTACATTACAGAGTCCTGGGTTCACATTCCAGCTCTCCCTGTGCACACCAGGTCACATGCATGTGTGTGATCCAGCTAGCTGAGTCTGGGAGTGGATTACAACATGAAGACCTTGTGAGGGGTGTCTTTCCCTTTCTTTTTTTTTCTCTCTCTCCCCATCTCTGTCCCTCTATTTCATTCAAGAAATAAATAAACAGACTTAAAAAAAGAAATATCTGGAGAAGTGTGAAGGCCATGAAGGATCCTGTGATAGAGAGAATTGTGCTTTCTCTTTCACTAATTAAAATGCTCTTTACTCCGCTCAGCCACATTAAACTCACATCTATCTCCAAATCCTTAAGAGCTGTATCATGTATAAGTGTACTGCATTAGATAACACAGTACATTCCTAACACTCAAGTATTTTGTACTCTGATTTCACATGGTAAGTTCTCAGCATTCACAGACTCAACATTACTCAACAGTGACTAACACTGCTGGTCCCAAAAATAAATGTTTTAAGAGGAAACCACATAGATATGGAATATCAATTCAGTCTCTATCGAGATTATCTTGATTTTCACTCACCACAAGGTTTTGGAATCTCAGTTGTTAATATAGGTGAAGAGAATGGATTTGGGGACCAGCAGTTATCATAATGGCTATGTCGCTGAACTCCCATGTAGTCGACTGCAGTTCAAGTCCCAGACCCAGTGGCTTAAACTCATGCTGGGCGTGTGTGTGTGTATGCCCAAGATCCCGAGAGGAGAATGGAGGAGAAGGGATTGTGGCATGGCCATCCCCTCCGGGGGGGTGATTTCTCACTTTCTGTCTCTCTGTCTGTCTCTGTCTTTCTGGCAAGTGCATGCGCCCTATAGTAAAAACCTCTCCAAAAAAAAAAAAAAAAAAGGAGAGAGAAAGAATGGATTTTGAAAACTTTCCATCAGAGAAGATTATTAGACATTTTAACATATTTTAGCTACATCTATAGAATTCAAAACCATTTATAAGTCAAGGAAAAACCAGCATGAAGTCATTACACAGTCTGATTCACCTGTTTTGTTGGCTTAAGTGGTTATTGGGTGTCTTATCTTTTTCATATACTACCAAAAGTGCAACAATCTACATAGAGGGTGTGCATGGTTATACCAATTTCAATGGTAAGTCTCAGTCCTGCAAGTTTCTTCAAATAACAACAAAGATAAAGAGTGGGAAATTCTCTGGAGAAGTAAGAACATTTCAATACTCTGGAGCTCAGCCACAGCCGGCAATATAAACCCTTTTGTGAAACGGTACCCATCTGGTCTTTATAGACAGGCACTAAACTCCCTATAAGCAGTGTCATCCATCTGGCTTTTATGAATGTATGATGTACTAGGTTCAACTTGAAAGATAACATCTGTCTCTACAGATAAACTAAAGCCAATCTATAAAGATATATCTACATATCTTGATGAATTACATAATGGGTGACCTGACTAGTTAAGGTACTTAGTAGCAATATTGCCTTCCTACATCCTCCCACCACCATTTATACCAATGTCTCTCCTAAATCTTCGCAAATGCTTCAGAAAATACATATTATCTAATGGCTCTGTGTTTCTCTGTGTGTGCACATATAAAGTAAACCTTTATGATTTTTTGATCTGTTTGATGATAGCTCAATTGTTTCTATTAAACAATTGTTTTTTAAACTTAAGAGGCGGTTAACCTTTCAAAGACTATGTTAATTCTCATCAGTCTTTCTGGAAATACACAATGTTAAATAACCTGTGTAGCATGTGATATTGAGGTTCCCTTTATCAACTTGTATGCTACACACAGTGTCAAGAATCTAAATCTTTCCAATTTATATGTCTGAACTCTTGAACAATTTATCAAAGAACATGCTCATTTCCAGAGCAAGAAGCAATTCATCATATTAAACATTTAAGACATGGAATGAAATAGGACACTTTAGAAATTATAAAGTGAAAACACAAGAACCAATTCTTATCACTCTAATTGCTTAACTGCAGGACATCAGGGCTTTCACTGGTTTTCATTCACAGTGTTTGCTTTAGTAACTAAACCAAAGGTTTTGCAGTCATAAAACAATGGCAATATAACATAAGATTAACCAATTGTTAGGACGCTGAATGAATTCTTATGTAACCTTCCTGGGCCAATACCAAATTCCTCCTTCTCTATGACCAGCCACCCCTCAAAATAGACTCTACTATTTAGGTAACCTAAAAACACACTGACCCCAAGACACAAAAACGAAGGATTGATAACAACAAGCAGAAGATGTGCTCCAACGGACACACTGTATTGTAGAGTCATTGTTCCAGCCCTCTCAGCAATGAAAGTTGCTGTGGATGGCCTGATAGGACCTATACAAAGAACTCCTGGTTTTCTACTACTGATGGAAATAAAACCGAGAAATCTGTGTTGTTCACAAAAGTCCTGATCTTATGGAAACAATATGTATTTACACAATTATCCTTCTCCACTTTTTAGAATGACTTATTTCCTTCCACCTATTACTTTTTTAACTAGAGTCCCCCTAACTAGCTGTTATACTTCACTAAAACTCTCAGGAATGTTTCTCATAACTAATAAGATAAAGCAAATTTATTTCCTAAAGCTATTCCCTTGGTTATCACTTAATCAGGGTAGAGTCATCTATATCTAGTTTATAGAAAACTGCAGGAAGAAGAAGGGTGCTGCCCTCCCTTCTGTATTGTCATTGTCCAGGAGAGTCACTGTCATTGGTTTTATATCCATTCAGAGAAACCAGTGATTTTTCCTGATGTCCTTTAAAATCACTATTTAGATGAGCAGAGACTCATTCCCCAAATATATTAGATATTTCCAAGTCACTCTAATGGCCTACTAATTCACTTCCAAGGGGTAACAATGTTGTACAAATTAAATATATACACAAGCACAAACTCACACATACACATCACATGCACACATGCATGCACACATACATACACACACCAGACACAATAACTTATACTTAAAATTAAAAAATTTCATTCTGTACAATTGAAAATACTTTCCAACTGCAGTCCAAAGAATTAAAAAGAGCCCATGAGCCCCAGCCACAGTGGTGTAAGCAGGAGGGCTGCACTGATGAATGACTGGAATTGAATGAGAGGCCTGGGTTTGGTTCTCAGCCTAACCTATGCAGGCTTGGCATGGTGGCATGCACCTGTGGTCCAGCTAATGGGGAGGCTGGGGCAGGAAGACTGCATCATGGCAAAACCTTGTCAAAATGCCTCTCTCTCTCTCTCTCTCTCTCTCTCTCCCTCCCTCCCATGCTACCTCTTTCACACAGGAGAAAAAGAAAAATTTGGAAAGGGAGGTGAGCCCATGATATAGTCTACTGCTTTCAGATATAAAAGATGGAATTTCTCTTCTCAATCATGCCACAAATTTCTCTGTGATTTGTGGAAAGGAAATAAAATTTTAATAGAATCTAACTCTCCCTATAAAATCATAATATTGTGTATGAATATGATATAATTTTTAAGACATTTAAAAAATGCCATTAAGAGGAAATGAGTTTTCATGACAAAGGACAAAGCCAACTCAGCCCAGAATGAACTTTGAAGTTGAACTTAGGACCTGAGTTCTAACCTTGATTATTTAACTTAATAACTGCATGATTTTAGTCAAGTTAACTTACCTCTCAACTTCATATATTGAGTGGTCGGAAAAGTCATGACATATTTTTCTATGTAAAAATGTGACATGATTTTTTCAATGACCCAATATAATGTGAATAATAATTATAATATGTAACTTAAAGGTTAAGTAAAATAAGTGCTTATGGAGTAGCCTAGTAAAGTGGATACAGAGCAGATACTCAGTAAATATTAGCGCTTTTCTCCATTTATTTTTTGTACGCTAAATACAGTAGTTGTAAAGTCTTATATAAAAGCTATGAATAAAAGCCAATCTTTTTTTCTTTCCTTTTTTTTTTTTTGCTATAGGGCACGTGCGCTCGCCAGACAGACAGAGAGAAAGACAGAGAGACAGAAAGCAAGAAGCAAGAAATCATCCCCTAGGGGGGATGGCCATGCCACAATACCTTCTCCTCCATTCTTCTCTTGGGATCTTGGGCACACATGCACACGCACCCGGCATAAGTTTTAAGCCACCGGGTCCGGGACTCGAACCACGGTCGACTACATGGGAGTTCAGCAACATAGCCATTCCGCTAACTGCTGGTCCTAATAAAAGCCAATCTTGACCCTAAAATTTAAAATAGATGTTCATTTCAAAACTTCAGAATGAGAAGTGAAATTTTCCTCAATACATTATTATAAAAACAATAACTTACTTTACTGTTAAAAGGGGAGAAAAGACGCATTCATTTCAGGTTTAGGGAATTTCGACACAGGTTTGCCCCAATTTGCATGAAATGAATCAGAAAAAATATGGAAGCTTTTTTTTTTAGAAGTTTTTGCTATAGGGTGCGTGTGTTCACCAGAAAGACAGAGAGAGACAGAGAGACAGAAAGCGAGAAATCACCCGCCAGGGAAGATGGCCACGCCTCAATCCCTTTTTCTCCATTCTCCTCTCAGGATCTTGAGCACTCACACACATGCGCCCAGCGTGAGTTTAAGCCACCGGGTCTGGGACTCGAACCATGGTCGACTACATGGGAATACAGTGACATAGCCATTACGCTAATTGCCGGTCCCAAAATATGGAGGCTTTTTTCAGCTCAGTGTGTAGCTCAAAGAAGGCCTTAGCTCCCCAACAATGAAAGACAACTTGAAAAACTGGAGGACAACCCTCCCCAAAGCAAGAATCATCTCTATTCTTTGAATCACTTAATGAAAAATCCTGATAGGAAAGCTTGGTTGAGCCCAGATGAAAGGATCATCTCATTCATTTAAGCTACCTTTCACTGAATCAAGGTAATTTTCATATGAAGAGAGCCAATTGGTAACCTAGCATACCTAACACTCTGGATGAGTTGGCCTGTCCAAAGTTTACTTTGCTAAATGAGTACCACATCCTTTTTTATTTTGAAAAGGAAAAAGGTATGTTGCTAGTCAGGTTCCTGGGATATTGACTCTAAGAGAACTGAGATTCACATACACCAAGATTATTGGGGCGTATCCTTGGCATTAACACCTGTGGGAGACTAAAGGAAGTAGAACTGGGCAGAGAGAGAAGGTGGGCACCATAAAGTCTTTAGCCAATTGCATAAGAAGCCCTGGTGCTAGAATTGTTGAAAGCAGAATTATTGAAAACTAGGCAGGAGGAGCCTTTATATCCTTATCAACACTAAGACTCCCCAAGAAAGGAGGACTGACCCAGATGCTGAGAAGATGGGGAATCCAGCTTTGCATTATTAGCCTTCAATACTCCCAACAGCTGGAGGAATGAGAAATGCAGTCCTAGGACGGAGAATTGGGGATGGGGGACTGTTTCAGAGGCTCTGACTTGGCATTCTTCATTCTGATTGTTCTTATTCCACAGTTAGAAACCAATGGGGGATTTCTGAGAACCAGCAGTTAGCATAATGGCTATGTCACTGGACTCCCACGTAGTCGACCGCGGTTTGCGTCCCAGACCCAGTGGCTTAAAACTCACGCCGGGCACGTATGCGTGTGTGCCCAAGATCCCGAGAGGAGAATGGAGGAGAAGGGATTGTGGCGTGACCATCCCCTCTGGGGGGTGATTTCTCGCTTTCTGTCTCTATGTCTCTGTCTGTCTGGCGAGCGCACACATCCTATAGTGAAAACCTCTCCAAAAAAAAAAAAAAAGAAAGAAACCAATGGGGGATTTCTGTCTACTGCATTCAGTTATATTAGGGAAATCATCACTGGGTGGGTACTAGACCTTTTGAGTCAAACTTGGGCCAGAACTTAATTATCAATTCCTTAGAGGTTGTCTTCCTTAAAATGTTTGGGCATTCCCCTTTCCCCACTGTATAGTTGCTAAGTAAATGCTCACAAATATCTTTATGAGAAATACTGGGGAAATTATTACCATATGCACTTGTCAAGATTTTGCTGTTTCTTTCCTTCTGGTCTCTCTTTTTGAGTGGTTCTGGATTGGTAAAGTGACTTAGATTCTGAAAAAGTGTTAGGGATTTTGACATTTTATTTACCTTGCCTATTGATTTATTTTCATTGTGAAGATTGAGCAATACTTTTGTTGGCTTCTCATCAATCTTGCTCCTAGAGATGCCATGTTCTACTAATCATCTCCAGAGAGAACTCTCCACATCTGAGTCTCCCAACTGCCACTTGGGTTTTGCTGCTCAATGCAATAACTGTACCCAACTGGCTCCTGACATTCAATCCATGTCCATCCAAGAGCCTCCATTATTTGAGAACCATGTCATTCCCCTTGCTATCAAGGATTCCAATTCTGAAAAGGTAACACCTAACATCAACTCCAGCCTATTAGACAGAGCCATTAAGAAGCTTCTCTTGCGGTGCCCCCTGGGGGGGGGCGCGCCACGCGGCCGGGGGCCCACGCCCCCCAGCGCAGCCGCGCACCGGGAACGGCCTGGCCGGTGCCCCCCCCCTGGGGGGGGGCACGCGGCGTGGGGGCGCCCCGCCCC